>NC_057801.1:128654793-128954793 GCF_018294505.1 Triticum aestivum
GGTGCAGAGGAGAAGAAGCAGAGGGAGATGAGAAACTGACGAAATTTTGAAGTGTTTTCTTATATAGAAGGCACCTTTAGTACCGGTTGGAGCCACCAACCGGTACTAAAGGTCTGTTTTGGCCAGGCCAAGCGGCGGGAAGCGACCCCCTTTAGTACCGGGTGGTGGCACAAACCGGTACTAAAGGCCCCTCCTTTAGTACCGGTTTGTGCCACGACCCAGTACTAAAGGGGGTGCGCTGGCGCAGGTGCGGTGCGGAAGTTTAGTCCCACCTCGCTAGTCCAGGGGCTACCGCACTGGTTTATAAGCCCCAGTGCGGTAGCTCTCTCGAGCTCCTCTCCTAATCAGGCCTACTGGGCCTACCTGTCCTCCTCGCCTTGTAGGCCAACTGGGCCTTCGCGGGCCTGCATCCTGGCCCGATGAAAGGTTGTGTCGCTAGTCGTATGCAGGCCGCTTTGGCCCAGTTGGCGGGCTTTTTTTCTTAATTTTTTTTGCTTTATTTTTTTTGTTTTATTTATTTTTGAGTTGTTTTTTGCTGTATTTAGAGTTTCTTTGTGAATATTTTTGCTTTAGGTACAAAAAATTACAAACTTTCTGTTAGTGCCGGTAGATTTCAAATTTGAATAGTTTAAATTTTGAATTATTTGAAATTTGTGTGAATCACTAGTTTGTGAATAACTTAACTTTGAAAAAAGTTTTTTCAGTGATTCTTTTTTCTTATGTTCAATATTAGTGTGTTTTATCATTATATTCAATTTAGTAATGCTTAGGTTATTTAAAAAATGAAATGCCTTTGTAACAGTTCAGTTTTCGTCGAAAACCCTGATACTTCGAAAGTGATTGTCCATTTTGTACACGAAGTGCATCCAGTTTTTGCCGTAACCCTCTCTACTTTCTTGCACATGCTATTTGTATGAAATTATGATACCATGCCAACTTTCAACCTTTTCTGAGTTCATTTGAATTGCTTTTCAATTTCAGGGTCATTTAGCTGGAAAAAATCAGTAAATGCATGAAAAGAATTTGTTTGCACATAAAATTTCTTCGCGTTTCAAATGCCAAAACACATAACTACCCTAACTATTACAGACATTCCCTCCTGGGTGTGAAACACAGAAGAAAGTGATGATAGTGAAGCCGATCACATCCCAGATCTTTGGGTGTGAAACTTTTTCTTCTCGTGTGTCCCTTTGCGCCGTAACCATGGAAAATCTTCATCATTTAACGGGATGCTCGGGTCAATATTCACTGTGAATGGAGCAATTTCATCAAACTTTTCATAATCTTCTGACTTGTCTGTCTTGTCATCCACTCCCATGATGTTTCTCTTCCCAGAAAGAACTATGTGCCGCTTTGGCTCATCGTACGATGCATTCGCTTCCTTATCTTTCTTTTTCTTGGCTTGGTAGACATGTCCTTCATATAGAAAACCTGTGCCACATCATTGGCTAGGACGAATGGTTCGTCTGCATACGCAAGATTGTTGAGATCCACTGTTGTCATTCCGTACTGCGGGTCTTCCGTTACCCCGCCTCGTGTCATATTGACCCATTTGCACCGAAACAAAGGGACCTTTAAACCGCGTCGATAGTCAAGTTCCCATATGTCCTGTATATAACCATAATATGTTTCCTTTCCCGTCTTGGTTTCTGCATCAAAGCAGACACCACTGTTTTGGTTGGTGCTCTTCTTATCTTGGGCCATCGTGTAAAATGTATTACCATTTATCTCGTACCCTTTGGAAGTCATTATATTCGAAGATGGTAACTGGGACAGCAAGTACAGGTCATCTTCAATAGAGGTGGCATGCATGGTACGTGTCTGCAACCAGTTGGCGAAACTCCTGGTTTGTTCACGTGTAATCCACTCATCAGACCGCTCCGGGTGTTTGGAGCGTAGCAAATTCTTGTGTTCATCCATATACAGAGCCACCAAGGTGGAATTCTGTAGAACTGTGTAGTGTGCTTCAGTGAGAGAATGTCCGTCCATATATATTATTTGTTCCCCTCCTAGCGTGCCTTTTCCATCCAGTCTGCCCTTATGCCGCGATTCAGGAACACCAATCGGCTTAAGGTCAGGAATAAAGTCAATACAAAACTCAATGACCTCCTCATTTTGATGGCCCTTGGAGATGCTTCCTTCTGGCCTAGCACGGTTATGAACATATTTCTTTAAGACTCCCATGAACCTCTCAAAGGGGAACATATTGTGTAGAAATACAGGACCCAAAACGTTAATCTCTTCGCATAGGTGAACTAGGACGTGCGTCATGATGTTGAAGAAGGATGGTGGGAACACCAACTCGAAACTGACAAGACATTGCACCAAATCATTCTGTAACCTTGGTATGATTTCTGGATCGATTACCTTCTGAGAGATTGCATTGAGAAATGCACATAGCTTCACAATGGCTAATCGAACGTTTTTCGGTAGAAGCCCCCTCAATGCAACCGGAAGTAGTTACGTCATAATCACGTGGCAGTCATGAGACTTTAGGTTCTGGAACTTTTTCTCTGCCATGTTTATTATTCCCTTTATGTTCGACGAGAAGCCAGACGGTACCTTAATACTGAGCAGGCATTCAAAGAAGATTTCCTTCTCTTCTTTGGTAAGAGCGTAGCTTGCATGACCCTGATGTATGCCGTCTGCTTCTCCGTGCATACGTTGCTGGTCCTCCCGTGCCTCAGGTGTATCTTTTGTCTTCCCATACACGCCCAAGAAGCCAAGAAGGGTCACGCTAAGATTCTTCATGACGTGCATCACGTCGATTGCGGAGCGGACCTCTAGGTCTTTCCAATATGGCAGGTCCCAAAATATAGATTTCTTCTTCCACATGGGTGCGCGTCCGTCCGCGTCCTTCGGAACAGGTTGTCCGCCAGGACCCTTTCCAAATATCACCTTCAAATCCTTGACCATATCATGTACATCAGCACCAGTACGATGGCGAGGCTTCGTCCGGTGATCCGCCTCACCTTTGAAATGCTTGCCTTTCTTTCTTACGGGATGCCTGCTCGGAAGAAATCGACGATGTCCCAGGTACACATTCTTCTTACAACTATTCAAATATATACTGTCGGTATCATCCAAACAGTGCGTGCATCCGCGGTATCCCTTGTTTGTCTGTCCTGAAAGGTTACTGAGAGCAGGCCAATCATTGATGGTCACGAACAGCAACGCCTTGAGGTCAAATTCTTCCCCCATGTGCTCATCCCACGCACGTACACCTGTTCCATTCCACAGCTGTAAGAGTTCTTCAACTAATGGCCTTAGGTACACATCAATGTCGTTGCCGGGTTGCTTAGGGCCTTGGATGAGCACTGGCATCATAATGAACTTCCGCTTCATGCACAACCAAGGAGGAAGGTTATACAAACATAGAGTCACAGGCCAGGTGCTATGGTTGCTGCTCTGCTCCCCAAAAGGATTAATGCCATCTGCGCTTAGACCAAACCATACGCTCCTTGCGTCATCTGCAAACTCCTTCCCGTACTTTCTTTCGATTTTTCTCCACTGTGACCCGTCAGCGGGTACTCTCAACTTTCCGTCTTTCTTACGGTCTTCTCTGTGCCATCTCATCGCCTTGGCATGCTCTTTGTTTTGGAACAAACATTTCAACCGTGGTATTATAGGAGAATACCACATCACCTTGGCAGGAATCTTCTTCCTGGGGCGCTCGCCCTCGACATCACCAGGCTCATCGCGGCTGATCTTATAGCACAATGCACCACATACCGGGCAAGCGTTCAAATCCTCGTACTCACCGCGGTACAGGATGCAATCATTAGGGCATGCATGTATCTTTTGCACCTCTAACCCTAGAGGGCAGACAGCCTTCTTTGCTTCGTACGTACTCTCGGGCAATTCGTTGTCCTTTGGAAGCATATCCTTTATCATTACCAGCAACTTTCCAAATCCCTTGTCAGATACACCATTCTCTGCCTTCCATTGCAGCAATTTCAGTGTGGTGCCCAGCTTTTTCTTGTCACCTACGCAATTCGGGTACAACATTTTTTTGTGATCCTCTAACATGCGCTGCAACTTCTTCTTCTCCAAATCACTTGCGCAGTTTCTCTTTGCATCGGCAATGGCCCGACCTAGATCATCAACGGGCTCATCTGATGCCTCTTCTTCAGCTTCTTCCCGCATTGCCGGCTCAGCTTCTTCCCGCATTACCGGCTCAGCTTCTTCCCCCATTGTTGTATCATCGTATTCAGGGAACCCATGGCCAGGATAGCTGTTGTCGTCCTCTTCTTCTTCATTGTCTTCCATCATAACCCCTCTTTCTCCGTGCTTGGTCCAAACATTATAGTGGGGCATGAAACCGGACTTAAACAGGTGGACGTGAATGGTTCTTGACGTAGAGTAATTGTGACCATTCTTACAGACACCACATGGACAAGGCATAAAACCATCCGCCCGCTTGTTTGCCTCAGCCGCAAGCAGAAAAGTATGCACACCCTCAACAAACTGGGGAGAGCATCGGTCATCGTACATCCATTGCCGGCTCATCTTCATTACACAACACCGAATAGACCAAATTAATACAAGTTCATACATAAAGTTCATACAACACTTAAATGCAACAAACAAATAACTCTCTAGCTAAAGCATTTAAATGCAACAACAATGCGATCAAGATCGCAACTAAGGTAACAATTGATCCAACAGCATAATGATACCAAGCCTCACTATCGATGGCATATTTTCTAATCTTTCTATTCTTCAAGCGCATTTTCTCCATCTTGATCTTGTGATCATCGACGACATCGGCAACATGCAACTCCAATTCCATCTTCTCCCCCTGAATTCTTTTCAATTTTTCTTTCAAGTACTCGTTTTCTCTTTCAACTAAATTTAACCTCTCGACAATAGGGTCGGTTGGAATTTCCGGTTCACATACCTCCTAGATAAAAATATCTATGTCAACTTGATGGGCATAATTTGTCATAAACACGAAATGCAACTAATAGTTTTAAAAGAGAATATACCACATCCGAATCATAACAAGGACGAGGGCCGACGGGGACGGATATCAAAACCATGGCACTATGTATAACAAACAACGTACGGGTAAGATAATTATTACATGATTAACTATATATCCAAATCACACAAACATCAATTTTTTATATAAAATTACATGAACAAGAGGCTCACCACAAGGTGGTGCCGGTGACGGGACGGTGCGGGCGATCGACGGTGGTTACGACTGAGATTTAGAAGGCGCTAAGTAAACCACACCTACATATGCAAACTAAGTGTTATTTTTGACCTCAAATTGCATATAAATCAAATACTAGCACATATATATATTTCCTCCCAAATTACTAAACTCACAAATTAGTAACTATATAAAGCATTGCAAGAGCTAATCTAGCAATGAGAGATGAAAGGACAAAGTTGCTAACCTTTGTGATCATTTGAATGGATGGGGGCCTTCAAATCTTGACAAATTTTGGGCAAAATTTGTGAGGAGCTCGAGGGGAAAGGGGAAGAACAGAGGAGAAGTGAGGGGAAAGGGGAAGAACAGAGTGGCTCGGGTGGACGAAGGGTTTATGTACGTCGACCTATAGTACCGGTTCGTGGCACGAACCGGTACTAAAGGTGCTGGAGGGGGCCCAGACTGACAACATCCTGCCACCACCCTCATTAGTACCGGTTCGTGGCACGAACCGGTGCTAAAGGTTAGCCACGAACCGGTACTAATGAGAGCGGCCCGGCTAGCCGTTGGAACCGGCACTAATGTATACATTAGTGCCGGCTCTAATACAAACCAGCACTAATGTGCTGCATGTTTGACCCTTTTCTACTATGTCTACAAAAATCAACATCTCATAGTTATCTATAAAAATAGGCATCTCATATATATCTAAAAAAACTAAACAATCTAGGGTTTCACTAACAAGAATCATATATTGTGAACTAATAAATAACACTACGGTACTACCAATATGAATACACATCCTAAATCGAGCAAACCAAACAAATCAAGGGTTCTATCAAATCTTGGACAAATCTCTAAAATGGCAACAAATTTACGGAGCAAAAGAAAGAGAACGGAAGAGTTTACCTAGTAGGATGGATTGGGGATCGAATCCACGGATCAAATCTTCAGATCTGAGAGGGATGTGGGGGGGGGGATTAGATGGGGGCGCCGCCGCTGCTCTCCGTCCAGAGAGCGGAGAGATGAAGAACTGCCTGGTCGGGCTGGGGCGGCCGCGCTTAAGTCACTGTGCAGCGCCTAAGGGCTAGGCGCTGCACGTCAAAGTGTGGCGCCTAGCCCTTAGGCGCTGCACAGGTGCGTGTGGGGACGCAACTGGACCAGGGCTGCCACGGTGGCAGGAGGTGCGACGCCTAAAGGAAGGGCGATGCACAGTAGGGTGCGGCGCCCAGCTGTCGGGCGCCACACCAAAGGGTCAGCAGAGTGAAATTTTTTCATGACCAAGTCAGTTTGTGATTTGATTTGGGTCTCAGGTCAAATATGTGATTTCTGCCGTTTTCTGATACGAATTGGAGAGATTGGCAGACGTCTTTTTGCAAAAGTTCCAGAGCTCGCCCCTGATCCGTCAGATTCAGATCCGATGGTTGAAATTGGTAAATGGCAAGCACACCATCACCACCAACTCGGTCTTTTATAGGAGTAGAGATATGAAACATTTTGGGATAACGTACCCTGGTTTTTCTCGGAAAACCCTATGGTTCTTGGATTGTGTTGATCGTTTGTGTGGCGCCCCCCATAGGGCAGGGGTGGCACCTTAAGGCCCTCTTTGATTGAAAGGCTTTCAAAAGGGATTTTCCTGCACACAACCAAGCGCTCATACTAATCCTGTAGGATCGAGGATGACATGCCACTCTATTCCTCTATTTTTCCTATCCCTATATTTTACAAATTCTGCTAATCCAAGAGGGCCTAAAGTAGGATTGAAATCCACTACTACAACGGAAAAAAAAAAGTTTGTGTTTTATGTATGTTTTACTTTTACTATTCTGAACGGTAATTAAGACTCATTGTATTTTCACATATACCTCCATTTTCTGTATCATTTCTTTTGGTAATTGGCCAAGCTTTTCGGCTGCATTTAGTTTTTACGCCATGGTGCAACGGGTCATCTAGTTTCATTAAATTGACTGAGTAAAGTAAATCAAAACAGAAAATGCGACAAAAAAGACAGTGAATAAATCTACAATTTACATCAGGCTCTTCCAAAGAGAAAATCGTAACTAAGAATTTCCATCCACCAATTAACCGAAGTCCGAAAAACGAATTTGCCCCATGAGACCAACTGAAAACTTCTTCCACAGTTCATATACATGGAACAGAAGATGGTAAGGCCCATTTTGAGTTGTCTACCTTGGCTCTTGCTGTGTTGTTGTGTCATTGTACCAAGTGACCCGTATGATACATTCTACTGCAGAATCTAAATCCTCATCAGCATAGAATTTGTGAATAACTAGTACGTACTAGTAACATAAACATATTGGCATGCCATCTTCATGTTGACAAGAAGCATCTCACATAACACCGTGGACAAAGGACACTTGTCACGGTGTTATATCCAGACACATAGACAGGTCCACGAACAACTAGTTTACACAATAAGGTCAAAACGCACATGACATCGTCTCATTCATAACCTTGTATAATAATACTACTCTAACAGAATGTCAACCACATAAGTAGGGGATTAAAAACCACGGACATGAAGTCGTGCTACAACATGTTAGTAACAATAATCGGTAGGGCAAACAGGCACCTAGGCTTACTAAATCTTCTGTAAGAACCTTAATAAATAAAATTCTGATCCTGACTAGTTAAAATAAAGCAGAAGCACAGAAACTATCTCCACAGACCATGCCTGGGTACGTCTTCTGTGGTGAGATGGCATGTGTTGAAACTTGAAAGCAAAGAACCCATAATGGTGGTGTAGGCCTCCAAGGCACTCATACCCAAACAAACCACATACTATGATTCCATTGCATTCCCCACATCACCCTCTCCTTCCCCTGGGTTAGTGACGGCAGGCTGCTGTTGCTGCTTCTTGCGGGAGGATCCCAGAGATGCCTGCGCTCGTCGTTTCATATTCTCCTTTGGAACTGCACAATAAAGAACAGATTTTTGGTGTGAAAAAGAAACTAATGCCCTTCTGTTTTAAAATCACAACCAACAAAGCCCGGCGATGCAATAAGAGTCCACAACAGCTTCTAGCTCTAGACTGTAGCAGTAACATCCATGTTAAGAAAAGGAAATTTGTTAACACAAAACCTTGTGGTCACCAAGTTAAAGGTGTCGGTTTTGAAGTCATATATGAACCTAGTATATTTTAATCAACCACCAGACTGACCTCAGATGGTAAAACTATAACTCATGTCATGGTCTATGTCTCAAGAATGAATTTCAGCAACGCATATCGACGTATATTTATCATTAACGGGGAGGCAATGGTACGGTACCTGGCGGCATGAGATGGCTGGAGATGCTAGTTCGTATGTAGCTGGTGGGTCTTTGCATATCGAATTCCTTCACCCCCAGCAGCTTCTTCAGCTTGAGGTCAACAGCAATCACATGTGAGTTCCTGTCGGTTTCGCTGCTGATATTGGTCAGGAGGTACAAGATGACATCTTTGCCGGAGCTGAGAATGGGGCTGGAGACGAAGAGAGAATTGGGCAAGTTGTAGTTCTCGATATCACTAGAATGAAGTTCAAGCTCCTGCTTGAAACGCAAACCACCCAGGTTTTCCAAATCCCCATGAAGCCCCTCCACCTCCATGGTCCATGTGACCACCGTCCAGCCACTAGGGGTTTCAGAGAAAGGGCTGCTGGTGTTGGCGTGGACCTGAAGATCGACTAACCTGATGGTGCCGGAGTCTTTGACAAAGACAATGTCCCTAAAGAAGTGTGCAATGTCAATGGCAAGAGGGAGAGAATTTAGCGGATGCCTCCTCTCGGGAAGGGAGACATAGCGAAACAGGTGGAAGGGGGTGTGGTCGGCTAGCACGTCGGAGAGGAGCATGCCCCTCCATAGGTCGACCCAGCCCACGATGCCACGGCTGGAGCCGCAGCCGATGGTGATGGCCATGTCGCACGTATACTCGGATGGTGGCGGCGGCTGTGGAATAGCACCTGGCTTGCGGGTCCAAGCCTGGGTCTTGGAGTCATAGATGCACAGGTAGTATGGGCCATTGGCGGAGTCATGGAAATAGTCGTGGCCAAGCGCTGCGATTCTATAGGCATCACAGGCATCATCATCATCCTTGGGAGAAGGGCCGGTGACGGAGGGGCTGAGGACTGAGGTGGGAGGAGTGAAGGGGAAGCTTTGGGGGTGGGCATGAGCGGAGGCAGGGCCGAGGATGGGGGTGGGGGGAGTGAAGGGGAAGCTTTGGGGGTGGGCATGAGCGGAGGCAGGGCCGAGGATGGGGGTGGGGGGCGTGGAGTGGATTTTGTGGGGGTGAGCATGGGTGGAAATGTTGCTGCGGTAAGGCACGACAGCAATCGAATCGGCATCGAAGCAGTCAGCTCCCCCAGTTAACATCTCGCGGGATGGTTGCCGGAGCCGGGTGAGTTCCCGCACCCCCGCCTGGTAGACGAAGTATTCGTAGTAGTCACTGATGGGGCAGGTGCTGAAGGAGGAGGAGGGATGGGAGCGCCCGTTGCGGAGGGTGACGAGGGCAAGGTTACCCTCAGTGGCCACCATGGACGGCTCGCGGAAGAACAAGCGGGCCTCTTCTCCACCGTGGTCGTCAGGGCAGTAGGCGTGGCAGCAGAAATAGGAGACGCGAGGCGGCGGGGCGAGGCACAAGGTGACCCACATCTCCACCTCCATGCCGTCCTGCTTCCTCTTGAAATGACAGTGGGCGGAGGTGTGGTTTTTCTTGTCGGCCATGTAAGCTTTGCTGTCGAGGAGGACTTCCCCCCAGTCCCACTCTGTCGCCGCCGGCGCATCCGCGGTGGGCGGACGCAACGAGGCTTCGTAATACCCTTTGAGCGACATGGTGGGTCTTGTGCGATCTCACACGGGCGTGCTCCTATCTAGGACTGGTGGTGCTACTTATTGAGAGGAGGAGTGGGTCTAAGAATCAGAATCAGATTGTAGTCGGAACCGGATTCATGGACAAACACCAGAGGGAGACGGAGACGAAGTGCCCTCCGGCAAGATAGATGGCGGAAGGAGGAGGGGTGGAGTGGGAGTTGGGAAGAAAGGAAGAAGGGGAGTAAAATGCATCATTGCTCCTTAAACTTGCTGGCTAGGTCCAAAACAGTCCTCGAACTTAGAAAGTGTGCCAATACAGTCCCAGTACTTGCTAATACGGTGTCAATATGGTCCTCAAACTTGTTGCGCAGGTCCTGGCATACGGTCGTGTATACAGCAGCGTATCAGGCGTGCTGCATGAGTGCAGGGTCCACTTATCACCACGGGAAATAAATAGGTAAAAATAAAAATGAGCTCTCCAAAGTTCGAACAAGAGAGCTCCGGCTGGCTGTAACGTACGTGCCTTCTAACCATCACAAATGATGCAGGTCCGTACAAAATTAGAGGCCAACATTTACATATAACCTTTCTCAATGCAGGCTGGTGCCAAATTAGAGGCCCATATGTATAGAAGGTATGGAGCATATCCATGCAAACGACAGTACAGTAAGACCATCTACATGCGGAACTCTCAAACCCACCGCATACGTTCGGGCGGGCCGCGCGGTCACTGTCTGTTCACGATTTTTTTATCCAGGGCCCTTAAACGCCCGGGCTGACCGGCACTCTCCATATCCAGCCCAAATAGGGGGCGGATATGGGGTTGCCCGGGCACGCCCGCTACGTCGGACCCGGCCCATGCTGGCCCATCCGACCCACATAAATTCCTTCCCATCTGCTTGGTGGACCAAACCCTAGCCACTTCACTCCCCTCCCCTTCAATCCCCTCCGTCATCCAAGCTCATCTTCGGCTCCTTTCGGCCGTCACTGGCATGGCGGGCAGCGGATCCGAATCTTTCAGCTCCAGATCCGTCAACCCCAAGCTCATCTCACATGTCCCCGAGGAGGAGATGGACATCCGGCTTGCACTCCGCCGCGCCTGGGAGGAGGCCCGTACACGGCTGCACTCGGACTACATCCGTCGGGAATCCATTGCGTCCGCCCAAATGATGCATGGATCCGGCGCTAGGCCAACCGTAGCTGCTTCCCTGGAGGTCGTGCGGTCCGTCTGTCGTCCAAACGCTGCATTCTCCGGCGCCCTGTATGGGGCATCAGTCCGGGCGACGCAACCGCATCATGGTGGACGTCGGTGGCTCGTCCCCCTACGGATCCGTCATTGATCTGACATCTATTGGGATCGTTCGGGTTCCGAGCTCCGATAAGGAAGAGTAGGGCATGGGAGATGGTGACGCCTCGAGTCCCGTGAGTCGGCTCGTGTCCCATGCCCTATCCTACCTTGCCTGCGACCGGACCAACACTCTGAGGAGCGCAGCCGGCCGCCGGACATGGCTAGCACGGAGCCGGACGAGCGGGCAGCGCAACCGGACGAGCTCCTCCTAGATTAGGTTTCACGTTGCATGTAGTAATATGGATTTGAGGTTTGTAATGTGAGGTATCCGGATGTGGAATGCATTTTTTGAGGCGTGACCAGTCACTGTCTGCAGACGTACCCGGGCGCGTCCGCGGGCATTTGTGGGGTCGGATTTGTCAAGTCCAGTTGTAGATGCTCTAATGTAGTTGTAGTGTCTGCACATTATTCAAAACCCAAACATGCTGATTGATCTGGACATATGTGTGATGCATACGTGCTACTAATCTACGTCATGCATGCGTAGTGAGGATGTTCTACAAACCAGAGATACGGCGGACGACGTCGCCGTTGGCGGCTGCATGCGTTCTTTCACCGTCTCGCCGGTGGCAGAGAATACTAGGACGACGCCGATCCATGGTCGCCAGTCGGTGACGGGCAGAAATTAAAAATCTTACTTTCTTCGTCCTAAATTTTTTGTCTAAGATTTATTTAAATACAAATGTATCTAATATTAATATATGTCTTGATACATACATATTTAAAGAAATTTAAGAGAAGAATTTCGGGATGGAGGGAATAGATTATAAAGACTAATATGTGTCTTGATACATACATATTTAAAGAAATCTAAGACAAGAATTTCGGGACGGCGGCGGCTCCCTGAAGATGGAATAAAGGTCTCCCCGCATATCCTCCGTTCCGGCGGTGTGTCTAGCATCGTTGGTGGGCGTGTGGAGGTGTGTCTCCGGCAGATCAATCTTTGGTGGATTTGCTTGGATCTCGTCGTTGTTCGTCTACGTTCGTGTGTCTTCGGTTTGGATCCTTCCGATCTACGTTATTTTTCATCGGCGACGGTTGCTGTTCTGGGGTGCTGGTCCTATGGGGCCTTAGCACGATGACTTCCTGACTGTCTACTACAACAAGTTGTGCCCGGCTCCGACGATGGAGGGGCGATGACGGCGGCGCGCCTTCGGCTTGCTTCGGTGCTTGTAGTCGTCGCTAGGTGGTCTACGAATCTGGATGTAATTTTTATTTCTGGTATTCGTTGTACTGCCATGATTGAAGATGAATAGATTGAAAGTTTTTCCGAAAAAAAATAAAAAGTAAAGACTGCACCCCTATTTGAACAGGACCTAGGGCAGTATGTGTTAGTTCGACCGTGCGCAGCCGCTTTTGGCCCCACAACCGCTAGGTCGCAGGTTTGATTCTCCCTCCCACGTTTAACATTTTATTTTTGAATTTTTTTTTTACAGGTGGGCCCACGTAAAACCCTGACGTGGCACGTCTATTACGCTGTTGTATACGCGAATCGTATGCGTGACCGTATGCCAGGACCGGTGCAACGAGTTTGAGGACCATATTGACACCGTATTAGCAAGTACTGGGACTGTATTGGCACACTTTCTAAGTTCGAGGACTGTTTTGGACCTAGCCAGCAAGTTTAAGGAGCAATGATGCATTTTACTCGAAGAAGGGGGACGGACTGGCCCGGCGGCGGCGGAGGGAACAATCTACTAATGCCTCTTTCCTCTCTCTCCAGCAAACAACACACGCTGGCCGTTGGATAGCTTTGCTACGGACGGTCCTCCTCTCTGCCCGTCCGCGCCAAACACTAGCGCCCAAACCTGGCCACATGGGCCGGCCACTTTTCTTTTATATTGCTACAGAGCCCACGGCTCCTCCCTCTTTGTTATGTTTTCAATCTAGGCCACATGGGCCGCCCCCTTTCTTTATTATAAAAATAAAAGGTTTCAATCTATTTTGCCATTCATTCGAGGTGATTTTATAATATGGAAGTGAGGCGCGTCTTCTCTTTTCCATGTACAAGCCATCGATATAGTAAAGCGGAGTTAATTCTACTCCGCAATTTTGCCATTCATTGATCGAGGGATTTAAGGTGTGAAGTTTCATAATATGTGAGTGACTTGGGTCTTCTCTTTTCCATGCATCTAGCTCACGTAGTCACGTCTTCTCTTCTCTTTTCGTCGGGTAGGAATCCTCAAGAATTTTAGTGTCCTTTTGTAGCTAGTTCATGTAGCAATTCATCCATCTAGCTCATGTACTGGAGTTAATTCTATTTTTAAATAAATTTAAGGTCTTTTCCAGCTAGCTCACATACTAATCCATCCATCCTGCGTCTAGCATAATGTATCAATCCTTCATCAAGCTTACTACATGCAGTTCCTCACACGCATATAAGTTGGTATGACCCTATGTACAGGAGTAGTGTGGGGCTATTTAAAATGTTTATTTCTTATTTCCCATGTAGTTGGGCCGGCTAAATTTGTGTGGGTTGTGAAAGGCCCATGCACCGAAACGATCGCTATTCGTAAGGCATGAGTAAAAATTCAGGGAAAAAAAAGACAAGTTGGAGGATTAAAGACCTCAAAGACCGGACCAAATGATGCCAACCACTTAAACAAACACGTCCTCCTAACCAATGGTCAGCGCAAATATTTAAGAAAATATTGTAGGTTCAGATTCGAATCATTTTTTGCTTTTTCTTATTTATTTTGAAATTTTAGAAAAAAATGAATTGCCAAACATTATGCGAAACAGAAGAATTTTTGAAATATCGAACAGTTTGAAAAAAATGTAAATATGTTTTTCAGAATTCCATACATTTTTGGAAAAACAAGAATAAAATTTAAAACGTGATTTGTTTTTAAAAAAATCACTATCATTTTTTAAAAACATGAACCTTTGAAACACGAACATTTTTTGGACTTTGTGAACAATTTGCGAAAATGGGAACCTGTTTGGAACATTCAGAACAATTTTCGAAAATGTGTATTTTGTAAACTCAAACATTATTTTGAATTTATAAATTTCACTAAAAGAATTGGAGTATTTTTAATATGCAGCATTTTCTGAAAAATCTCGAACAATTTTGGAAAACACAAACATTTTTTTGAAAAAAACTTGGAACATATTTTTCATTTGAAGAAATTCAGGGTCCTTTTCCAGCTACCTCATGTACCAATCAATCTATCATTCGTCCAGCTTAGTCCATCCATCCTTCATCGAGCTTATTAGTACATGAATTCTCACATGTATATAGATTGATACGACTGTATGTAAAGGAGTAATGTTGGACTATTTAAAATATTTTGCATTGAATGTGTGAACATTTTACTAAAGCAAGATTTATTGGAAATTGGAACATTTTCTAAATGCAATTTTGTTTGAAAATTTCAAAAGGTTTTGGAAAAGACAAATATTTATTGAATTTTGAAAAAAATTGAAGAGACAAAAAGTTAAAGTTATGAACATTTTCAAATTGGGAACAGACTTGTGAAATTCTAATTTTTTTGGAAAGTTGAACCAAAAATGAAATTTTAAACTTTGTCATAATTTTGAATTTATGAAAAAAATAAACTTTTAAGAGAAAAAGAAAAAGAAAAAGAATTATAGAAAGGAACAAAAAAAGGAAAATAGAAATAGAAGTATAGAACACGAAAAAACAAACTGGGCCCAGTATTTGTCTCCTTGTGCGAAGCTCCAATTATTTGCCTCCATGTGCGGTAAATAGGGCTTTCTCAGTTGCAGTGGCAATAAAATAAATAGGGCTTTCTCAGTTGCATTGACAATGGAAGGTTTGCCAGCGCTCCTCCCTATTTTGTCTCAAAACAAATATATTTATTATTATATTTTTTTCTTACTTTCCCTTTCTTTTGGAAACTTCTTACTTTTCCTTATCTTTGCATACCCCTGTGTATTCATATATTTATAAGATTACTAAATAACTCGAACTAACTGATTGCTCGTGCATCCCAACCGGGGCATACATATTCTACTGGTTAAACAATAATCGTGTTCGACACATACGTTACACTCGTTATATTTTTAGTGATTTGATTTGATCATGGATATAGGAAGGCATGTAAAGTTTTGATTTACTAGAAAATTGCATGTGTGTTGTGACGGAGACGTAATTATTCTTGTGGTTTAGCAATAACTATGTCAAACAACATTGGACCACATATTTTAGCGAAACATACGCTGAAATCCAAACAAACTCCGAGTGCTAAACATTTTTAACACAAAATTACTCTTCTTCACCCTTCACCTCCGAAATCCAAGCAATCACTAGGAAAACGGATGACTGGATTTCAATAAAGCACTCTTTATCAGAAAAAATAAATCAATATAGTATATATATACTTAACTCAAACCAAACCAATTCAGCGAACAAGTTAAAAAGGAACAATATAGGCATCAAGTATATTGTCAGTTATACAACTAGGTTGTCATGTGCCTGCTGCAATTTCATCACGAGTCATGTAGTGGTTAGGATTTGTGAGTTACTAGATAACTCGTTGCGGCGTTGGCGTAGAGACCAATTACAACCCAGAAGTTAATCAAACTATTTGGAAGGCCTGTGAAAGGCACTTGCACTGGAATGGCCTGTGTTTGTAAAGCGTGAATAAAAATTCCAGAAAAGGACAAGTCGAAGGATCAAAGACCTAAAAAACCAGACCAAATGTCGTCGGCCACTCGAACAAACACACCCTCCTAACCAGTGGCCAACACAAATATTTAAGAACAAACTGCAAGGTCATAATCAAACTATTTT
The DNA here is from genome assembly GCF_018294505.1 of Triticum aestivum. Classification (NCBI taxonomy): domain Eukaryota; kingdom Viridiplantae; phylum Streptophyta; class Magnoliopsida; order Poales; family Poaceae; genus Triticum; species Triticum aestivum. Next base: position 128,670,868 of record NC_057801.1, read on the forward strand.
TTTGTTTTTTCTTATTTATTTTGAAATTTTAGAAAAATTATGAATTGCCAAATATTCTGTGAAATATGAACAATTTTGGAAATATTGAACAGTTTGAAAAAATGAAAAAAAAATCACAATTCTGTATTTTTTGGAAAAACAAGAATAAAATTTGAAATGGGTACGTTTTAAAATTCACTATCATTTTTTAAAACATGAACATTTTTACTTTGTGAAAAAAATGTGAAAATGGGAACATGTTTTGAACAATCAGAACAATTTTAGAAAATGTGTATTTTGTAAACACGAATATTATTTTGAATTTATGAATTTCACTAAAAAGGAAAAAAACGAATTTGGAGTATTTTTTAAATGCAACCTTTTTTTAAAATCTCGAACAATTTTGGAAAACACAAACATTTTTTGCAATAAAGTTCGAATATTTTTTTCATTTGAAGAAATACTGGGTCCTTTTCCAGCTAGCTCACATACCAATCCATGTCGAGTGACGATGTCCTGGACTAGGAGGTACTCCCCGAGTCTGGTTGGATAGAGCGCTGGGGTCGGTTGAATGGTGTGCACTATTTCCCCAGGTCGGGGTGCAACACCTAACAGCAGCCACGTCTGATCACAGTCCCATACTGTTGAGCCTAGCACCGGAGCAGGGGAGGCATGTGGACAAGCTGTTTCGCTATGAGGTTATGTGGGATATGCATGCAGAATTAAAGCCGGCCGTACGATCTGCATGGGAGCCCAATGGTCACAATCTTATGGTTGAGGAGGTGCGCAGGAATCTTGATGATCTAGCGCAGAACCTAGGCGAGTGGTCGAGGATGACCTTTGGCAGTGTTCGTGGCAAAATCAGAAAACTTAAAAAAGAGCTTGAGCGGTTGCGGAGCCAATCACAAAGAACTGGACCGTCACATGTTGAAATTAAGACAAATGATAGACTGATCGAGTTATATTTGAGGGAAGAGATATTGTGGCGCCAGCGGACACGTGTGCAATGGTTGTTAGAAGGGGATAGAAACACAGACTTTTTTCACATGAGGGCATCGATGCGGAGGAGAAAGAACTTGATTAAAGCTTTACAGAGGCCCGATGGTCAGGTAACCGATGATCCTACTGAAATGCAGCAGCTTGCTCTCGAATTTTATAAGAATCTCTATACGTCAGAAGGCATCCAAGGTTTGCAAGAAGTACTTGAGCATGTCCCTGTAAAAGTGACTGCAGCGATGAACGCAAGCTTGCTGGCCCCATATGATGAAAAAGAGGTCAAATCAGCGCTTTTTCAAATGTTTCTAACTAAGGCTCCGTGTCCAGACGGATTTCCGGCGCACTTTTTTCAATGACACTGGGATGTGTGTGGTGAGGCTGTCACTCGGGCTGTTCTTGCAATTGTTAAGGGAGAGGAAAGCCCCGAGAGGCTCAATGATACATTATTGGTTTTAATCCCGAAGGTAACAAACCCCGTCTTACTCTCATAGTTTTGCCCCTGTAGGATCGAAAGTATGTCTAGAGGGGGGGTGTGATTAGACTACTTGACCAAATAAAAACTTATCCTTTTCCCAATTTTAGTCTTTGGCAGATTTTAGCTAACTTAGCACAATTCAAGCAATCTCAACACAATTGGAGCAAGCATGCAAAGAGTTTGTGAGCAACGGAAAGTAAAGCATGCAACTTGCAAGAATGTAAAGGGAAGGGTTTGGAGAATTAAAACGCAATTGGAGACATGAATGTTTTTGTCGTGGTTCCGATAGGTGGTGCTATCGTACATCCACGTTGATGGAGACTTCAACCCACGAAGGGCAATGGTTGCATGAGTCCACGGAGGGCTCCACCCACGAAGGGTCCACGAAGAAGCAACCTTGTCTATCCCACCATGGCCGTCGCCCACGAAGGACTTGCCTCACTAGCGGTAGATCTTCACGAAGTAGGCGATCTCCTTGCCCTTACAAACTCCTTGGTTCAACTCCACAATCTTGTTGGAGTCTCCCAAGTGACACCTAGCCAATCTAGGAGACACCACTCTCCAAGAAGTAACAAATGGTGTGTTGATGATGAACTCCTTGCTCTTGTGCTTCAAATGATAGTCTCCCCAACACTCAACTCTCTCTCACAGGATTTGGATTTGGTGGAAAGAAGATTTGAGTGGAAAGCAACTTGGGGAAGGCTAGAGATCAAGATTCATATGGTAGGAATGGAATATCTTGGCCTCAACACAAGTGTAGGTGGTTCTCTCTCAGAAAATACAAGTTGGAAGTGTAGGTTCGTTCTGATGGCTCTCTCCACGAATGAAGAGTGGGTGGAGGGGTATATATAGCCTCCACACAAAATCTAACCGTTACACACAACTTGCCAATCTCGGTGGGACCGAATTGAGAAACTCGGTCGGACCGATTCAGCAAATCTAGTGACCGTTAGGATTTTCGATGGGACCGACATGCAACTCGGTAGGACCGACATGGTTAGGGTTAGGGCATAACGTAATCTCCATGAGACCGATTACACAAACTAAGTAGGACCTATTTTGGTAATAAGGTAACCAGAGAGTTGGTCAGGTAAACTCGATGGGACCGGTTCGCTCATTTCGGTGAGACCGAAATGTTACGAAAGGAAAATAGAGAGTTTACATTGCAATCTCGGTGGGACCGATCGCTCATCTCGGTGGCACCGAGACGTTACGAAGGGAAATAAAGATATTACATTCCCATCTCGGTGAGACCAAGATCCCTATCAGTGAGACCGATTTTCCTAGGGTTTGTGGCAGTGGCTATGACATCTGAACTCGATGGCGCCGGATAGAAAGAATCGGTGGTGCCGAGTTTGACTTTAAGTTTAGGTCATATGTGGATGTGAGAAAGTAGTTGAGGGATTTGGAGCATATCACTTAGCATTTTGAGCAAGTAAGCCATTAAGCAACACCTCATCCCTCCTTGATAGTATTGGCTTTTCCTATAGACTCAACGTGATCTTGGATCACTAAAATATAAAATGTAGAGTCTTGAGCTTTGAGCTTGAGCCAATCCTTTTGTCCTTAGCATTTTGAGGGGTCCACTTTTCTCATCCATGCCATGCCAATCATTGAGCTTTCCTGAAACATTCATCTTGAAATAGCATTAGCTCAATAAGCTATATGTTGTTAGGAATTACCAAAACCACCTAGGGATAGTTGCACTTTCAATCTCCCCCTTTTTGGTAATTGATGACAACATATAGATCAAAGCTTCGACAAATGATAGTAAGATTAAAAAACATTGTCGCTTTGAGAAGTATGTGAAATGTAAGAGCTCCCCCTAAATGTGTGCATTGATTAGGATTTGCTTTGGACTGCAAATGCACAATGAGTTGGGATCATGGGTTACTCTTCCCTGTCACATACACCTTGGTGGAGCGCTCAAAATGATAATAAATAAATGCATGCACTCATCACCAAGCAAAGTGAATGATCATATGGAGATAAAAGGATAAAGTCATCCAACAAGCATTAAGGTAGCATATGATCAAACACATGATCATCCAAGTATCTCACAAAAGCATAAAGTATCTCAAACAAGCAAATAAAGTTCAACCACCAAAACAAGAGAGAACAAAAGCAACACACACTCTCTCTCTCAAAGCCTATGATCTATACATTTTTCTCCCCCTTTGGCAACAAGTTACCAAAAAGTTCATAGAAAATGCATAGCACTAAATCGACTCTCAGGCTTGGTCTTCAGGTGGTGGTTTAGAGATGGCTCCTTGGACGAAGACTTCAGTTGATGTGTATGGAGTTGGTGGACTAGGTGCTGGAGCTGGTTGCACAGAAGCTATAGCTAGTGCAGATGAAGTGGCTCTGGTGTCTGGAACAGGCACTGCAGCTGATCTCTGGCTCCTGGCGGAAGGAAATATGCCCTAGAGGCAATAATAAAGTTATTATTTATTTCCTCATATCATAATAAATGTTTATTATTCATGCTAGAATTGTATTAACCGGAAACATGATACATGTGTGAATACATAGAGAAAACTATAGTCACTAGTATGCCTCTACTTGACTAGCTCATTAATCAAAGATGGTTATGTTTCCTAACCATAGACATGTGTTGTCATTTGATTAGTGGGATCACATCATTAGGAGAATGATGTGATTGACATGACCCATTCCGTTAGCCTAGCACTTGATCGTTTAGTATACTGCTATTGCTTTCTTCATGACTTATACAAAGTTGCTGCAACTATGAGATTGTGCAACTCCCGTTTACCGGAAGAACACTTTGTGTGCTACCAAACGTCACAACGTAACTGGGTGATTATAAAGGTGCTCTACAGGTGTTTCCGAAGGTACATGTTGAGTTGGCATAATTCGAGATTAGGATTTGTCACTCCGATTGTCGGAGAGGTATCTCTGGGCCCTCTCAGTAATACTCATCACCTAAGCCTTGCAAGCATGTAACTAATGAGTTAGTTATGAGATGACGTATTACGGAACGAGTAAAGATACTTGCCGGTAACGAGATTGAACTAGGTATTGGATACCGACGATCAAATCTCGGGCAAGTAACATACCGATGACAAAGGGAACAACGTATGTTGTTATGCGGTTTGACCGATAAAGATCTTCATGGAATATGTAGGAACCAATATGGACATCCAGGTCCCGCTATTGGTTATTGACCGAGAATGGTTCTAGGTCATGTCTACATAGTTCTCGAACCCGTAGGGTCCGCACGCTTAACATTGCGATGACAGTTTTATTATGAGTTTATAAGTTTTGATGTACCGAAGTTTGTTCGGAGTCCCGGATGTGATCACGGACATGACGAGGAGTCTCGGAATGGTCGAGACATAAAGATTGATATATTGGAAGCCTATATTTGGACATCGGAATGGTTCCGGGTGAAATCGGCATTTTACCGGAGTACCGGGAGGTTACCGGAACCCCCCGGGGGTTAATGGGCCTACATGGGCCAAGAGGGAGAAGAGGGAAGGAGCCAGGAGGGGGCCGTGCGCCCCTCCCCCTCCTAGTCCGAATAGGGCAAGGGAAGGGGGGCGGCGCCCCCCTTTCCTTCCCCTCTTCCTCCTCTTTCCCCCTTCTCCTACTCCTACTAGGAAAAGGGGAGTCCTACTCCCGGTGGGAGTAGGACTCCCCCCTTGGCGCGCCCTCTTGGCCGGCCGCCTCCTCCCCCCTTGGCTCCTTTATATACAGAGGCGGGGGGCACCCCATAGACACACAAGTTGATCTACGGATCGTTCCTTAGCCGTGTGCGGTGCCCCCTTCCACCATATTCCACCTCGGTCGTATCGTCGCAGAGTTTAGGCGAAGCCCTGCGCCGGTAGAACATCATCATCGTCACCACGCTGTAGTGCTGACGAAATTCATCTCCGGAGCTCGGCTGGATCGGAGGCCGGAGATCGTCATCGAGCTGAACGTGTGCTGAACTCGGAGGCTCCGTACGTTCGGTGCTTGGATCGGTCGGATCGTGAAGACGTACGACTACATCAACCGCGTTATGCTAACACTTCCGCTTACGGTCTACGAGGGTACGTGGACGAACACTCTCCCCTCTCGTTGCTATGTCATCACCATGATCTTGCGTGTGCGTAGGAAATTTTTTGAAATTACTACGTTCCCCAACAGTGGCATCCGAGCCTAGGTTTTATGCGTTGATGTTATATGCACGAGTAGAACACAAGTGAGTTGTGGGTGACACAAGTCATACTGCTTACCAGCATGTCATACTTTGGTTCGGCGGTATTGTGAGATGAAGCGGCCCGGACCGACATTACGCGTACGCTTACGCGAGACTGGTTTCACCGTTACGAGCACTCATGCTTAAAGGTGGCTGGCGGGTGTCTGTCTCTCTCATTTTAGCGGAATCGAGTGTGGCTACGCCCGGTCCTTGCGAAGGTTAAAACAGCACCAACTTGACGAACTATCGTTGTGGTTTTTGATGCGTAGGTAAGAACGGTTCTTGCTAAGCCCGTAGCAGCCACGTAAAATTTGCAACAACAAAGTAGAGGACGTCTAACTTGTTTTTGCAGGGCATGTTGTGATGTGATATGGTCAAGACGTGATGCTATATTTTATTGTATGAGATGATCATGTTTTGTAACCGAAGTTATCGGCAACTGGCAGGAGCCATATGGTTGTCGCTTTATTGTATGAAATGCAAACGCCCTGTAATTGCTTTACTTTATCACTAAGTGGTAGCGATAGTCGTAGAAGCAATAGATGGCGTAAACGACAACGATGCTACGATGGAGATCAAGGTGTCGCGCCGGTGACGATGGTGATCACGACGGTGCTTCGGAGATGGAGATGACAAGCACAAGATGATGATGGCCATATCATATCACTTATATTGATTGCATGTGATGTTTATCCTTTATGCATCTTATCTTGCTTTGATTGACGGTAGCATTTTAAGATGATCTCTCACTAAAATTATCAAGAAGTGTTCTCCCTGAGTATGCACCGTTGCCAAAGTTCGTCGTGCCGAGACACCACGTGATGATCGGGTGTGATAAGATCTACGTCCATCTACAACGGGTGCAAGCCAGTTTGCACACGCAGAATACTCAGGTTAAACTTGACGAGCCTAGCATATGCAGATATGGCCTCGGAACACGGAGACCGAAAGGTCGAGCGTGAATCATATAGTAGATATGATCAACATAGTGATGTTCACCATTGAAAACTACTCCATCTCACGTGATGATCGGTTATGGTTTAGTTGATTTGGATCACGTGATCACTTAGATGACTAGAGAGATGTCTGTCTAAGTGGGAGTTCTTAAGTAATATGATTAATTGAACTTAAATTTATCATGAACTTAGTACCTGATAGTATCTTGCTTGTCTATGTTTGTTTGTAGATAGATGGCTCGTGCTGTTGTTCCGTTGAATTTTAATGCGTTCCTTGAGAAAGCAAAGTTGAAAGATGATGGTAGCAATTACACGGACTGGGTCCGTAACCTGAGGATTATCCTCATTGCTGCACAGAAAAGTTACGTCCTGGAAGCACCGCTGGGTGCCACGCCTGCTGCTGATGCAACTGACGACGTTAAGAACGTCTGGCAGAGCAAAGCTGATGACTACTCTATAGTTCAGTGTGCCATGCTTTACGGCTTAGAACCGGGTCTTCAACGACGTTTTGAACGTCATGGAGCATATGAGATGTTCCAAGAGTTGAAGTTAATATTTCAAGCAAATGCCCGGATTGAGAGATATGAAGTCTCCAATAAGTTCTATAGCTGTAAGATGGAGGAGAATAGTTCTGTCAGTGAACACATACTCAGAATGTCTGGGTATAATAATCACTTGATTCAACTGGGAGTTAATCTTCCTGATGATAGTGTCATTGACAGAATTCTCCAATCACTGCCACCAAGCTACAAGAGCTTTGTGATGAACTATAATATGCAAGGGATGAACAAGACTATTCCCGAGCTCTTCGCAATGCTAAAAGCCGCGGAGGTAGAAATCAAGAAGGAGCATCAAGTGTTGATGGTCAACAAGACCACTAGTTTCAAGAAAAAGGGCAAAGGGAAGAAGAAGGGGAACTTCAAAAGGAACGGCAAGCAAGTTGCTGCTCAAGAGAAGAAACCCAAGTCTGGACCTAAGCCTGAAACTGAGTGCTTCTACTGCAAGCAGACTGGTCACTGGAAGCGGAACTGCCCCAAGTATTTGGCGGATAAGAAGGATGGCAAAGTGAACAAAGGTATATGTGATATACATGTTATTGATGTGTACCTAACTAGAGCTCGTAGTAGCACCTGTGTATTTGATACTGGTTCTGTTGCTAACATTTGCAACTCAAAACAGGGACTACAGAATAAGCGAGCACTGGCCAAGGACGAGGTGACGATGCGCGTGGGAAACGGTTCCAAAGTCGATGTGATCGCGGTCGGCACGCTACCTCTACATCTACCTTCGGGATTAGTTTTAGACCTGAATAATTGTTATTTGGTGCCAGCGTTGAGCATGAACATTATATCTGGATCTTGTTTAATGCGAGACGGTTATTCATTTAAATTAGAGAATAATGGTTGTTCTATTTATATGAGTAATATCTTTTATGGTCATGCACCCTTAAAGAGTGGTCTATTTTTATTGAATCTCGATAGTAGTGATACACATATTCATAATGTTGAAGCCAAAAGATGCAGAGTTGATAATGATAGTGCAACTTATTTGTGGCACTGCCGTTTAGGTCATATCGGTGTAAAACGCATGAAGAAACTCCATACTGATGGACTTCTGGAATCACTTGATTATGAATCACTTGGTACGTGCGAACCGTGCCTCATGGGCAAGATGACTAAAACACCGTTCTCCAGAAATATGGAGAGAGCAACAGATTTGTTGGAAATCATACATACAGATGTATGTGGTCCGATGAATGTTGAGGCTCGTGGCGGATATCGTTATTTTCTCACCTTCACAGATGATTTGAGCAGATATGGGTATATCTACTTAATGAAGCACAAGTCTGAAACATTTGAAAAGTTCAAAGAATTTCAGAGTGAAGTGGAAAATCATCGTAACAAGAAAATAAAGTTTCTACGATCTGATCGTGGAGGAGAATATTTGAGTTATGAGTTTGGTTACATTTGAAACAATGCGGAATAGTTTCGCAACTCACGCCACCCGGAACACCACAATGAAATGGTGTGTACGAACGTCGTAATCGTACTTTACTTGATATGGTGCGATCTATGATGTCTCTTACCGATTTACCGCTATCGTTTTGGGGTTATGCCTTAGAGACGGCCGCATTCACGTTAAATAGGGCACCATCAAAATCCGTTGAGACGACGCCTTATGAACTGTGGTTTGGCAAGAAACCAAAGTTGTCGTTTCTTAAAGTTTGGGGCTGCGATGCTTATGTGAAGAAACTTCAACCAGATAAGCTCGAACCCAAATCGGAGAAATGTGTCTTCATAGGATATCCAAAAGAGACTGTTGGATACACCTTCTATCACAGATCCGAAGGCAAGACATTCGTTGCTAAGAATGGATCCTTTCTAGAGAAGGAGTTTCTCTCGAAAGAAGTGAGTGGGAGGAAAGTAGAACTTGATGAGATAACTGTATCTACTCCCTTGTTGGAAAGTAGTTCATCACGAGTCCTGTGACGACTACACCAATTAGTGAGGAAGCTAATGATATTGATCATGAAACTTCAGATCAAGTTTCTGCTGAACCTCGTAGGTCTACCAGAGTAAGATCCGCACCAGAGTGGTACGGTAATCCTATTCTGGAAGTCATGTTACTTGACCATGATGAACCTACGAACTATGAGGAAGCGATGATGAGCCCGGATTCCGCAAAATGGCTAGAGGCCATGAAATCTGAGATGGGATCCATGTATGAAAACAAAGTATGGACTTTGGTTGACTTGCCCAATGATCGGCAAGCCATTGAGAATAAATGGATCTTTAAGAAGAAGACTGACGCTGATGGTAATGTAACTGTCTATAAAGCTCGACTTGTTGCGAAAGGTTTTCGACAAGTTCAAGGGGTTGACTACGATGAGACTTTCTCACCCGTAGCGATGCTTAAGTCTGTCCGAATCATGTTAGCTATTGTTGCATTTCATGATTATGAAATTTGGCAAATGGATGTCAAGACTGCATTCTTGAATGGATTTCTAGAAGAAGAGTTGTATATGATGCAGCCGGAAGGTTTTGTTGATCCAAAAGGTGCTAACAAAGTATGCAAGCTCCAGCGTTCCATTTATGGACTGGTGCAATCATCTCGGAGTTGGAATAAATGCTTTGATAGTGTGATCAAAGCATATGGTTTTATACAGACTTTTGGAGAAGCCTGTATTTACAAGTGAGTGGGAGCTTTGTAGCATTTCTAGTTTTATATGTAGATGACATAATATTAATTGGAAATGATATAGAATTTCTGGATAGCATAAAGGGATACTTGAATAAAAGTTTTTCAATGAAAGACCTCGGTGAAGCTGCTTACATATTGGGCATCAAGATCTATAGAGATAGATCAAGACGCTTAATAGGACTTTCACAAAGCACATACCTTGACAAAATTTTAAAAAAGTTCAAAATGGATCAGGCAAAGAAAGGATTCTTGCCTGTGCTACAAGGTGTGAAGTTGAGTCAAACTCAATGCCCGACCACAGCAGAAGATAGAGAGAAAATGAAAAATGTTCCCTATGCTTCAGCCATAGGCTCTATCATGTATGCAATGCTGTGTACCAGACCTGACGTATGCTTAGCAATAAGCTTGGCAGGAAGGTACCAAAGTAATCCAGGAGTGGATCACTGGACAGCGGTCAAGGACATCCTGAAATGCCTAAAAAGGACTAAGGATATGTTTCTCGTATATGGAGGTGACAAAGAGCTAGTCGTAAATGGTTACGTCGATGCAAGCTTTGACACTGATCCGGACGATTCTAAATCGCAAACCGGATACGTGTTTTTATTAAACGGTGGAGCTGTAAGTTGGTGCAGTTCTAAACAAAGCGTCGTGGCGGGATCTACATGTGAAGCGGAGTACATAGCTGCTTCTGAAGCAGCGACTGAAGGAGTTTTGATGAAGGAGTTCATTTCCGATCTAGGTGTCATACCTAGTGCATCGAGACCAATGAAGATCTTCTGTGACAATACTGGTGCAATTGCCTTGGCAAAGGAATCCAGATTTCACAAGAGGACCAAGCACACCAAGAGACGCTTCAATTCCATTCGGGACCAAGTCCAAGTGGGAGACATAGAGATTTGCAAGATACATACGGATCTGAATGTTGCAGACCCATTGACTAAGCCTCTCTCACGAGCAAAACATGATCAGCACCAAGACTCCATGGGTGTCAGAATCATTACTATGTAATCTAGATTATTGACTCTAGTGCAAGTGGGAGACTGAAGGAAATATGCCCTAGAGGCAATAATAAAGTTATTATTTATTTCCTCATATCATGATAAATGTTTATTATTCATGCTAGAATTGTATTAACCGGAAACATGATACATGTGTGAATACATAGACAAAACTATAGTCACTAGTATGCCTCTACTTGACTAGCTCATTAATCAAAGATGGTTATGTTTCCTAACCATAGACATGTGTTGTCATTTGATTAGTGGGATCACATCATTAGGAGAATGATGTGATTGACATGACCCATTCCGTTAGCCAAGCACTTGATCGTTTAGTATACTGCTATTGCTTTCTTCATGACTTATACAAAGTTCCTGCAACTATGAGATTGTGCAACTCCCGTTTACCGGAAGAACACTTTGTGTGCTACCAAACGTCACAACGTAACTGGGTGATTATAAAGGTGCTCTACAGGTGTTTCCGAAGGTACATGTTGAGTTGGCATAATTCGAGATTAGGATTTGTCACTCCGATTGTCGGAGAGGTATCTCTGGGCCGGTAATACTCATCACCTAAGCCTTGCAAGCATGTAACTAATGAGTTAGTTATGAGATGATGTATTATGGAACGAGTAAAGAGACTTGCCGGTAATGAGATTGAACTAGGTATTGGATACCGAGGATCAAATCTCGGGCAAGTAACATACCGATGACAAAGGGAACAACGTATGTTGTTATGCGGTTTGACCGATAAAGATCTTCGTGGAATATGTAGGAACCAATATGGACATCCAGGTCCCGCTATTGGTTATTGACTGAGAATGGTTCTAGGTCATGTCCACATAGTTCTCGAACCCGTAGGGTCCGCACGCTTAACGTTACGATGACAGTTTTATTATGAGTTTATAAGTTTTGATGTACCGAAGTTTATTCGGAGTCCCGGATGTGATCACGGACATGACGAGGAGTCTCGGAATGGTCGAGACATAAAGATTGATATATTGGAAGCCTATATTTGGACATCGGAATGGTTCTGGGTGAAATCGGCATTTTACCGGAGTACCGGGAGGTTACCGGAACCCCTCGGGGGTTAATGGGCCTACATGGGCCAAGAGGGAGAAGAGGGAAGGAGCCAGGAGGGGGCCGTGCGCCCCTCCCCCTCCTTGTCCGAATAGGACAAGGGAAGGGGGGCGGTGCCCCCCTTTCCTTCCCCTCTTCCTCCTCTTTCCCCCTTCTCCTACTCCTACTTGGAAAAGGGGAGTCCTACTCCCGGTGGGAGTAGGACTCCCACCTTGGCGCGCCCTCTAGGCCGGCCGCCTCCTCCCCCTTGGCTCCTTTATATACGGGGGCAGGGGCACCCCATAGACACACAAGTTGATCTACGGATCGTTCCTTAGCCATGTGCGGTGCCCCCTTCCACCATATTCCACCTCGGTCGTATCGTCGCGGAGTTTAGGCGAAGCCCTGCACCAGTAGAACATCATCATCGTCACCACGCCGTCGTGCTGACGGAACTCATCTCCGGAGCTCGGCTGGATCGGAGGCCGGAGATCGTCATCGAGCTGAACGTGTGCTGAACTCGGAGGCTCCGTACTCCGGTGCTTGCATCGGTTGGATCGTGAAGACGTACGACTACATCAACTGCGTTGTGCTAACGCTTTCGCTTACGGTCTACGAGGGTACATGGACGAACACTCTCCCCTCTCGTTGCTATGCCATCACCATGATCTTGCGTGTGCGTAGGAATTTTTTTAAAATTACTACGTTCCCCAACACTGGGCACTCTGGCAAAAGCATCAGTAGTAGTCTTGCCATTCCTCTCCTGCATGTCATCCTGAAGTTGCTCAATGTCTGACTGTATCTCAGTGACCTTCACATCCAAGTCATAGAACTTCTGCTCCATGATCCTCTCCAGGCTCTCCTGGTTTTGAGTCAGGGTGGCCAATCCCTTCTCAATCCTCAGAGTGGAGGCAATCAAGTAGCCAAGCTGATCCTGCTTGCTCTTCAAGAAGTACTGAGATGCTTCATCAATGGTTGGCATCTTTGCAACCTTTTCAGTCCTTGCCTTCTCCTTCTTTGCTTGTGCTTGCACAGAAGATGGTTCATCTTCATCCATTACCACTATGTTGTCCTCAAAATCTGGATAGATGGGCATGTGTTCCTTGTCCAAGAGGTATGTGCCAGTGCCCATCTTGGAGTTGATTAGCTCATGGATCTGTGGGGCATAACCACAACTTCTCTTCTGGTCTGCAGCAGTCCTCTTGATAGTTTCCACTATGAGGCTCATGACCTTGAACTTTTGAGGCACATCAAATATGTGAAGTAGGTTGATAGCATGGCCTCTGATCATCTTGTGATCTCCAGACTTAGGCAAAAGAGTGTGCCCGAGGATCCAGTTGATTGTTGGCAATCCTGACAGAAGGTAATGTACTGATCCAAACTTGTGTGTCTCAACAACAGCATCTGGGATCTCTCTGTACATGTGTGCCATGGAGTTGTGATCTTTCTTCTTCTTGGCATAGACATCCAAGTCATCCCCATTCTCCTTAGGTGCATTGATCAACTTTGCCCATTCTTCAACTGATGATTGGTACCTAGTACCTTCAGACATCCAGACAATCTTTCCATCTGGGTAGAAGTGAGCTGTGGAGTAGAACTGCATAATAAGCTCATCATTCCACTTTGTGAGCTTCTGCCCAACAAAGTCATCCACTCCACAAGCATTGAAACTGTCATACACCCCTGGATAATGCTCTTCATACTTCCTGATGTACTCCCAGTCCACCCATCTCATATCACAGACAATTGGCTTCTTGTCAAGCAGCACTGTCTCATAGAAATCCTGTTGTTCCTTTGTATGGAACCTGTAGTCCACAACAGTTCTCCTCCTGACTGCATAGGGACCAGTCAATCTCCACTGGCTGAGTCCTGCATCCTTCCTCAGCTTCATATCCTTAGCTACAGGATGAACATCATTGTGATCTGGAATTTTGGGCTTCAACTTTCTCAAGACATGTTCCTCATCATCTTCTTCTTCAATAGCAGCTTCAGGCACTGGGGCCTTGTTCTTCTCTCCAGCAGGAATGTTCCTTGTATTCCTCTTGGGTGCAGATTTGGGCTTTGGAGCAGCTGCCTTACGAGCTTCTTTGGGCTTTGATGAAGCAGCCCCTGACCTGATGGCATCACCCATAAGCTTTTGAGCTTTGGGTGCTGGTGCAGCAACCTCTTCCTCTTCTTATTCTTCCATCATGGAAGGCTTTCCAACAACCCTGGCCATGGTATTCTTAACCCTTTCCTTCCTCTTCTTCCCTTCTGCAGCAGCCTCTTTGGGTTTAGATTCCAAAGGTACTTGAGTAGAGGCTCTGGCCTTAGACATGGGAATTCTTCTGGCAGGTGCTTTGGTTCTCATACCAGGCTTAGTGGCAGCAGCTGTGCCATACTCCTTCTTGAGCACATTCTTCTTGGAAGTGGCCTCATCCTCAACAGCCACATAGTCTTCATCCTCAGACTTAGGTTCTCTTCTTTCTGGCCCTGGTGGCTGCCTTGGGTAAGTTGCTGGGTGTACTCCTGCTACCCTCATCATAGCTGCTAGAGGGACTAGTGCCCTCACTCATCTAAACCTGCTCCTCAAACTTGTTCTGACTGTCACTTTAATCAGACATGTTGCAAACACTGACAACAGACCCTGTGAATAGATATAGATGAGGTAGAGTAGATGAGCATCACAAAATACAGAGGTTTTTGCAAAAGAATGAGTCAAAAACTTAGTTTTAGTTTTCCACAGAAAGCATTTCGGATCTACCGATTTGTAAACTCGGTGATACCGAAGCAGCTTTTCGAACCTAAACTAGTGAACTCGGTCAGACCGAGTCACAGTTCGGTGGCACCGAGACTACTAGGGTTTCACAAAGTCCTGAACTCGGTCACACCGATTTGCAATTCTCGGTCAGACCGAGAATCACATGTGCAATGGCCTTAGCCGAATCGGTGGAACCGAGTTCTATAACTCGGTTGGTCCGAGATGGTTTCGGCGGAAACCTAACCCTAAATTTTCAATTCACATCTAATCTACGGAGTGTTTTCGGTGAATAAGATGATCTCAATCGTGGCAAGATTAATGGCAAAACAATGTGCTAGGAATTCAGAGTTAGGATTAGCACAAAGATCAAGTCCATACCCTAGTTCAGTGATGGACTTGCTACGGGGGCAACGGCGGAGACGATTCCCGTTGACGGCGGCAGAGACCAGTGGCTGGAGGCAGCTGGCGACGAGGAGGACGATCTGAAGACCCAGGAAGGCAGAGCAGGCTAAGCGCGGGCGAAAGAGTTTGGAGAAATTTCCAAAATTTGACCCGTGGATATATATAGCCTGACCCTGTCGGCATGACCGAGTGGAACAACTCGGTGGCAGCGAGATGCATAACTGCAAGCAGTTACAGCAACTCGGTGTGACCGAAAAGTTCAAATTGGTTGCACCGAGATTGAAAACCTAGATCGACTTAGTGATCTCGGTATGACCGAAATGGAAGAATCGGTCAGACCGAAATGCACAAAGAAGTTTTGGAAGTTTAAGTCTATGATGAATCGGGACTCCGAGTGCTCCTCACACAGAGTGGTTCGAATCTGACTTGATCAACTTTTGTGATGTAGCATGAATAGAGTTTGAGACAAGAAAAGCATAGATAGCTAGAGAAGGTTCTTAGGCATTCTTGTCCATCCACTTGGCAAAAGAAAAAGGAACCAAACAATCAAAACAACAAGTGGATGTCCTCAAATGAGTAAAATATGCAACCAACATGCTCACACAATAAAATGGCAAATGAAATATGTGGCAAATCATGCACAACCAATTCTAGCATCTATCAAGCAATTAGCGATGACTAGGTCATCTATGTATGAGTATATTGACTTAGGAGTCAAACGAGAACATTTGATCATAGGTCATACTCATCGTTTAAGCACAAGTGGGGTTACCACTTTTACATAAATCATTGTTGTGTTCACACCATTAGAGTTGCTTTGACTCAATTCTTAGAGTAAAGCTCCCCCTAGATGTGAGATCCCCCCTAAGAGGGATGAACTAACCTTGGGTTTTGTCGATGATGACTTCATGTAGGTGTTGAAGATGTGGATGATCAATGTTGATGTAGATCATTTGGAGCAATCCTTTGGAGTTAGTTGCACTTTCAATACCTACACGGGTTAGTCCCACAAGGAACAAGTAAGGATATGCATAGACATAGAGTGATGCACACACAAGATGATGTCTATGAAAGCATTAGGTTACCTTTTCCCTTGTCTTACCAACAAGAGGGTTTGTGATTCCTTGAACTAGTGCAAGATGTGGAAGTTGATTGCACTTGTTCTTGCCAAAATGGTATGAGTGAAAGATGTTGGTGCAGTCACCCTCAAGAACTTTCTAGTTCTTCTTCTTCGGGATCCACATCATCTTGATGGGAATCCTTGGAGTTGTAGTCGTACTTGATGAAGTAGAACTTGATGTAGTCTTGGGAACCCACTTGACCAAGGCCTTAGGAGCTTCTTCAAATGCATCAATCTCCTCTTGAAGCTTATCCTTGCCTTTTTGCTTGTGGTCTTGTGGTGGAAGATCATCTTGAGCTTGTGTCCCTTTGAAGGAAGTAGGATCATACTTCTCTCATTGAGGAACAAACTTCATCTTGGGGTATTGATCTTCTTCCCACTCAACTCCATTGGCATTGAACTTTGGTTCAAAACCAACACCTTGGTTCTTCCGGTGCCTTCCTTGCTTGCGTACAATCTCCTCGAATTGCTTACTCCTGGCAAGGCTCTTGTAAACACCTTTCTCTATAATTCCCTTCAAAAGCTATTTTCTTGCTCAAGTGTAACTTGGCTAAGAGAATCATTAGTGGAATCAAGAGAACTACTAGAAGCAACAACATTGGATTTAGCATGACTAATTGATGTTTCATCATAGTATTCATCACTAGAGTTGTCAACAAGTAAATCACCATCACCTAGCAAGTCATCTTCATCACTATTGAAATCAACATACTCGGGGTGTGATACCTTTGGGCCTTTAGCCATGAAGCATCTTCCAAGTCCTTCATTTGGTGAATCAAATATGTCGTAGGAGTTGGTTGACACAAGTGCTAGACCGGAAACACCTTCATCTTGAGTATATTCGGAGTCGGAGTGATAACTTCTCTTGCAGTGATTGTCGGAGTTGGAGCTGGATACCCATTCACCAACATGAGCTTGATGTCTTCGTTTTGTGTAGCTCCTTGATGACTTGTCCTTCCTTTCCGAATCCTTGCTTCTCCGGGATGTTCTTTGTTCATAACGACCATCTCTACTCCTTCTCTCTCTTGGTGGTGATTCTTCTCTTCTACTTCTCCTCTTAGGTGATTCTTCTCTTCTTTTGTAGGGTGCCGTACACTCATTGGAATAGTGTCCGGGTCTTCCACAATTATAGCAATTATGCTCTCGACTAGAAGATCTTTTTCATTGTAGGACCTTGACTTGGAGCTTCTTTCTTTGCTTCTACTCTTGTAGAACTTGTTGAAGTTCTTCACCATTAGGCTCAATTCTTCATTGAAGGTTTGTTTCTCACTTGATGATGTGGGGGATTCACATGAGGCCTTGTAAGCACCACTTGACTTGTTGTGAAGTTCCTCCTTATCCTTGAGTGACATCTCATGAGCAACAATTCTTCCAATGACTTCTGTTGGCTTGAGATCTTTGTAATTGGGCATCATTTGGATCAATGTGCACACGGTATCATATTTTCCATCCAAAGCTCTTAGGATCTTCTTGATGATGAATTTGTCAGTCATCTCTTCACTTCCTAAGCCGACAATCTCATTTGTGATAAGAGCAAGCCTAGAGTACATTTCAGCGACACCTTCACCATCCTTCATTTTGAACTTGTCAAGCTGACTTTGAAGCACATCCAACTTGGATTCCTTGACGGAGTCGGTACCTTCGTGCATATCAATCAAAATATCCCAAATTTGCTTTGCATTCTCAAGACGACTGATTTTGTTGAATTCTTCGGGGCACAATCCGTTGAAGAGAATATCACAAGCTTGAGCGTTGTATTGCAGCATCTTCAACTCTTCCGCGCTAGCTTCACGGTTTGGTTCTCTCCCATCAAAGAATTCACCTTGGAAGCCAATACACACAATAGCCCAAATGGCAGGGTTATGTCCAAGAATATGCATTTTCATCTTATGCTTCCAACTAGAAAAATTAGTACCATCAAAGTAAGGACCTCTACGGTGATAGTTTCCCTCGCTAGACGCCATACTCTCCTAGGTTGTGAAACCAAGGCTATGACTACCAAAAGCTATGGAAATCAAAGCAAATGG
The DNA here is from genome assembly GCF_018294505.1 of Triticum aestivum. NCBI lineage: Eukaryota > Viridiplantae > Streptophyta > Magnoliopsida > Poales > Poaceae > Triticum > Triticum aestivum. The sequence continues at coordinate 128,689,022 of NC_057801.1, forward strand.
AGACCAAGGCTTTGATACCACTTGTAGGATCGAAAGTATGTCTAGAGGGGGGGAGGGTGATTAGACTACGTGACCAAATAAAAACTTATCCTTTTCCCAATTTTAGTCTTTGGCAGATTTTAGCTAACTTAGCACAATTCAAGCAATCTCAACACAATTCAAGCAAGAATGCAAAGAGTATATGAGCAGCGGAAAGTAAAGCATGCAACTTGCAAGAATGTAAAGGGAAGGGTTTGGAGAATTCAAACGCAATTGGAGACACAGATGTTTTTGTCGTGGTTTCGATAGGTGGTGCTATCATACATCCACGTTGATGGAGACTTCAACCCATGAAGGGTAACGGTTGCGCGAGTCCACGGAGGGCTCCACCCACGAAGGGTCCACGAAGAAGCAACCTTGTCTATCCCACCATGGTCGTCGCCCACGAAGTACTTGCCTCACTAGCGGTAGATCTTCACGAAGTAGGCGATCTCCTTGCCCTTACAAACTCCTTGGTTCAACTCCACAATCTTGTCGGAGGCTCCCAAGTGACACCTAGCCAATCTAGGAGACACCACTCTCCAAGAAGTAACAAATGGTGTGTTGATGATGAACTCCTTGCTCTTGTGCTTCAAATGATAGTCTCCCCAACACTCAACTCTCTCTCACAGGATTTGGATTTGGTGGAAATAAGATTTGAGTGGAAAGCAACTTGGGGAAGGCTAGAGATCAAGATTCATATGGTAGGAATGGGATATCTTGGCCTCAACACAAGTGTAGGTGGTGCTCTCTCAAAAAATGCAAGTTGGAAGTGTAGGTTCGTTCTGATGGCTCTCTCCATGAATGAAGAGTGGGTGGAGGGGTATATATAGCCTCCACACAAAATCTAACCGTTACACACAACTTGCCAATCTCGATGGGACCGAATTGAGAAACTCAGTCGGACCGATTCAACAAATCTAGTGACCGTTAGGATTTTCGGTGGGACCGGCATGCAACTCGGTAGGACCGACATGGTTAGGGTTAGGGCATAACGTAATCTCGGTGAGACTGATTACACAAACTCGGTAGGACCGATTTTGGTAATAAGCTAACCAGAGAGTTGGTCAGGTAAACTCGGTGGGATCGGTTCGCTCATTTCGGTGAGACCGAAATGTTACGAAAGGGAAACAGAGAGTTTGCATTGCAATCTCGGTGGGACCGATCGCTCATCTCGGTGGTACCGAGACGATACGAAGGGAAACAGAGAGATTACAATCCCATCTCGGTGAGACCGAGATCCCTATCTATGAGACCAATTTGCCTAGGGTTTGTGGCAACGGCTATGATATCTGAACTCGGTGGTGTCGGATAGAAAGAATCGGTCGGGCCGAGTTTGACTTTTGGTTTAGGTCATATGTGGATGTGAGAAAGTAGTTGAGGGCTTTGGAGCATATCACTAAGCATTTTGAGCAAGTAAGCCATTAAGTAACACCTCATCCCTCCTTGATAGTGTTGGCTTTTCCTATAGACTCAATGTGATCTTGGATCACTAAAATATAAAATGTAGAGTCTTGAGCTTTGAGCTTGAGCCAATGCTTTTGTCCTTAGCATTTTGAGGGGTCCACTTTTCTCATCCATGCCATGCCAATCATTGAGCTTTCCTGAAACATTAATCTTGAAATAACATTAGCTTAATGAGCTATATGTTGTTAGGAATTACCAAAACCACCTAGGGATAGTTGCACTTTCAGCCCCATAAGTCTGTGCAATGTCTTTTACAAGATCGCCTCCAAGGTGTTAGCGAACCATTTGAAGGTTGTGTTGCCTGATATCATATCCGAAGAGCAGTCTGCATTTGTGCCTGGTAGGCTAATCACGGATAACATAATTTCAGCTTATGAATGCCTTCATTTTATGAAAAGGAATAGATCCAAATCTAACAGCTTCTATGCTCTAAAGCTAGACATGATGAAGGCTTATGACAGAGTGGAGTGGTCCTACCTTCATGCTATTATGGAGAAACTTGGTTTTGCACCACAATGGGTCAAAGTTATCATGAGTATGATTAGCTCAGTATCATTTTTAGTAATGTTCAATGGTCTTAAATCAGAGGTGTTTAAACCTTCACGTGGTATTCGACAGGGAGATCCGATCTCACCGTATCTTTTCTTGTTGGAAGCAGAGGGCCTTTCGTGCCTCCTAAAGTCTTAGAACCAGTCATCCCAGCTCAGCGGCACGAAGGCGAACCATCGGCTCCGCCGGTGAACCAACTTTTATTCGCAGATGACAGCCTGTTGTTTTTTAGGGCAAGTGTTAATGGAGCGGAATTAGTTTCAAACCTATTGGATATATATTGCAAGGCATCGGGGCAGAGAATTAACAGGGATAAGTCATCCATTTTTTAGTCGGGGATTGTCGGTGTCAAAATCAGCGGATCTCAGGTAGGGGGTCCCGAACTGTGCGTCTAAGGCTAATGGTAACAGGAGGCGGGGTACACAATGTTTACCCAGGTTCGTGCCCTCTCGATGGAGGTAATACCCTACTTCCTGCTTGATTGATCTTGATGATATGAGTATTACAAGAGTTGATCTACCACGAGATCGTAGAGGCTAAACCCTCGAAGCTAGCCTATGATTATGATTGTTGTTGTCCTACGGACTAAACCCTCTGGTTTATATAGACACCGGAGAGGGCTAGGGTTACACAGAGTCGGTTATAGAGAAGGAGATCTACATATCCGAATTGCCAAGCTTGCCTTCCATGCAAAGGAGAGTCCCACCCGGACACGGGACGAAGTCTTCAATCTTGTATCTTCATAGCCCAACAGTTCGGCCAAAGTATATAGTACGACTGTCCGAGAACCCCCTAATCCAAGACTCCATCAGTAGCCCCTGAACCAGGCTTCAATGAAGATGAGCCCGGCATGCAGATTGTCTTTGGCATTGCAAGGCGGGTTCCTTCTCCGAATACTCCATAGAAGATTTTGAACACAAGGATCGTGTCCAGCTCTGCAAAACAAATTCCACATACCACCGTAGAGAGTACAATATTCCACAAATTTAATCTGCTGACAACCTTTCACAGCGTGACATCATGCCACGGCCCGGTCATTATTCAAACTGTTTTCCCAACCAGCTGCTACACATATCACGAGGCGGTTTCCTTGGCACGTCTTGTCGAAGCAGAGATCGTGTCCCCTTATCACGGGATTCTCATCAATACGGGTGTGGGTAACCCAACCACGCCATCAACCGTGGCACTTGGGGAATAAGCAATTTTACGGGGCAAGTGGGGAGGTGCATAGTTTCTACCGCCTTTATAAAGGCATAAGGATTCCTCTTTTTCACCCACGCCTTCTTCTTCCCCTGCCCATCCATTCTCGCACGCTCGAGCTCCAGCGCCCAAGTTCTCACCTTCTCTGCAAAGCCATTCCAAACATGTCCGGAGCGGGAGGCAAGTGGATGGTCTCCTCCGTTACGGAGGAGGACATTACGAAGCTCCGGGAAGCCGGATACCTGGCCGCAAACATTGCGCACCAGCTTCTAGACGCAGGGCAGATCGTCCCTACTCCAGAACCCCATGAGAGGGTTGTATTCCTTGCCCACTTCACCCGTGGACTGGGATTACCCCTCCACCCATTTATCTGCGGGCTCATGTTCTACTACGGGCTGGACTTCCATGATCTGGCCCCCAATTTCATCCTCAACATCTCAGCGTTTATTGTCGTGTGCGAGGCCTTCCTCCGCATCAAGCCCCACTTCGGCCTGTGGCTAAAGACCTTCAACGTGAAGCCGAAGGTGGTGGTCGGCTAGCAAGCGGAGTGCGGAGGCGCCATGGTGGGCAAGATGCCCAACGTCACCTGGCTCGAAGGCTCCTATGTGGAGACACTGAAGGGGTGGCAATCGGGGTGGTTCTATATCACCGAGCAGCACGACGCCAACTGGGCGGCGGCCCCCGAATTCCGATCCGTCATCCCCATGCGCCTCACCTCTTGGAAAGAGAAGGGTTAGCCTGGGGTTCGTCGGTGGAGCTGACCGGACTCCAGACCTGTGTCAAAAATATGGTAAGCAAGAAAATCAAGATTGCCAACGTGGTCCAGGTCATGCTCTTCCGCCGGATCCTTCCGTGTCAAAGACGGGCATTCAATATGTGGGAGTTCGACCCGGCCGAACACCAGACTCTGCGAGAGCTCTTCGACACGATGCACAAAGACATATGGAAGGTGTTGTTCAAGGCCGCTGAGGTACCTCCTCCCATTACCGAGGATCGCAGACTCAGCGCAAAGCGCCCTGACAATCCGGTAAGCTCTTTATATCTCACAAGATATTCCTTTCCTCAGTACATTCGTGGGAGGGATCTAAGCCTCCACGCCAATTTAACAGGACTGGGTAGCGACAGCGGAGCGGATCGATTGTCCAGCTCCACTTCCTGAAGATCCATCAACGGCTCTCTTAATAGAGATGCTATTTTTGACGCCCTATGAGGTGCTGGAGAAGAAGGCCAAGAAGAAGGCCGTGGGGACTAGGAAAGGTCTCCGGCGCAAGGTTGTATCGGACTCATCATTCGAAGACGCCGAGGCGCACTCCTCCAACGAAAACGAGGAGGAGGAAGAGGAAAGTCCCCCCCCAACCGCAGGGGACAAGAAAAGGAAGGCCGCCCCGTCTGGGGAGGCCAAAGGGTCCAAGAAGGGAAAGACCCTCCCTCCAGACCACTCCACAACAGCTGCCTACATCGACGAGGAGTGGCTGCCCAGGGACAAGCCCCTGGCGAAGTCGTAAGTATCCGAACACTATAATACTTCTGACATGTTTTGTTTTATTGCTTCTTATTGTGTTAAATATGATCGTGTAGTCTGTCCAAAGCCCACATCGACATATCCTCCTCGGATGGGTCTTTAGGCCAGTCGACGATGAACAGCGATTCACTCCCGACGGCCACCACCCCCCAGCCCATGGAAGACACCGAGGTGTTGTCTCAGAGGATACCAGGCCAAGGGGAGATGGTTCTGGAGATGCCCCAAGGCGAAAACCCAGACGCCGGGCACATGGGGGGGGGAGACCCCCGTGGATTCTGATGACGGGGGCCGCAGCAAGTTTGGCCCCCAGCCAGATACTACGCCGGAACCTCCAATGGTCCCGGATTCAGGCAGGCAGCCCCTCACTAAGGGGGGGCGAGCCGTCTGTGCCGATGACCTCTGTCCATCCAGAGGCATCAGACAACTTGCTGGAAGCGCTTCACGACGCTTCCATTCACGAAGAGGACCGCACCATCATGAGTGCGGTGATCGAGAAGGTTCGGTCCGCCAAAAGCGGATTGACCGAAGCCTGTGCCAGCCTCCTAACAGGCTTTGAGGTAAGTAATCAAATAGTGAGAAAATATCACAGTATAGACAGTAGCCCCTGATGCTCTGTTTGGTGTTCGGAAAGAAAGGCCGAACAGAGGATCAAATAATGTCCACATGAGTCTAATCAGAATATGTCTATGCGAATAAGCAGGCGTCGCTGCTGGCTGCTGCCGCTCATACTGCGGAGGTCTCTGGATTGAAGTGGGACCTAGAGCGGTCCGAGGAAGAGCTCGGCCTTGCTAAGAGGTAGCTTGAAGAGAACAAAGGTAAGTGATACCCCGTTTGTATATTGGTAAAGAAAAAATGATTTTACTTACATAGAATCATCATGAACTTTAATAGGGGCCACGACCGAAGTGGCGGCCCTGATGAAGGCACCGTCCGAGGCCGAAGACAAAATGTCCAAGGAGCGCCTCGAGCGCGAGAAACAAGAGGCCCGAGTCGGCGAGGTCAAGCAAGAGCTCCAAGATTTCGTCAAAAAATACAAGTCCTTGGAGCGTGACTCTAAGACGCAAGAGTCCGAGCTTGCGAAGGCCCTCCAGAGTGCACAAGATGCCAAGGTCGAAGCCCAAAAGGCCCTCCAGGAGATTCAGGCGGCCAAGAAGATAGCGGCGGGTAAGGCATTCGTTATGAAAAGCAAGCATGTGAAGGAGACTTTCCTTTTACTTAACTGAATTCATAGCTCTCCAGGAGCGTTCGAAGATCTGCCGCACAGCATATCGGATGCCGCAGAGTTCTACCGGGCCAAAGAAGGGAGCTCGACGGAGAAGTTGTTCTGGTCTCAATATACTGGGACCGAACATCCAATGCCCTTGAGCGACCAGCTGAAGCAACTGGTCGAACTGCACAAGGCGGCCGAACTGGCCATGAAGGACCTCATAGTCCGGCTGTGGCCTGGCGAGCCCCTGCCCAGCAACTACTTCAGCCTTGTAAACAGGCTGGTGAGTGCCTGTCCATGGCTTGAAGTCATTAAGCGGTCAGTCTGTATTGAAGGTGCGCGCAGGGCCTTTGCCCGTGCGAAAGTGCACTGGGCGAAGATGGATGCCGAGAAGCTAGTAACAGAGGGGCCGCCGGAGGGCAAGGAGCATTGCCGCCCCAAAAAGTATTATGACAGTGTCCTGAAGGGTGCCCGCCTTGTGGCGGAGAAATGTGCTAAGGGTGTAATATTTGAATGAATGTACTCATGTGATCCTATAATATGAAAATGAGTTCATGTGCGCTTTTTAAAATATTACCTTCTGTGCGGCCGTTTATAAAATCTAAGAGTTGGCCAGTCGTTGGCTTCTGCCCCCATGTAACTAGTACTGGGGTGTTCGTGATAAATCTAAACACTCTTTATCCAATTTTTTTGGTCCTTTAAGGAGGTGTTTAGCGCAGCGAACAAGGCAATTAGACTATACAGCTTTATCACTCTCACTTAGCCATAGAAGTCTACAATTTTAAATTTTGGCGAAGCCCCTAGTATTCAGAAGGCCGAACTTGGGGCGCTATACATGCCTAAATCGGACAAGGCCGATTCCTCGCCCGAAGCGGAAAAAATCTTTAAGGATTTGAGACCTCTCGAACAGCGACCAGCTCCCGCCGCATCATGACAGTCAATTTTCGGCTTTCTCTACTGAGGTGCTGGTCTGGAAGAATCAGGACACAATTGCAGTAGTTCTCCCTGTGCTACCTTAGCCGATATAGCGGAACGTAAGGCACCAAAACATGGGAGCCGGGCAAACCCAACTATTGACCCAAGACATGATTCGGAGCTGATGCATATAATACTATAAGTTCGGGGTGCCGCACTGTCGAAAGTGTTCGGACTTTTCTTGTTGTGTTATGGGGTACACTGAAGCCCCTGGCGAGCTGGACGTACCAAAATGTACGGGTGCAATTTGTAATAAATAAGCAGTAAAGGAAAAGGATAAAGAGATGTAATAGTAAGCTAATGTTGTACATTATTCGCCATTGTTATTTGAATAATACGTCAAAGCGTATGTATACAAGTAGTGCGATAAGCAAAATAGGACTATTTGACATGTCCTAGTGAAGGGCAAGCTGCGTGTGGGTATGTAAAACAGGTATAACGATCGTTATCAGAGACCACCTGGGGATTCCCTTATACGTCAAAGCTTCTTGCCTCGTTGGTGTTTCCTTCCCGTGATGGGTCTGATAATCAGGCTATCAGAAAGGGCTTCCCGAAAGTAGGGACCTGAAAAGAAAAGGTGTGAAGATATACGGATCCCGGGGCGGTTGAGCCACATTGTGGGCCGTGTCATAGCCGTGCCTCCGCCTATGCCCATGGTATTTTGAGTGCGTAATTATGTACGCGCGGCACGAATTTTGCCGCTTGACTGGGACTAGGACGGAGGATGAATTGCTAGGCGAGCTCTGGATGTGCCGGACGATCCTGTTGCAGGGTACTCCGGACTCGTTTGACGGTGCCCGGGGGCTTTATCGCCGAATTGGCGTTCTGCCTAAGAAGGCTGCTTTGTACTTCTGCTGTGAGGGCTGCAGTGTGCTCCTCCATACGGAGCGAGCGCTCTGTGTTTTCATTAACTGTTATAACCCCGCGAGGTCCTGGCATTTTGAGCTCGAGGTATGCATAATGTGGTACCGCATTGAATCTAGCAAATGCGGTTCGTCCAAGCAGCGCGTGATAGCCACTGCGGAAGGGGACAATATCGAAGATTAACTCCTCGCTTCAAAAGTTGTCCGGAGATCCGAAGACCACTTCCAGTGTGATTGAGCCTGTGCAACATGCCTCTACACCTGGTATGACACCTTTAAAGGTAGTTTTTGTGGGTTTGATCCTTGAGGGGTCGATGCCCATTTTGCGCACTGTATCCTGATAGAGCAGGTTCAGGCTGCTGCCACCGTCCATAAGGACTCGTGTGAGGTGGAATCCGTCAATGATGGGGTCAAGGACCAATGCGGCGGAACCGCCATGACGGATACTGGTAGGATGGTCCCTGCGATCAAAAGTGATCGGACAAGAAGACCATGGGTTGAATTTTGGGGCGGCTGGCTCCATCGCATAGACGTCCCTTAGTGCACGCTTCCGTTCCCGCTTGGGAATATGGGTTGCGTATATCATGTTCACTGTTTTCACTTGGGGAGGAAATTTATTCTGTCCTCCTGTGTTCGATGGCCGAGGCTCCTCGTCATCGTCTCTATGCAGCCCCTTTTCCTTGTTTTCGGCATTCAACTTGCCGGCCTGTTTGAACACCCAGCGTTCTCTGTTGGTGTGATTGGCTGGTTTATCGGGGGTGCCGTGAATTTGACACGAGCGATCGAGTATGCGGTCCAAACTGGACGGGCCCTGATTGTTTCTTTTGAATGGATTTTTCCGTTGACCGGACTTAGAGCCACTAAATCTGGCATTGACTGCCGTGTCTTCGGCGTTGTCTCCATTGTTGCGACGCTTGTGTCTGTTGCGTCGTGGCTTGCCGTGGCTATTTCTGGCATTTGAATTGCCAGGATTTCTTGATGTGTTGTTGCTACGAGCCAGCTAGCTGTCCTCGCCTGCACAAAAGCGGGTCATGAGTGTCAGTAGGGCTGCCATAGACTTCGGCTTCTCTTGGCCGAGATGTCGGGCGAGCCATTCGTCACAGATGTTATGCTTAAAGGCCGCTAAGGCTTCGGCATCCGGACAGTCGACAATTTGGTTCTTTTTAGTTAGGAACCGAGTCCAAAATTTCCTGGCTGACTCTCCGGGTTGTTGGGTTATGTGACTTAAGTCATTAGCATCCGGTGGTCGCACATAAGTGCCCTGGAAGTTGTCAAGGAATGCGTCTTCCAAGTTCTCCCAACTGCCAATGGAGTTTGCCGGCAAGCTATTCAGCCAATGCCGAGACGGTCCTTTGAGTTTTAGTGGGAGGTACTTGATGGCATGTAGGTCATCACCGCGGGCCATGTGAATGTGGAGGAGGAAATCTTCAATCCATAATGCGGGGTCTGTTGTACCATCATATGATTCAATATTCACGGGTTTAAACCCTTCTAGGAATTCATGATCCATTACTTCATCAGTGAAGCATAGGGGGTGTGCGTCGCCTTTATGCCGGGCTACATCACGACGCAGTTCAAATGAGTCTGGTCTGCTGTATTCGGCTCGGCTGGATTTGTTTTTAGTATATTCGGCGTGACAGTCATCATCGCGCATTGGGGCGCGCCCCCGTGATCTGTAGATTGATCTTGATTGACCTATTTTATTTTCCAATTTATCTCGCAGGTCATGCGTGTAGCCCCGGGCCTTCGTGTTTTTGCTTGCTTGGCGCCGGGGTGCGGGCTGGACTTCGGGCTAATAAGCCGCTTTGTCTCGGCCACGAGGTGGCCGGTCAACCGCATCATGTGCTGGTAGTGTAGGCTTTAATGCCTCCTCCTCGAGTTGAGGTAGCAACCAGTGCTTTGGGTAGCTTTTGGTTGGGCGCTCGAGTCCGTATTCCTCAGCTGCCAGGACCTCAGTCCATCTATCAGTTAGCAGATCTTGATCAGCTTGAAGCTGCTGCTGCCTTTTCTTCAGGCTTTTTGCAGTGGCTATAAGCCGGCGCTTGAAGCGCTCCTGCTCGATGGGATCCTTAGGCACGATGAATTCTTCGTCGCCAAGGCTCACTTCGTCTTCAGAGAGGGGAATGTAATTATCATCCTCTGATTCTCCATCTGTTGCCTGTTCCTTGGGGCTATCTTGCTCCTCCTCCCGCTCGGCCTGCTCGAAGCCTAGCTGGGCGTGATTGTTTTCATCTTCGGCACCATCCGGATTGTTATCGTCTCTTGTGCCGGTATCGCTATTTTTGCTATGGCGGGGCTTAGAGCGGCGCCTATGACGCCGATGCTTAGATTGCTTCTCAAGGGGATTATCCACCGTTGCCTCATCGCCATCGCCTTCTTTGGGCGTGTCCACCATACACACACACACACACACACACACACACACACACACACACACACACACACATATATATATATATATATATATATCATATGACGAGGTTGGTGTCCAGCGCCCTGTGGGCGGTAGTTCCTGTTCTTCTCCTGCATCGTCGTCCATACCGTGGATGTCTTCGGAGTCGAAGTCAATTATGTCGGTTAAGTCATCGACAGTGGCTATTAAGTGGGTGGTGGGTGGGGAACGAATTTCTTCATCGTCCGCTTCCCACTCAAGCCGGACATAGTTCGGCCAAGAGTCTCCTGACAGAGAGATAGAGTCTTTAGTGAATTTAGCACGTCGCCCAAGGGCGAGTGCTAAAAGATATCCGCGGAGGTAAACTCCATGATCGGTGCCTAGTCAGATTCAATAGTCACGGATGCACGCGGTTCGGAGCCTGTGGCCGGAGACGAGTCTGAGGGTCCGATAACACAGGCCTCATAGGAGGTGAAGTTAGTGTTTAGCTCTATAGCCGCTGAGTGTGTGGCCTCCATGGCAGGGTCCATCCACCCATCCTCGGATGGTACGATCTGCTCCGGATTGATGGCCGGGGTAGCCGCGGGTGTGATCTCCCGAACACCGTCCGATGGCAGATCTAAGTCATGCTCGTCGTGACTGTTCGGCCCACCTGGCATGGGCTCGAATCCGTCGAAGATCAAGTCCCCGTGGATGTAGGCAGCATAGTTTAAGCTTCCAAACCTGACCTGATGGCCAGGGGCATAGCTATCGATCTGCTCCAGATGGCCAAGCGAGTTGGCCCGCAGTACGAAGCCGCCGAATATGATCTGTCCGGGGAGAAAAACCTCACCCTGGATCACATCGTTGCAGATGGTTGAAGGAGCCATCAAGCCTTATCGTGACGGCACAGTGGAACTCTCAATGGAAGCACCAATGTCGGTGTCAAAACCGGCGGATCTCGGGTAGGGGGTCCCGAACTGTGCGTTTAAGGCTAATGGTAACAGGAGGCGCGGGACACAATGTTTACCCAGGTTTGGGCCCTCTCGATGGAGGTAATACCCTACTTCCTGCTTGATTGATCTTGATGATATGAGTATTACAAGAGTTGATCTACCACGAGATCATAGAGGCTAAACCCTAGAAGCTAGCCTATGATTATGATTGTTGTTGTCCTACGGACTAAACCCTCCGGTTTATATAGACACCGAAGGGGGCTAGGGTTACACAGAGTCGGCTACAGAGAAGGAGATCTACATATCGAATTGCCAAGCTTGCCTTCCACGCAAAGGAGAGTCCCACCCGGACACGGGACGAAGTCTTCAATCTTGTATCTTCATAGTCCAACAATCCGGCTGAAGTATATAGTCCGACTGTCCGAGGACCACCTAATCGAGGACTCCCTCAGGGATGCCCAAAGATAGTACGTAATGTTGTGAAGGGTTTTTTGCAATTCCCAAATGAATCACTCAATGACAAATATCTAGGAATTCCATCTGATGTGGGGCACTCCAGGAAAGGGACTTTCAAATACCTAAGTGATCGAGTTTGGAATAAGGTGAAGGGATGGATGAGAAAGTGTTTGTCGGCGGGAGGTAAGGAGGTGCTTATAAAATCTGTAGCCCAAGCTATCCCGGTATTTTCGATGTCTTGTTTAAGTTGCCAAGAGGCCTCTATGATCACATAAAAACTATCATCAGAAAGTTTTGGTGGGGATGTAAACAAGCAGAGCGTAAACCAGCGTGGATGTCGTGGGATGTCATGACAAGGCCCAAATACTTGGGAGGCCTAGGGTTCAGAGATATGGAATTGGTCAACCTCGCGCTGCTAGCCAGGCAAGCATGGAGGGTACTGCAGGAACCAACAACTTTAAGTGCAAGAATATTGAAGGCATCTTATTTCCCAGACTGAACTATTCTTGAGGCGGAGCTGGGGTCTCGCCCATCTCAAATATGGCGGGCTATCCTGGAGGGGCGAGATGTTCTGAAACAAGGAATCATTAGAAGGATTGGGAATGACATATCTACACGCATTTGCTAGGACAACTGGATTCCCCAAGAAACAGCCCCAAAACCGATTGTATCACTTGTTGCGGCACCCCCAGGAGGGTGTCCGATCTTCTGTCTATAGCCACTGCTTCATGGAATAAAACTTTAGTGCGTTCAGTTTTCTTACCTTTTGATGCTGAAGCAATTCTGAAGATACCAGTGTGCACTCGAACACTAAGGACTTCTGGGCTTGGAACCCGGACAGGAAGGGAAGGTTTTCAGTCAGCTCGGCTTAGAGGCTCCTAGTCACAACAAAATTGCAGAGGGAAGCTTGGCTAGAAGGAGGGGGTGACTCGTCATCCAATTCTAGAGAAGAGGAAGCTTGGGCCCGTCTGTGGCAGCTGAAAGTCCCATCAAAGATCACAGTCTTTCTGTGGCGTCTCGCACGACACTCCATACCAACTATAGATGTTTTACATAGACAGAATATGGCCACCCAAAGCGCTTGTCCGCTGTGTGGATGCCAAGATTCGTGGAGACATGCCCTCTTGTCATGCACAATGTCGAGATGTATTTGGGCTTTGACGGATGAAACTCTTGTCACAAAGATGATGGAAAACGTGGAGCCAAGTGCGAAAAACTGACTGTTTGAACTTCATGAGGCACTAGACCATGCAAGTTTCACAAGAATGGTCGTCACACTGTGGGTTGTGTGGTGTGCAAGGCGCAAGGCTATTTATGAATCTTTATTCCAAAGTCCACAACAAACAATATCATTTGTAGACTCTTATCTTCAGGAGCTACAACAAATTCCCACTAGTAAACCGAGAGTGCAGGTACTTGCTGTACCAGGGCAGGAACGCTGATGGATCCCACCTCCAGCTGGTTTTAATAAGATCAATGCGGATGGTGCTCTAGCAAGGAATAGAAGAGTAGGAGTGGCGGCTGCAGTTTGTCGAGATTCAAATGGCAATTTTCTTGGCTCGTCAGCAGTGTCTTTCAAGGAATCAGAGACCCTATGATTCTGGAGACAGACGCTTGTCGGGAGGCTCTATCTTTGGCGGAGGATCTGTACGAGCAGAATATCATGGTAGCCTCAGATTGTAAAGGTGTGGTGCAAGATATCAACGAAGGGACAGGAGGTCCCAATGCGACTGTTATACATGAGATAATAGACCGCAAAGCTAGTGTCTCTTCTTGCTCGTTTGTTTTTGAGCGAAGGAACTTTAATTTCGAGGCTCATAATCTCGCTAAATTTGCGTGTAATTTAGATATAGGTAGGCATATTTGGTTGGGCACTCCTCATGACCCAAGCCGTGTACCTATGAACATTGTTCTGAATCAATAAAGTGAGCGAGATTTCTCAAAAAAAAAGGAAGACTCCACAAGACTTGGCGCTCAAGCCAAGGACTCTTCTAAAACCCTAGGCCTACGGTGCATATATAAACCTAGGACAGGCTAGTCAATAGATCATCTCATATTCATTACTACAATCTCATGGTAGATACCTGTACTATGTACTATCCTCATATAAATACAATCAAAAGCAGGACATGGGGTATTATCTCTTCGAGATAGCCCGAACCTGGGTAAAATCCCGTGTCCATGTTACTATCACTCCAAGATGCCTAGCTTAGGACCCCTACCACGAGATATGCCGATTTTGACACCGGCATTGGTGCTTTCATTGAGAGCCTGCTGGGCGATCGTCGCGGATCGATCGGACAATCAGGTGATATTTTTTTAATTAGATATGTTCTACGTAAATCGTCTTTTTTGCAAGTCATTGCTTTCATGTTGTGCTGTATTGTTTGTAGTTAGATCAAGATCCATGATCTAGAAAATTTTAACGACGGCGGCTGTACTGTCACTTCGTAGTACAACGGATCCGGACTCTAATGCGGCTATTACGAGACCCTGCGTACCGTGGAAATTCCTGAAGAAGTACGCGCATATGGCGGCGGCCCAGAGTTTAGGGTTTACTGCATGGTCAATGAAAAAAGGTTAAAGGAACAAAAATTAGTCTGGCTGGCGGCGATCCAGACGAGACATCAAGCAGTGCACATGGTTCGGTCAGAGTTTGTCTCTATGGAGCATGCGTCAGGGGAATTCTCTTTCCTTCTTTTTTAATTCATCTTCTGCTTGGCCGCTGGCCCTCTGCAAAGTTTTCTGAAAAGTGCATAGACACATAGTACTACTGACCTAGTAATCGACTACTAATTTTTTTGAAAGGTCCAGCAAATTGCTGGCTTGATTCAGATTTAGCAAAAAGCAGCAGAAGAACAACATGGTGAAGATCCGAAGATCAAAAAGAGAAAGAAAAAAACTGCGGCCCTAATAGCTGCAGAGAGCAACACCCACCACAAACAACATGACTACACAACCGAAGCACCTGTCCTAAGCTAAGCATCACCACCGCGTCTCGAACAACGCTAATCACCTCCGAAGATAGCAGCAACTCCCACTACAACTTCCCTCGCCAACGCACCATCCACCCAGGAAGCAGGGGGTAGATGGCGGGTCTTGGTCGATCCCAGAAAGAGCTTCGTCTTGGACTCATCGATGATGTCGTACATTGCGCCTAGAGCTTCACCTTGAATAGCGGCGAGCACCGGAGGAGCGCCACAAAGAGCTTCCAGGAAGTGTCTCCAAACGTGATGCTCCCAACAGAGGAACGACGTCAAACACGCCGCCATCACGCCGATCCAACACCGGACCTAGGATTTCGCGCGGAGACAAACCACCATCCGAGCACGAGGAAGATGCCGACACACCTCAGGTGACGCCTCCAAGGAGGAAAATGACACCCACAGGCGCCATCGCCACCGGCCTCTGGTCGTGCAGGACTTTCGTCCGTATCGCCGCACACCTTCGCTCGTACCCACAGAAGCTCGTCCATGCAGTCTCACACCGCCACCGCCGCAGAACCTAGTCGTAGAAGCCATGGAGTCGTGGTCCACCCCGCCCACGGCGAGCCTACAGTGACCAGATCAGTCCCTGCATCCCGCATCTATCACGGCCGGAGCCGCCTGCTCCAGCATGATAGGACCAACGCGCAGGGCGGGCGCGCGTCAAACACACCACGGATCTGGCCAGGTTCGACCAGATCCGGCCGCCACACGCCGAAGGGGCGCCGCCCCGCCAGCCCGCGCCGAAACCGAGGCACCTCCACGCGCCCTCGCCTGGCCGCCACCGCGCCAGGACGCGCCCACCCCGAGCCGCGCCCGCGCGCACCTCGCCTGGCCGCCACCGGGCCAAGCCGTGCACCACGCCCGCTCGCCCCTGGACGCGCGCCGTCGCCGGCGCCAGATCCGCGCGCCTGGCCGCCTCCGTGGCAGGCCGCGCCACACCCTCGCCAGATCCGCCCTCACCTGGCCGCCCTCACACCAGATCCACTCGCCTGCACGCCGTACCTGGCCATGCGCGCCACCACGGGAGCCGGACGTCCCGCGCCGCCCGCGCCTCGTGGGGAGGGGAGGACCCCGCCGCCTCCGACGCACGCACGGGCTTTGCCCGGCATCGTCCCCTGGCGGCGGTGAGGGAGGGGGAGGCGAAGGTGTGGGAGGCGGCGGCGACGGGCTGGGGTTTCGCCCGGCCGCTCGCGGGAGCGGCGCGAGCGAAAGAACCGCGGAAATCGACTACTAATTTTGCAGCACTATATCTTAGATTTGGTACGTGGACTCTAATAGTCTAAGTGCTACTACTCCACGTAAAGGTAAAGATCGTTATATTTTTAATACTGGTTGATACTAGGTGCTGATCGATATATTTTTAATACTGATTGATACTAGTGCTGTACGGACTGCTTCCTATTATTCGCTCCGGCCTGCTATGCTCTTCGTCGTTAAACAAGTTTTATCTCTCTTAGCTATTAATTTAGAACGTAAAATTATTGCACGCAAAATATTTTTTGTTCTTTTGCTCTGCATTATTTTTTGCAGAGATACTTTGCCACGCGTGTACATGCTTTTTCGTCTGCATCAATGTACGCGTCAGAACCTTCATCAAACCGACCTCCACGTTCGGATCGGCAATTCTATATATTGTTCGGCCCGACACATTTCGGCCAGGACATCCCTTGTCCATCGTCATCTTGTCTGCTAGCAGTTTCGACGTCGTCGGATAAGTCGACAGGTGCAATTGTTTTACTTATTAACTTTGCACATATTAATAATATTTCAAAGAGTATTTTCTGCTCGTCAGCAATTTTTGGTACTGTAGGTTTTGCAGTCTGGTCTACTTTGAGGCCGTCGTTTTAGGACGATCTGATATCTCGTCGTTGTCCCGCACACAATAACTCGTGTGACCCTGCGAATTCAGATTTTGTCACCTTGTCGTGCCAACGCCCTGTGTCGACATCATCCTCGCACCAGGCCAAATATCTTCTAATAATTTATTTCTCACCGACGTCATCGTCCCGCCTCCACCGACCAAGTCGCGGGGTCACCTCGGACGCGGCACACGGACCTTGGCGCTCCGCCAGGCCGACCTCGGCGCTCAAGCCATATTCCTTTAATTATTTACTTCATTTATGACAATTAAGTAGAGGATCTTTTTGGACAACACTATTTTACATGTGTAGGTAATCGACTTCGACGGCATCACGCGATCACTTCGGCAAGCCGAAGTCGTCGTCCCAATCGGCATAAATCGGCTCGTGTGATCACCTTGCTGGTCGAGTTGCCATACCGGCATGTTCGGTTGCCTCGGAAACTTCGGCATCGCTGAGAGAGCTCTACCTCATCGAGTGTTCGGCACACGGGCCATATTTCTTTTATTACTTACTTTGCATAAATTATTTATTATGCAATGATTTTTTATTTAATTTATCATTATTACTATTATCTCCGGCTTGCACTATTTTCTGTGTACAGGTAAATGATCCGGGTTGGGCAGCGCTGTCACCTCGGCGTATCGACGTACCACGTCACCTCGGCTAGACCGGGGGCTTTGTCATCACTTCATTAGCCCACGCCGGGGACTTCGACATCATACTGCCAGCCTGCTCCGTCGCGTCGGCTGGACTGGGGGTTCCACCTCGCCACATTAGCCGTGCTATGTCACCACTTCAGAGTGTCGAGCGGGGGGACTGGCTTGGGGCTGGGACTTTGTCCCGCCGCAAGCTCGGCACACGTCATCACCACCGAGCACATTAATCAGCTAAGTCGCTTTCATGCTCAATTTTTTTTAATTCATTTGGTTGGACCAAACTTTATATTTATGTTAAAAAAACTTAGTTTGTTAAAAACACTTCCTTTACCCAAGTTAACTAGGGGCTCTTAAATTTGTATGAGCCGTTCTATAATAATTGTTTTCCACCTAGTTGTTGCAAAGTCTTTTTCTACCACTCCTTTCTCGACTCAAGTGTGTGGTCAATAGCCGGATGGCCTCTTTTCTCTCTAATGCCGCTCGAGTTTAGTTCGCTAAACTGGCCTAACGAGAAGTACTCCGCCTTCGGGATAGGAGGTTGCAGCCGTAGGCTGACCCGCTTGAAGTCTTGAGATCGGATGTGTCATATTAATGCACGACAGAAGCACAAAAGTAAGACCAATTTTCGGATTGGCACCAAATGACTTGATTTAGTTCGGACGTAAAGTTTTTACTGAAGGTTTTTGGTTTTCCAAGCCTATGGCACTTTTAACTTATTTGTGTATTTCAGCATAAGTCTCGCAGTGCAACGCCGGATACCTTTAAAGCTTCGGCAATATCAAAGAGGGACTGCGGCTAGAGCCGAACCCACCAAAAGCCAAGGTATTCCATGGACTCCTCGGCAAAACATTCTCGGATACTGCTATATATGCATCGGTTACGAATTGTGTCTTTGGTCAATAGTTGGGTTGCCCGGCTCCTATGCTGGCTTCCTACGTTCTGCTTTGTTCGGCTAGGAGTGCAAAGGAAGAACCACTACGATTGTGCTTCCATCTCGCATGGTTAAAGCACCTCAGTGGAGAAAGCCGAAAACTGACTGTCACAATAAGCGCAAACTGGTCAGCGATCCGACGACGGTGTCAAACTATAGATTGATACTAATTACCCCGTGATAAATGATGGGCCTTTCAGAACATTGGCTGAAGTGTTATCGGCTTGACTTCGATCGGTGCCGAACACTAACCGGGGGCTCGTAGCTAGATTCCCCAGTTTAAAGCTCCTATGACTAAGTGAAAGTTATAAAGCCCGCATATCTGATTGCCTCGTTTCTGCTAACACAACCACATTCGGGCACCGAGACGTCGGCTAAGGGTTGTTTTGTTATTGCGGAAACACCCTGCATAACATCTACAAGGGGGTGGAAGCCGACGATGGGCCACTTTCAACTGATTAATGGTCGCAACGGAGTCAAAATAAACATATCATCATTGTTTGTATTTAATATATGAGGGCTGCCTTCCGTAATCATCATTATAAAGCCATAAATATGCATCAATTTGACTTAAGATTTTGGCCAAGCTGGGTTGCCTGGCTCCTGTGCTTACCCCTACGTTCCCGATTGTTCTGCTAGGAGGTAAAGGGAGCACCTCTGTGATTGTTACTTGTGGGTCATCCGTGATTAGTACGTCAAACTGGGTGAAGCCGAAAGCTAGCCATCTTAAAGAATATAATTGGTCAGCCACGACGAAAGTGAAAATTTAGGTTCACTAAAACCACAGAGTTCGGGAACTTTCCCCAAACTAAATCCTCAATATTTTCCTCACACATTGTTCGGAGCTGAGGTTTCATGATCATGATTAGCATGACTACCCAAAGAAAGGAACTGATAGCGGGTCTATTTTCTTTGGAAAATGTTTCTTACGTTAAATAGTAATATAACATATCTCTCTGTGTACCTTTGTTTATAAAACCGTATGACCGGATTGCCTTGTTTGCCATAAATCTTTGCCATTATAAAGGCTTTATAAAGTTGGACAAACACTCAGCGGCTACTGGCCGAGGAGGTTGAAGCCGATGGTCGGTCAACAAAGTTTTGTACAATGCGGACCTGAGCATTAATGATGTAGAGTACTTGGATACATAGAATCATTACACATAATATGCGATTTTACTCCGGATATCGATCCTTAATTCGGCCACCCGTGCCCACATTAAGGCTCGGGGGCTACTGGGCTTCGGACTTATCCGTTACTAATATTAAAGGGGCACATTGATCCCCTGATCTGGTGTCGCCACCCTACCAGTGTCTCGGGGGCTACTGCATTGCCTATTCAATGCAGAAAATTCAAAGTGCTCAGTGTTCGGCTTGACCGAACTATGGGAAAAAGCGTATTCGGACAATAATAGGTACCAACTGGGACTTATCCGGCATCAAGCTAATATATCACGGCGACTGATGACCCACAAGTGTAGGGGATCTATCATAGTCCTTTCGATAAGTAAGAGTGTCAAACCCAACGAGGAGCAGAAGGAAATGACAAGCGGTTTTCAGTAAGGTATTCTCTGCAAGCACTGAAATTATCGGTAACAAATAGTTTTGTGATAAGGTAATTTGTAACGAGTAACAAGCAATGAAAGTAAATAAGGTGCAACAAGATGGCCCAATCCTTTTTGTAGCAGAGGACAAGCCTGGACAAATTCTTATATGGAGAAAAGCGCTCCCGAGGACACATGGGAATTATCATCAAGCTAGTTTTCATCACGCTCATATGATTCGTGTTCGTTACTTTGATAATTTGATATGTGGGTGGACCGCTGCTTGGGTACTGCCCTTTCTTGGACAAGCATCCCACTTATGATTAACCCCTATTGCAAGCTTCCGCAACTACAAAAGAAGTATTAAGGTAAACCTAACCATAGCATGAAACATATGGATCCAAATCAGCCCCTTACGAAGCAACGCATAAACTAGGGTTTAAGCTTCTATCACTCTTGCAACCCATCATCTACTTATTACTTCCCAATGCCTTCCTCTAGGCCCAAACAACGGTGAAGTGTCATGTAGTCGACGTTCACATAACACCACTAGAGGAGAGACAACATACATCTCATCAAAATATCAAACGAATACCAAATTCACATGACTACTAATAGCAAGACTTCACCCATGTCCTCAGGAACAAACGTAACTACTCACAAAGCATATTCATGTTCATAATCGGAGGGGTATTAATATGCATTAAGGATCTGAACATATGATATTCCACCGAATAAACCAACTAGCATCAACTACAAGGAGTAATCAACACTACTAGCAACCCACAGGTACCAATCTGAGGTTTTGGTACAAAGATTGGATACAAGAGATGAACTAGGGTTTGAGAGGAGATGGTGCTGGTGAAGATGCTGATGGAGATTGACCCCCTCCCGATGAGAGGATCGATGGTGATGACGATGGTGATGATTTCCCCCTCCCGGAGGGATGTTTCCCCGGTAGAACAACTCTGCTGGAGCCCTAGATTGGTTCCGCCTCGTGGCGGCGGTGTTTCGTCCCGAAAGCTTCCTTGTGATTTTTTTCCAGGATAAAAGACTTCATATAGCAGAAGATGGTCACCGGAAGGCTGCCAGGGGCCCACGAGGTAGGGGGCACGCCCAGGGGGTAGGGCATGCCCCCACCCTCGTGGACGGTGGGTGGCCCCCCTCTGGTATTTCTTCCGCTCAGTATTTTTTATTAATTACAAAAAGGACTTTCGTGGATTTTCAGGACATTTGGAGTTGTGTAGAATAGGTCTCTAATATTTGCTCCTTTTCCAGCCCAGAATCCCAGTTGCCGGCATTCTCCCTCTTCATGCGAACCTTGTAAAATAAGAGGGAATAGGCATAAGTATTGTGATATAACGTTTAATAACAGTCCATAATGCAATAAATATCGATATAAAAGCATGATGCAAAATTGACGTATCAACTCCCCCAAGCTTAGACCTCGCTTGTCCTCAAGCGGAAGTCGATATCGAAAAATATGTCCATGTGTTTAGAGATAGAGGTGTCGATAAAATAAAATACGGACATGAGGGAATCATGATGATTCTTATAACAACAACATATATATACATATATATATATATATATATATATTGTCATATGATTTCTTATGCTAAAGTAACAATCTATCCACAATGTCAAGTATGAATCAGAAACTTCATTGAGAACTAACTAACTATGATCTAGGTCATTGAAGGAATTGCAATTTATCATAACATCGGAAAGAGTCAATATAAGAGCTTTTCAGCAAGTCCACATACCCAACTATCATTTAGTCTTTTACAATCTCTAACACTCACGCAATACCTATGGGTATGGAGTTTTAATCGGACACAGAGAAAGATAGGGGCTTATAGTGTTGCCTTCCAACCTTTTACCTCAAGGGAAATGTCAACAATAATAGTTCATGCTAACTTACATCCAATTGGGTATATATATCAGGATCTTTCCAACACGAGGTGCTTGCCAAAGTATAAAATATAAAAAGGGAAGGTGAAGATCACCATGACTCTTGCATAATGTATAAGACAGAAGTAAAAGATAGGCCCTTCGCAGAGGGAAGCAGAGGTTGTCATGTGCTTTTATGGTTGGATGCACGAAATCTTAATGCAAAAGAATGTCACTTTATATTGCCACTTGTGATACGGACCTTTATTATGCAGTTCATCGCTTTTATTACTTCCATATCACAAGATCGTATAAAGCTTATTTTCTCCACACTAATAAGTCATACATATCTAGAGAGCAATTTTTATTGCTTGCAACATGACAACTTACTTGAAGGATCTTACTCAATCCATATGTAGATATGGTGGACTATCATGGAAAAACTAGGTTTAAGGATATTTGGAAGCACAAGTAGTATCTCTACTTGGTGCAAGGAATTTGGCTAGCATGAGGGGAAAGGCAAGCTCAACATGTTGGATGGTCCATGACAATATACTTTATTTAGGATATAAGAAAACATAACCCATTACGTTGTCTTCCTTGTCCAACATCAACTCTTTAGAATATCATATTTTAATGAGTGCTCACAATCATAAAAGATGTCCAAGATAGTATATTTATATGTGAAAACATCTCTTTCTTTATTACTTCCTATTAATTGCAACGATGACCAAAACTATGTTTGTCAACTCTCAACAACTTTTAATCATCATACTCTTTATATGTGAAGTCATTACTCTCCATAAGATCAATATGATCTCTTTTATTTCTTTTTGTTCTTTTATTTCCTCAAGATCATAGCAAGATAGCAAAGCCCTTGACTCAACACTAATCTTTATTATATATAGCTCACGGACTTGATTACATAGAAGGATCATAAGGCAAAGCTCAAAACTAAATCATACTAAAACTTTATTCTATTAGATCAAGATATTACTAAAAGGATCGAACTAAGTAAAACGGCAAAGATAGGAGTGTGATGGTGATACGATACCGGGGCACCTCCCCCAAGCTTGGCAGCTGCCAAGGGGAGTGCCCATACTCATGTGTTTAGTTCTTTGGAGGTGGTGATGATGGAGTTGTTGATGACATAGGCTTGTCGTCCGTCTTCCAAGGCATAGGCTCACCATCATAAAAGGATGATCGAGTCTCCGGGATCCTCAAATCTGTAGCCAAACTCATCCTCTTGAATCTATATTCATACTCATAGTTTTGGTTTTGCAGGTCATAGATCTCGGCTTGGAGGTGCTCGATTTTCTCATGAAGCTTAAAGATGGTCTCCCCAATGTTATTGGCATCTAGCTTGTGGTTGTTGGTGAACTCCGAGATCATCATCTGGTTGGCGTTGAGTCCGCATTCCACCATCCCTTGGCACTTGAAAACTTGTTGTTCCATTTCTTCGAGTCTTGTCTCCATGCTTCCGGTCCTCCTTGGTCCCTCAACATCACGGATGTGCAGCACCCCCTCACGCATCTCAATGGTTTGAGGGTGATGCAACAACTCCGCGAGGTAGGGGTTGATGACCTTCTCGAAAAACTTGTCCTTGGGGGCGCTTGAAGACGTCATGGTGATCTAGATCTGTCAGAAAAACAGCTAGAAACAAAGACAGAGGATATTTGTGTGATATGGTGGTCAGAACCTTTGGGAGATTATATAATGAATTTTTACCGACCAAAAGAAGTATCGTGCAAGAAAATGGAGTCTGGAGAGCACACAAGGTGCCCACGAGGCAGGGGGCGCGCCCAGGGGGGTAGGGTGCACCCTCCACCCTCGTGGACGCCTCGTGTCCTTCCTGGACTACTTCTTATTTTCCTAATTTTCTTAAATATTCCAAAACGGAGAAAAATTGCCATTAGAACTGTTTTGGAGTCAGTTTACTTACCGTACCACATACCTATTCCTTTTCGGAGTTTGAAACATTCTAGAAAGTGTCTCTTATGTATTCCTCTGGGGTTACGGTTTCAATAACATTAGTTTCAACATTTATAGGATTACCTGAGATATAATGTTTGATTCTTTGACCGTTCACCACCTTCGGATTTGTGCCTTCGAAGTTGTTGATTTTTATGGCACCGGAATGATAGACCTCCTCGATAACGTAAGGGCCTTCCCATTTAGAGAGAAGTTTTCCTGCAAAAAATCTTAAATGAGAGTTGTATAGCAACACATAATCACCTACATTAAACTCACGCTTTTGTATCCTTTTGTCATGCCATCTTTTAACTTTTTCTTTAAACAGCTTGGCATTCTCATAGGCTTGAGTTCTCCATTCATCAAGTGAGCTTATGTCAAATAACCTCTTCTCACCGGCAAGTTTGAAATCATAATTGAGCTCTTTAATGGCCCAATATGCCTTATGTTCTAGTTCGAGAGGTAAGTGACATGCTTTACCATAAACCATTTTATATGGAGACATACCCATAGGATTTTTATATGCAGTTCTATAAGCCCATAGTGCATCATCAAGTTTCTTGGACCAATTCTTTCTAGATCTATTAACAGTCTTTTGCAAAACTAATTTGATCTCTCTATTACTCAGTTCTACTTGACCACTAGACTGTGGGTGATATGGAGATGCAATTCTATGATTAACATCATACTTGGCAAGCATTTTACGAAAAGCACCATGAATGAAATGTGAACCACCATCAGTCATTAAGCATCTAGGGACACCAAACCTTGGAAAAATAACTTCTTTAAGAATCTTAATAGAGGTGTTATGATCAACACTACTAGTTGGAATAGCTTCTACCCACTTAGTAACTTAATCAACAACAACTAAAATATGTGTATATCCATTAGAGGAAGGAAAAGGTCCCATATAATCAAAGCCCCAAACATCAAATGGTTCAATAACAAGAGAATAATTCATTGGCATTTCTTGACGTCTACTAATATTACCAATTCTTTGACATTCATCACAAGACAAGACAAACTTACGGGCATCTTTGAAGAGAGTAGGCCAATAAAAACCGGATTGCAATACCTTGTGTGCAGTTCTATCTCGAGCGTGGTGTCCTCCATATGCCTCGGAGTGACACTTGCGTAGGATCTGTTCCTGTTCATGCTCAGGTACACAACGTCTAATAACACCATCTACTCCTTCTTTATAAAGGTGTGGGTCATCCCAGAAGTAATGTCTTAAATCATAGAAAAACTTTTTCTTTTGCTGGTATGTGAAACTAGGTGGTATAAATTTAGCAACAATGTAATAATCATAATCAGCATACCATGGAGCAGTACGAGAAGCATTTTTGATAGCTTATTGTTCATCAGGAAAGCTATCATCAATAGGTAGTGGGTCATCAAGAACATTCTCTAACCTAGACAAGTTGTCTGCAACGGGGTTCTCACCTCCCTTTCTATCAATAATATGCAAATCAAATTCTTGTAGTAGGAGAACCCGTCTAATTAGTCTAGGTTTAGCATCTTTCTTTTCCATAAGATATTTAATATCAGCATGATCAGTGTGAACAGTTACTTTAGAATCAACAATATAAGGTCTGAACTTATCACAAGCAAATACAACTGCTAAAAATTAAATTTCAGTAGTAGCATAATTTCTCTAGGCACTGTCTAGAGTTCTACTAGCATATTGAATAACATTTAGTTTCTTATCAACTCTTTGTCCTAGAACAGCACCTACGGCATAATCACTAGCATCACACATAATTTCAAAGGGTAAATTCCAATCAGGTGGCTGAACAATAGGTGCAGAACTCAAAGCTTTCTTAAGTATTTCAAATGCTTCTACACAATCATCATTGAAGACAGAAGGAATATCTTTTTGTAAGAGATTAGTCAGAGGCCTAGAAATTTTAGAGAAGTCCTTATTGAACCTCCTATAAAAACCGGCATGACCAAGGAAACTTCTTATACCTTTGATGTCCTTGGGACACGTCATTTTTTCAATAGCATCAACTTCAGCTTTATCAACTTCAATACCTATTTTAGAAATTTTATGCCCCAAGACAATACCTTCATTAACCATAAAGTGGCACTTCTCCCAATTCAAGACAAGACTAGTATCTTCGCATCTTTGCAAAACTCGATCAAGGTTGCTCAAGCAATCATCAAAAGAAGATCCATAAACAGAGAAATCATCCATGAAAACCTCACAAATCTTTTCACAAAAGTCAGAGAATATAGCCATCACGCATCTTTGAAAGGTAGCGAGCGCATTACATAAACCAAAAGGCATACGTCTATAAGCAAAAGTACCGAAAGGGCAAATAAAAGTGGTGTTTTCTTGATCCTCTGCTGACACAGGTATTTGAGAGAAACCAGAGTAACCATCTAGAAAGCAAAAATGTGTATGTTTGGATAATCTTTCTAGCATTTGATCGATAAAAGGTAAAGGGTAATGATCCTTTTTAGTAGCTTTATTTAATTTGCGGAAATCAATTACCATCCTATAACCTGTAACAATTCTTTGTGGGATCAATTCATCTTTATCATTAGGAACGACAGTAATACCTCCCTTCTTAGGGACACAATGGACATGACTTGCCCACTGACTATCAGCAACGGGATAAATTATACCTGCCTCTAGGAGCTTTAATATTTATTTTCTTACCACTTCTTTCATCTTGGGATTTAACCGTCGTTGATGATCAATAACTGGTTTGGCGTCTTTCTCCAATTTTATTTTGTGTTGACATAGAGTGGGACTAATGCCCTTAAGATCATCAAGAGTATATCCAATAGCAGCATGGTGCTTCTTCAGAGTTTCCAATAATCTCTCCTCTTCCTGCTCTAAAAGGTTAGCACTAATAATAACAGGATATATCTTCTTTTCGTCAAGATAACCATATTTAAGACTGTCAGGTAACGTTTTAAGCTCAAACACGGGATCACCCTTGGGTGGAGGAGGATTCCCTAGGATTTCAACAGGTAAGTTGTGTTTCAAAATAGGACCCTGTTTAAAGAATACTTCATCTATCTCCCTTCTTTCATTCATAAACATATCATTTTCATGGTCTAGCAAATATTTTTCTAAAGGATCATTAGGAGGCACAACAATAGAAGCAAGACCAATAATTTCATCCTTAATAGGCAATTCTTTATCATGGGGTTGTCTATGCAATTTAGCAAAATTAATCTCATGAGACATATCCCCCAAACCAATAGTAACAACATCCTTTTCGCAATCTATCTTAGCATTAACATTATTTAAGAAGGGTCTACGAAATATAATGGGACAAAAGTCATCTTGTGGGGAACCAAAAACAAGAAAATCGGCAGGATATTTAACTTTCCCACACAAGACTTCAACATCTCTAACAATCCCAACTGGTGAAATAGTATTCTCTATCGGCAAGCTTAATTGTAACATCAATTTCTTCTATCTCAGCAGGTGCAATATCATGCATAATTTCTTTGTATAAGGAATGAGGTATTGCACTGGCACTAGCACCCATATCACATAAGCCATGATAACAATGATCTCCTATTTTAAAAGAAATAACAGGCATGACTACAACATGTCTATGTTTATTTTTAGTATCCGGTCTAGCAATTCTAGCAGCTTCATCACAGAAATAAATATCACGCCCATCAATATTATCAGCCAAGAGATCTTTAACCATAGCAATACTATGTTCAACTTTAATTTGCTCAGGTGGTGTAGGTGTTTTAGTATTACTCTTACGAACCATAGTTGAAGCTTTAGCATGATCCTTTATCCTAATAGGAAAAGGTGGTTTCTCAATATAGGTAGTAGGAACAATAGGATCATTATAAGTGATAGTCTTTTCTTCAACTTTAATAGGTGCAACTACTTTTACTTCAGTGGGAGGATTATATTTTGTGACGCCCGGATAATTAGGCTACAATAATCTCGCGTTAACGATGCCACGCCACCTCGGTTACTGTTGCTAATCTCACGTTAGTTCGAAACTGATTCAAATCCAAATCCAAAATCAAGCAAACAATAAAAGTTTTCAAATATTAAAACTAAAATGTACGGAGTGAGCCGAATAATGTTTATGTAATTATGGTGGAGAAACCAACCTCTTTGGAAGTGTTTGATTATCCCAAAGTAAATAAAATAGTAGCAAAACAATTAATTTTATGCCTTTTATGATTAATAAAATATTAAACTATTTTATCTAGTTGCCCAAGTTTTTGTGGCATTAGAATATGTAGTAACACTAATTTAGGAACTAACTTTATATTTTAATAAAACTAAATTATATTGAAAATAATAGAAAACAGTAAAGGTAAAGTAAGTAAAAAGAAAAGAATAAAACAGAAAGCAAAATAAAAGAAAGGGGGAAATCCCCCCTGTTCACTAAGCCCAGTACTAACATTGTACCAGGCCCAGCCCAACTGCCGGCCTTTTCCTCTACCTCTAGCAGAGGAGAGGCGCAACCGTGCGTGCCGGCCATCCATGGTGCCAGGGCCATGTGCCGGCCATCTGCACCCTCCCTCGGCCTACTAAGGCGTTCCCCAGAAACCCTAGCTCGCCCTCATTCATTCCCCCCTCGATCCCCATCGTCCCCCATCTCCTCTGGCTCAATTTTGAGCTCGCAAGCTCACACGGTCACCGCTGCCTCGCCGTCGTTGACGTGTCCACCGGCCTCTCCGGCGTACGGGAGCACATCCTGGAGGTTGGCCGCGCGCTACCGCGTCCGTTTAGGGCATTGGAACGAGGCGGGGAGCTGCGTAGCCGACGCAGTCTTCGTCTTCTTCGTCCGGCCGTCGCCGTCTCGCCATCACCACCGCCTCTCCGGTCCACCCCGACTCTCCCCGAGCGTGCCAATGGACTCGCGGTGAGCAACTCCTCCGGATCCCTTCTTCCCCCATCTCGATTCGGTCGCCGTTTGCCGTCCCTAAGCACATCCGAGCTCGCATGTACGCATACATACGTGTGTGCGTGAGCTGCTCCTGCTGCCCGCGCGCCCGGCCTGACCTTGCCTCCGCATGCCGCTGCTCGCCGGCCATCGCCTAGCGCCGCTCCTGCTGCCGCCCGCCGCCTAGCGCCGCCCCGGTCGCGGCCTTCTGTTTCTGCCGCTGCTTAGCTGCTGCCCTGTGATGTTTAGCTTCTTAGCTTCTGCCGCTGCTGCTATTGTTAGCTGCTGCCGCTGCTGTGCACTACTTGCTGCTGCTAATGACCATGGCGGCATTGTTGTGTTCGTGGTGTGCACAGCCACCAGTGGCCGGCCGTGCTAATTAGATTAGGACTAATTGGTAGTACTAGTTAGGTTAGTTGCTACAATATGACGTATGGACCCCATTTGATTAAGTTCATTTTTTAGTAGATTAGATATAGCTTTAAGACAGGTGGGCCACCCTCTAATAAGCCTAATTAGAAATTAACTAGACACTGTTAAAATATTACAGGGTATGACAATCGGGTCCCACAGGACCTTTGACTGGTCAACCGTGGACCAGTCAACTGCTGGGTCAGCAGTTGAGTGGACCCACTGGTTAGCCTCACTGGTGCACCTCTGGTGCACTGCACCGGGTGCACCCAGTTTTTAACTGCTGATTTTCGAAATTAAAAGTAAATAAAAAAATCTAGAAAATCATTTAAAACTTTGCAAAATTATAGAAAATAAACCGTAACTCGGATGAAAAAGTTTTCTACATGAAAGTTGATCAGAAAAACGAGGCGAATCCGGATACGCAGCCCGTTCGTCCTCCACACATCCCTAGCATAGCAAACATGCAACTTTCCCCATCCGGTCCGTTTGTCCGAAAACGCGAAACACCGGGAATACTTTCCCGAATGTTTCCCCCCTTCACCGGTATCACCTACAACTACGTTAGGTCACCCCTAGCACCGCATATTGCCACGTCTTGCTTTATGTTACATTTGATTGCTCTGTTATTTATTGTGTTCCCCCTCCGTTACTTCTTTCCGGTAGACTCCGAGACTGGTGCCGATGTCCGTGTGTTCGACTACACCGAAGATGACCCCTCCTTCTTGCCAGAGCAACCAGGCAAGCCCCCCCCCCCTTGATCACCAGATATCGCCTATTCTTCTCTATACTGCTTGCATTAGAGTAGTGTAGCATATTACTATTCGGTTACTCCTATTCTGTTGCATAGCCTGTCATTGTTGCTACAGTCATTGATACTCTACCCGCAATCCTAAATGCTTAGTATAGGATGCTAGTTTATCATCATTGGCCCTACATTCTTGTCAGTCTGCCTTGCTATACTATCGGGCCGTGATCACTTGGGAGGTGATCACGGGTATATACTATACATACATACATATTATACAGATGGTGACTAAAGTCGGGTCAGCTCGTTGAGTACCCGCAAGTGATTCTGATGAGGGGGCTGAAAGGACAGGTGGCTCCATCCCGGTAGAGGTGGGCATGGGTTCCCGACGGCCCCCGACTGTTACTTTGTGGCGGAGCGACAGGGTATGTTGAGACCACCTAGGAGACAGGTGGGCCTGGCCCTGTTCGGCGTTCGCGGATACTTAACACGCTTAACGAGATCTTGGTATTTGATCTGAGTCTGGCCATTTGGTCTATACGCACTAACCATCTACGCGGGAGTAGTTATGGGTATCCCGGCGTCGTGGTATCAGCCGAAGCCTTCTTGACGTCAGCGACGGAGCGGCGCGCGCCGGATTGGACTGCGTTAACGCAACTTCCTTTGTAATGGAGGTTGCTAGGTCAGTTTCCGGCCGCCCTCGCAACGTGCAGGTGTGCAATGGGCGATGGGCCCGGACCCCTGCGCGCATAGGATTTAGACCGGCGGGCTGACCTCTCTGTTGTGCCTAGGTGGGGCTGCGACGTGTTGATCTTCCGAGGCCGGGCATGACCCAGGAAAGTGTGTCCGGCCAAATGGGATCAAGCGTGTTGGGTTACATGGTGCACCCCTGCAGGGAAGTTAATCTATTCGAATAGCCGTGATCTTCGGTAACAGGATGACTTGGAGTTGTACCTTGACCTTATGACAACTAGAACCGGATACTTAATAAAACACACCCTTCCAAGTTCCACAGACGACCCGGTGATCACTTTTCCACAGGGAGACGAGGGGAGGATCGCCGGGTAGGATTATGCTATGCGATGCTACTGGAGATGCTACTTGGAGATGCTACTTGGAGATGCAACTTGGCGATGCTACTTGGAGGACTTCAGTCTACTCTCTTCTACATGCTGCAAGACGGAGGCTGCCAGAAGTGTAGTCTTCGACAGGATTAGCTATCCCCCCTCTTATTCTGGCATTCTGCAGTTCAGTCCACCGATATGGCCCTTTACACATATACCCATGCATATGTAGTGTAGATCCTTGCTTGCGAGTACTTTGGATGAGTACTCACGGTTGCTTTCTCCCCCCTTTTCCCCCCTTTCCTTTCTTTCTGGTTGTCGCAACCAGATGCTAGAGCCCAGGAGCCAGACGCCACCATTGACGACGACTACTACACTGGAGGTGCCTACTACTACGTGCAGGCTGCTGACAACGACCAGGAGTAGTTTAGGAGGATCCCAAGCAGGAGGCCTGCGCCTCTTTCGATCTGTATCCCAGTTTGTGCTAGCCTTCTTAAGGCAAACTTGTTTAACTTATGTCTGTACTCAGATATTGTTGCTTCCGCTGACTCGTCTATGATCGAGCACTTGTATTCGAGCCCTCGAGGCCCCTGGCTTGTATTATGATGCTTGTATGACTTATTTATGTTTTTAGAGTTGTGTTGTGATATCTTCCCGTGAGTCCCTGATCTTGATCGTACACGTTTGCGTGCATGATTAATGTACGATTGAATCGGGGGCGTCACAAGTTGGTATCAGAGCCGACTGCCTGTAGGAATCCCCCTTCCACACTCCTTGGCCGAAGTCGAGTCTAGACGTTGCAAAAACTTTTACTAACATGGCTGTGTGTCTTACGGGCACACGTCGCCATTGGGTGGTAGTAGGATCTTTTATTCCTCGACCTATACTCTGGGACTCTGACATCTCTTCTATTCGGGTTAAACGATTTTATTAACTCGGACTCTAGGTTCTTGATAATACTTTCTCTCGAGAGCCCCTTCAGTCCAGATGATCGCCGGCTGCACCAGAAGATTTCGAAGATACTCTCCGATTTTCTCTCGAGACCTTGTGCCCGTTGCTTTTGCAATTCCCTTCCACCGAAATATCCCTATGGATAAATACTTACACCTGTCGTGCTTACTTTTATTCCCAGTCGATCTTTTTATTACAAGATACCCTGAGAATATTTTGTGCCTACTGCCTTGCAGTTCTTTGCCACCTGAATACCCCTAAGAAAAATTTCTCGCACTTTCCGAGTATCCGCTCATCCCCAGTTGTTCAGATGTTTCACAAAAGTCTTTGAAATACTATTCGATCTTCCGTAAATCTTGAGCATCCTATTGCTCTTGAAATTCTTGATTGCTTGCATTATGGTTAATCCCATAAGTCTAGTAAACTTGTTGACATCCATTGTCATTGTCATTTTGAGTCTGTTGATTCAATTTGTTGCGAATGCTTGGAATCCTCAAACAGATCCCATAATTCATCCTTCCGGCTCAGACGTCGTTTTAATCATGAGCTGGTTCTTGCCAATTAAATTGTCGTCGATTGTGCCCCTAAGTCTATTGAACTAATCCATCCTTGATCAGAGTGTCTGCTTCTGATCCTCCACTTTGTAAATCATAATTCCTTAGCAATTGAGCTCTAAGTTATTCAGTTGTTTCTATAATCCAATCTAATTGCCTTGCTTCTTCCTCTGGTTGTGTGCCGATACTCACCCCAGATCCTTTGTTGGATTTTATCCGACAATGTCCTTCATATTCAATAACCTTGAGCCTTTCCGGATGTATATGGCCTTTGGTAAATTGTATCCCCTGCTTTGGCAACCATGCTCTGCTATCGAGCTTGTGTTATTTACTCCTGAAGTTGGTGGTATATGTTCCTAAGAGGCCCGATGGGTTGGACATATGCCTTCTCTAAATTGTGTGAACCCGGAAACTACTACGAGTCATACTCTTCTGGTATTTTGCTAGATAAAATTTCAACATTACAACTTCTTCGAAAATGAGAAGTGAATGAAAGGTTATGCATTAGAGAAGTGGGAGTCGGCCTTGAAATTTGTGTTCATGCCCATGGACACGATGTAGATCGTATCATTAAAGCTTCTCTTAAATTAATTATTCCTTTGGTATAAGTTCATCTTATATCTGGGATCTGGCCTTTTGCAATCGTGGTTCCGACCATGTTCTCCTTTAAATACCATTTCTTGTGCAAGTTTAAGCACTTGTCTTCTGTGGAGTAATATCCCTGTCCAACCTCTACTTCAATTTGTCGTCGAGTATCACCCCCCTGGTATCTCAAGATTATCACGGAACCGCATAACTTCTTATGAGTTCTTCATCAAGTGCTACATTCTCATTGATTCCAATTTTTCACGGGCTCTGAGTTATTAAACACTCAAAGACACTGATAACTGACTCGAGTCCGCATCGCGATTAAACAACTCTTAGTAATATTCTTTGCTTACGAGTTTGTACGCGACCACGTCTTCCCTAGCCTGATCGGCTATATCATTACCGTGCTAAATTTTAACTGTGCTACCTGGTCCTTCTTCCCGGAGCACAAATTTTTTTGACGATGAGCTAAGCTTACGTCGATCTTCCTCGTCATATCAGTTCGCCTTGAACAACAATCTTGATTACAAGTTTGTGTCCTACCCATGGTTCCAATAACCTTCCGCTACCTCATTCCTTTGACTTGATGTCGTCGCTGATTGATTACATCTTCATGAAATCTCTCGACAAATGTGTCGTGATCATCATCAACCTTATGAGCTCTTCCAGGATATCTATTGAATTCATGATGAGAAATACCGTCCTTGCCACTCGATGGTTTGTGTTATCATCGACCACTTTATTGCCTTCCGTCCAACACAAACTTATTCGTGTTTTGTATTATACCTTGAGACCCTTACTATCCAGCATCTGTTCTTCTTTACCTTGGAGTATTACCATCTTTTATGTCAAGGATGTCATGAGAAATTCACCACCCTTAAGAATTCTTGATACCAGTGATACTTATTAACATCACCATTCTTTTCTTGGTCCCCGTGATATTTCTAACCTGAATACCGATAGATGGTCTGTGATGTGTAAATTCTAAACTTCGAGCAACCCTCTTGTTTTGAAGTTATTGGTCTATAGTTTCATTCTATGACTATGGCTTATTGAATCACCATTCTGACATTGGTCGTGCAACCCAACCCATATTTTGGGCGCACCTTTCAACCAACGTTTAATTGTGTATGTTTTCCTCGAGCATACTTCCTTATATCATTTGATCTGACAAATGTTATCTCCTTGTTCACTTAATTGTGGAAATCCATCTTTTGGAAATCTCGATGAATTGCCATTGAGTTTACCAGACACCTCCTTGTCCTCTCCTTGGGTTAATGATGAACTCTTGTTAACGGAAATCACTTCATAGTTCATTTCCCGAGAATCTTACATTATCATCTCGTCAATTGTGTTGCACCTTTTCTTCTCAGGCATACTAAGTCAGAGGTATCCTGACACCAATCGGATCTGAACCTCGGTCAGATATGATGGTTGGAACATATTTCCAAGAGTTATAACATCGGTCTTTATATGACTCGGTAAGGTGATGTCATGCCTAGCACACCTGGCCGAACGGCCTATTGTTATAGTTTCCTTTTTTAACAAGGTTAACCAATTTCCATGAGGAACTTGAATGCCTTGTTTAATAAGTTATCCTGATGGATCCTTTGTGTATCCAAAGTCCGACCTTTGCTTGAAGACCATGTCAATGCTATCTCGAAGCATGTCTGTGGTACTCCGATCTTCAATAAGAACATTTGAAGCCCAATGCTAAATGTTTCTTGCTCAATTATCCAAACACCGTTGTATGGGTAATGTCATGAAATTTCTCTCCCCTTACCTAAAGGGTTTTCTACATTATCTCCTGTCGTGGATATTTTGCTCCGCTTGTCCTTGGGAAGGATATACTCCTGAAATATGTGTTTAAACACACTTTTCCTTTCCATTGTTCTGTTTAAGCTGATGATCACATTTTCCTTTCCATTGGTTTGTTTCACCCTTCTTGTGATCTATATAACCAATGCAACAATAATTCACTTCTTATGTAAACACCTCGGTGTACAACTCTGCCAGTGAGACCCTGTTACTTTTGTTGATGACATTTCGGTAACCACCCATGGACGAGAACTTTGCCTACTGGTCCGCCTCGTTCAACGAACAGGAAAATGGTTCTCTTCGTCCCTCGCCCTTGGTACTGATGTTGTTGCCAACATAACTGATAGGCTATCCTCTGACACACCTTGCTTGCATGATCACGCAAGACGTCTCCGCCCTTCCTGCTTTTAACCCACTTGGTGGGCCCACAACCCACAGTTCCTCAGGATCGAAACCTGACTCTCCTGTACACCCCCTGTTCCCAAAGTTATTCCTCACGCGTGGCCTCGTGTGTAATTCACGAGCCACCTTCCGGTGAGATCATCAATCTGGTATCAGGCGCAATACTTATTCCCATTGCTCTGAACCCCTTTCACACTTTGCTTCAGGCAACGAACGGTTGCCTATGCGCTTGAAACTTCTATTTTGCACCTTCTTACTTTGCTCTCAATATTGTCTTAAATTTCAATTCGAGAGTTACTTTCCGCCACCTTCCTCGTTGTTGTCTACCAGATAGTCTACCCTGCAGAGGTCCATTCTTCCGGTATACCCCCTTAATCTCTCATTAGTATGATGAAGACTCCGAAGGAAGGATGGCCACTTCATCATGATGACCTAAAGCAGAAAAATGAATACATCAACGAAAAGAATCAACCTCTTCAAGAAGAGCAACCAAGATTCAGAACGCTCGTTAGAATTTCGTAGCCAAATCCCTTCCCCCTCACTTCCCCTCTTAAATCCCGGGACGAGATTTCTTGTAGTGGAGGAGATTTGTGACGCCCGGATAATTAGGCTACAGTAATCTCGCGTTAATGATGCCACGCCACCTCGGTTACTGTTGCTAATCTCGCGTTAGTTCGAAACCGATTCAAATCCAAATCCAAAATCAAGCAAACAATAAAAGTTTTCAAATATTAAAACTAAAATGTACGGAGTGAGCTGAATAATGTTTATGTAATTATGGTGGAGAAACCAACCTCTTTGGAAGTGTTTGATTATCCCAAAGTAAATAAAACAGTAGCAAAACAATTAATTTTATGCCTTTTATGATTAATAAAATATTAAACTATTTTATCTAGTTGCCCAAGTTTTTGTGGCATTAGAATATGTAGTAACACTAATTTAGGAACTAACTTTATATTTTAATAAAAATAAATTATATTGAAAATAATAGAAAACAGTAAAGGTAAAGTAAGTAAAAAGAAAAGAATAAAACAGAAAGCAAAATAAAAGAAAGGGGGAAATCCCCCCTGTTCACTAAGCCCAGTACTAACACTGTACCAGGCCCAGCCCAACTGCCGGCCTTTTCCTCTACCTCTCGCAGAGGAGAGGCGCAAGCGTGCGTGTCGGCCATCCATGGCGCCAGGGCCACGTGCCGGCCATCTGCACCCTCCGTCGGCCTACTAAGGCGTTCCCCAGAAACCCTAGCTCGCCCTCATTCATTCCCCCCTCGATCCCCATCGTCCCCCATCTCCTCTGGCTCGATTTTGAGCTCGCAAGCTCACACGGTCACCACTGCCTCGCCGTCGTTGACGCGTCCACCGGCCTCTTCGGCGTACGGGAGCACATCCTGGAGGTTGGCCGCGCGCTACCGCGTCCGTTCAGGGCATTGGAACAAGGTGGGGAGCTGCGTAGCCGACGCAATCTTCGTCTTCTTCGTCCGGCCGTCGCCGTCTCGCCATCACCACCGCCTCTCCGGTCCACCCCGACTCTCCCCGAGCGTGCCAATGGACTCGCGGTGAGCAACTCCTCCGGATCCCTTCTGCCCCCATCTCGATTCGGTCGCCGTTTGCCGTCCCTAAGCACATCCGAGCTCGCATGTACGCATACATACGTGTGTGCGTGAGCTGCTCCTGCTGCCCGCGCGCCCGGCCTGACCTCGCCTCCGCGTGCCGCTGCTCGCCGGCCATCGCCTAGCGCCGCTCCTGCTGCCGCCCGCCGCCTAGCGCCGCCCCTGTCGCGGCCTTCTGTTTCTGCCGCTGCTTAGCTGCTGCCCTGTGATGTTTAGCTTCTTAGCTTCTGCCGCTGCTGCTATTGTTAGCTGCTGCCGCTGCTGTGCACTACTTGCTGCTGCTAATGACCATGGCGGCATTGTTGTGTTCGTGGTGTGCACAGCCACCAGTGGCCGGCCGTGCTAATTAGATTAGGACTAATTGGTAGTACTAGTTAGGTTAGTTGCTACAATATGACGTATGGACCCCATTTGATTAAGTTCATTTTTTAGTAGATTAGATATAGCTTTAAGACAGGTGGGCCACCCTCTAATAAGCCTAATTAGAAATTAACTAGACACTGTTAAAATATTACAGGGTATGACAACCGGGTCCCACAGGACCTTTGACTGGTCAACCGTGGACCAGTCAACTGCTGGGCCAGCAGTTGACTGGACCCACTGGTCAGCCTCACTGGTGCACCTCTGGTGCACTGCACCGGGTGCACCCAGTTTTTAACTGCTGATTTTCGAAATTAAAAGTAAATAAAAAAATCTAGAAAATCATTTAAAACTTTGCAAAATTATAGAAAATAAACCGTAACTCGGATGAAAAAGTTTTCTACATGAAAGTTGATCAGACAAACGAGGCGAATCCGGATACGCAGCCCGTTCGTCCTCCACACATCCCTAGTATAGCAAACATGCCACTTTCCCCATCCGGTCCGTTTGTCCGAAAACGCGAAACACCGGGAATACTTTCCCGAATGTTTCCCCCCTTCACCGGTATCACCTACAACTACGTTAGGTCACCCCTAGCACCGCATATTGCCGCGTCTTGCTTTATGTTACATTTGATTGCTCTGTTATTTATTGTGTTCCCCCTCCGTTACTTCTTTCCGGTAGACTCCGAGACTGGTGCCGATGTCCGTGTGTTCGACTACACCGAAGATGACCCCTCCTTCTTGCCAGAGCAACCAGGCAAGCCCCCCCCCCTTGATCACCAAATATCGCCTATTCTTCTCTATACTGCTTGCATTAGAGTAGTGTAGCATGTTACTATTCGGTTACTCCTATTCTGTTGCATAGCCTGTCATTGTTGCTACAGTCATTGATACTCTACCCGCAATCCTACATGCTTAGTATAGGATGCTAGTTTATCATCATTGGCCCTACATTCTTGTCAGTCTGCCTTGCTATACTATCGGGCCGTGATCACTTGAGAGGTGATCAAGGGTATATACTATACATACATATATTTTATACAGATGGTGACTAAAGTCGGGTCAGCTCGTTGAGTACCCGCAAGTGATTCTGATGAGGGGGCTGAAAGGACAGGTGGCTCCATCCCGGTAGAGGTGGGCCTGGGTTCCCGACGGCCCCCGACTGTTACTTTGTGGCGGAGCGACAGGGTAGGTTGAGACCACCTAGGAGACAGGTGGGCCTGGCCCTGTTCGGCGTTCGCGGATACTTAACACGCTTAACGAGATCTTGGTATTTGATCTGAGTCTGGCCATTTGGTCTATATGCACTAACCATCTACGCGGGAGTAGTTATGGGTATCCCGGCGTCGTGGTATCAGCCGAAGCCTTCTTGACGTCAGCGACGGAGCGGCGCGCGCCGGATTGGAATGCGTTAACGCAACTTCCTTTGTAATGGAGGTTGCTAGGTCAGTTTCTGGCCGCCCTCGCAACGTGCAGGTGTGCAATGGGCGATGGGCCCGGACCCCTGCGCGCATAGGATTTAGACCGGCGGGCTGACCTCTCTGTTGTGCCTAGGTGGGGCTGCGACGTGTTGATCTTCCGAGGCCGGGCATGACCCAGGAAAGTGTGTCCGGCCAAATGGGATCAAGCGTGTTGGGTTATGTGGTGCACCCCTGCAGGGAAGTTAATCTATTCGAATAGCCGTGATCTTCGGTAACAGGACGACTTGGAGTTGTACCTTGACCTTATGACAACTAGAACCGGATACTTAATAAAACACACCCTTCCAAGTTCCACAGACAACCCGGTGATCGCTTTTCCACAGGGAGACGAGGGGAGGATCGCCGGGTAGGATTATGCTATGCGATGCTACTGGAGATGCTACTTGGAGATGCTACTTGGAGATGCTACTTGGCGATGCTACTTGGAGGACTTCAGTCTACTCTCTTCTACATGCTGCAAGACGGAGGCTGCCAGAAGTGTAGTCTTCGACAGGATTAGCTATCCCCCCTCTTATTCTGGCATTCTGCAGTTCAGTCCACCGATATGGCCCTTTACACATATACCCATGCATATGTAGTGTAGATCCTTGCTTGCAAGTACTTTGGATGAGTACTCACGGTTCCTTTCTCCCCCCTTTTCCCCCCTTTCCTTTCTTTCTGGTTGTCGCAACCAGATACAGGAGCCCAGGAGCCAGACGCCACCGTCGACGACGACAACTACACTGGAGGTGCCTACTACTACGTGCAGGCTGCTGACAACGACCAGGAGTAGTTTAGGAGGATCCCAGGCAGGAGGCCTGCGCCTCTTTCGATCTGTATCCCAGTTTGTGCTAGCCTTCTTAAGGCAAACTTGTTTAACTTATGTCTGTACTCAGATATTGTTGCTTCCGCTGACTCGTCTATGATCGAGCACTTGTATTCGAGCCCTCGAGGCCCCTGGCTTGTATTATGATGCTTGTATGACTTATTTATGTTTTTAGAGTTGTGTTGTGATATCTTCCCGTGAGTCCCTGATCTTGATCGTACACGTTTGCGTGCATGATTAATGTACGATTGAATCGGGGGCATCACAAGTTGGTATCAGAGCCGACTGCCTGTAGGAATCCCCCTTCCACACTCCTTGGCCGAAGTCGAGTCTAGACGTTGCAAAAACTTTTACTAACATGGCTGTGTGTCTTACGGGCACACGTCGCCATTGGGTGGTAGTAGGATCTTTTATTCCTCGACCTATACTCTGGGACTCTGACATCTCTTCTATTCGGGTTAAACGATTTTATTAACTCGGACTCTAGGTTCTCGATAATACTTTCTCCCGGAGAGCCCCTTCAGTCCAGATGATCACCGGCTGCACCAGAAGATTTCGAAGATACTCTCCGATTTTCTCTCGAGGCCTTGTGCCCGTTGCTTTTGCAATTCCCTTCCACCGAAATATCCCTATGGATAAATACTTACACCTGTCGTGCTTACTTTTATTCCCAGTTGATCTTTTTATTACAAGATACCCTGAGAATATTTTGTGCCTACTGCCTTGCAGTTCTTTGCCACCTGAATACCCCTAAGAAAAATTTCTCGCACTTTCCGAGTATCCGCTCATCCCCAGTTGTTCAAATGTTTCACAAAAGTCTTTGAAATACTATTCGATCTTCCGTAAATCTTGAACATCCTATTGCTCTTGAAATTCTTGATTGCTTGCATTATGGTTAATCCCATAAGTCTAGTAAACTTGTTGACATCCATTGTCATTGTCATTTCGAGTCTGTTGATTCGATTTGTTGCGAATGCTTGGAATCCTCAAACAGATCCCATAATTCATCCTTCCGGCTCAGACGTCGTTTTAATCATGAGCTGGTTCTCGCCAATTAAATTGTCGTCGATTGTGCCCCTAAGTCTATTGAACTAATCCATCCTTGATCAGAGTGTCTGCTTCTGATCCTCCACTTTGTAAATCATAATTCCTTAGCAATTGAGCTCTAAGTTATTCAGTTGTTTCTATAATCCAATCTAATTGCCTTGCTTCTTCCTCCGGTTGTGTGCCGATACTCACCCCAGATCTTTTGTTGGATTTTATCCGACAATGTCCTTCATATTCAATAACCTTGAGCCTTTCCTAGGATGTATACGGCCTTTGGTAAATTGTATCGCCTGCTTTGTCAACCATGCTCTGCTATCGAGCTTGTGTTATTTACTCCTGAAGTTGGTGGTATATGTTCCTAAGAGGCCCGATGGGTTGGACATATGCCTTCTCTAAATTGTGTGAACCCGGAAACTACTACAAGTCATACTCTTCTGGTATTTTGCTAGATAAAATTTCAACATTACAACTTCTTCGAAAATGAGAAGTGAATGAAAGGTTATGCATTAGAGAAGTGGGAGTCGACCTTGAAATTTGTGTTCATGCCCATGGACACGATGTAGATCGTATCATTAAAGCTTCTCTTAAATTAATTATTCCTTTGGTATAAGTTCATCTTATATCTGGGATCTGGCCTTTTGCAATCGTGGTTCCGACCATGTTCTCCTTTAAATACCATTTCTTGTGCAAGTTTAAGCACTTGTCTTCTGCGGAGTAATATCCCAGTCCAACCTCTACTTCAATTTGTCGTCGATTATCACCCCCCTGGTATATCAAGATTATCACGGAACTGCATAACTTCTTATGAGTTCTTCATCAAGTGCTACATTCTCATTGATTCCATTTTTTTCACGGGCTCTGAGTTATTAAACACTCAAAGACACCGATAACTGACTCGAGTCCGCATCGCGATTAAACAACTCTTAGTAATCTTCTTTGCTTACGAGTTTGTACGCGACCACGTCTTCCCTAGCCTGATCAGCTATATCATTACCGTGCTAAATTTTTACTGTGCTACCTGGTCCTTCTTCCCGGAGCACAAATTTTTTTGATGATGAGCTAAGCTTACGTCGATCTTCCTCGTCATATCAGTTCGCCTTGAACAACAATCTTGATTACAAGTTTGTGTCCTACCCATGGTTCCAATAACCTTCCGCTACCTCATTCCTTTGACTTGATGTCGTCGCTGATTGATTACATCTTCATGAAATCTCTCGACAAATGTGTCGTGATCATCATCAACCTTATGAGCTCTTCCAGGATATCTATTGAATTCATGATGAGAAATACCGTCCTTGCCCCTCGATGGTTTGTGTTATCATTGACCACTTTATTGCCTTCCGTTCAACACAAACTTATTTGTGTTTTGTATTATACCTTGAGACCCTTACTATCCAGCATCTGTTCTTCTTTACCTTGGAGTATTACCATCTTTTATGTCAAGGATGTCGTGAGAAATTCACCACCCTTAAGAATTCTTGATACCAGTGATACTTATTAACATCACCATTCTTTTCTTGGTCCCCGTGATATTTCTAACCTGAATACCGATAGATGGTCTGTGATGTGTAAATTCTAAACTTCGAGCAACCCTCTTGCTTTGAAGTTATTGGTCTATAGTTTCATTCTACGACTATGGCTTATTGAATGACCATTCTGACATTGGTCGTGCAACCCAACCCATATTTTGGGCGCACCTTTCAACCAACGTTTAATTGTGCATGTTTTCCTCGAGCATACTTCCTTATATCATTTGATCCGACAAATGTTATCTCCTTGTTCACTTAATTGTGGAAATCCATCTTTTGGAAATCTCGATGAATTGCCGTTGAGTTTACCAGACACCTCCTTGTCCTCTCCTTGGGTTAATGATGAACTCTTGTTAACGGAAATCACTTCATAGTTCATTTCCCGAGAATCTTACATTGTCATCTCGTCAATTGTGTTGCACCTTTTCTTCTCAGGCATACTAAGTCAGAGGTATCCTGACACCAATCGGATCTGAACCTCGGTCAGATATGATGGTTGGAACATATTTCCAAGAGTCATAACATCGGTCTTTATATGACTCGGTAAGGTGATGTCATGCCTAGCACACCTGGCCGAAGGGCCTATTGTTATAGTTTCCTTTTTTAACAAGGTTAACCAATTTCCATGAGGAACTTGAATGCCTTGTTTAATAAGTTATCCTGATGGATCCTTTGTGTATCCAAAGTCCGACCTTTGCTTGAAGACCATGTCAATGCTATCTCGAAGCATGTCTGTGGTACTCCGATCTTCAATAAGAACATTTGAAGCCCAATGCTAAATGTTTCTTGCTCAATTATCCAAACACCGTTGTATGGGTAATGTCATGAAATTTCTCTCCCCTTACCCAAAGGGTTTTCTACATTATCTCCTGTCGTGGATATTTTGCTCCGCTTGTCCTTGGGAAGGATATACTCCTGAAATATGTGTTTAAACACACTTTTCCTTTCCATTGTTCTATTTAAGCTGATGATCACATTTTCCTTTCCATTGGTTTGTTTCACCCTTCTTGTGATCTATATAACCTATGCAGCAATAATTCACTTCTTATGTAAACACCTCGGTGTACAACTCTGCCAGTGAGACCCTGTTACATTTGTTGATGACATTTCGGTAACCACCCATGGATGAGAACTTTGCCTACTGGTCTGCCTTGTTCAACGAGCAGGAAAATTGTTCTCTTCGTCCCTCGCCCTTGGTACTGATGTTGTTGCCAACATAACTGATAGGCTATCCTCTGACACACCTTGCTTGCATGATCACGCAAGACGTCTCCGCCCTTCCTGCTTTTAACCCACTTGGTGGGCCCACAACCCACAGTTCCTCAGGATCGAAACCTGACTCTCCTGTACACCCCCTGTTCCCAAAGTTATTCCTCACGCGTGGCCTCGTGTGTAATTCACGAGCCACCTTCCGGTGAGATCATCAATCTGGTATCAGGCGCAATACTTATTCCCATTGCTCTGAACCCCTTTCACACTTCGCTTCAGGCAACGAACGATTGCCTATGCGCTTGAAACTTCTATTTTGCACCTTCTTACTTTGCTCTCGATATTGTCTTAAATTTCAATTCGAGAGTTACTTTCCGCCACCTTCCTCATTGTTGTCTACCAGATAGTCTACCCTGGAGAGGTCCATTCTTCCGGTATACCCCCTTAATCTCTCGTTAGTATGATGAAGACTCCGAAGGAAGGATGGCCACTGCATCATGATGACCTAAAGCAGAAAAATGAATACATCAACGAAAAGAATCAACCTCTTCAAGAAGAGCAACCAAGATTCAGAACGCTCATTAGAATTTCGTAGCCAAATCCCTTCCCCCTCACTTCCCCTCTTAAATCTCGGGACGAGATTTCTTGTAGTGGAGGAGATTTGTGACGCCCAGATAATTAGGCTACAGTAATCTCGCGTTAACGATGCCACGCCACCTCGGTTACTGTTGCTAATCTCGCGTTAGTTCGAAACCGATTCAAATCCAAATCCAGAATCAAGCAAACAATAAAAGTTTTCAAATATTAAAACTAAAATGTACGGAGTGAGCCGAATAATGTTTATGTAATTATGGTGGAGAAACCAACCTCTTTGGAAGTGTTTGATTATCCCAAAGTAAATAAAACAGTAGCAAAACAATTAATTTTATGCCTTTTATGATTAATAAAATATTAAACTATTTTATCTAGTTGCCCAAGTTTTTGTGGCATTAGAATATGTAGTAACACTAATTTAGGAACTAACTTTATATTTTAATAAAACTAAATTATATTGAAAATAATAGAAAACAGTAAAGGTAAAGTAAGTAAAAAGAAAAGAATAAAACAGAAAGCAAAATAAAAGAAAGGGGGAAATCCCCCCTGTTCACTAAGCCCAGTACTAACACTGTACCAGGCCCAGCCCAACTGCCGGCCTTTTCCTCTACCTCTCGCAGAGGAGAGGCGCAACCGTGCGTGCCGGCCATCCATGGCGCCAGGGCCACGTGCCGGCCATCTGCACCCTCCCTCGGCCTACTAAGGCGTTCCCCAGAAACCCTAGCTCGCCCTCATTCATTCCCCCCTCGATCCCCATCGTCCCCCATCTCCTCTGGCTCGATTTTGAGCTCGCAAGCTCACACGGT
The DNA here is from genome assembly GCF_018294505.1 of Triticum aestivum. Taxonomy (NCBI): domain Eukaryota; kingdom Viridiplantae; phylum Streptophyta; class Magnoliopsida; order Poales; family Poaceae; genus Triticum; species Triticum aestivum. The sequence goes on from NC_057801.1 coordinate 128,733,311, forward strand.
CACCGCTGCCTCGCCGTCGTTGACGCGTCCACCGGCCTCTCCGTCGTACGGGAGCACATCCTGGAGGTTGGCCGCGCGCTACCGCGTCCGTTCAGGGCATTGGAACGAGGCGGGGAGCTGCGTAGCCGACGCAGTCTTCGTCTTCTTCGTCCGGCCATCGCCGTCTCGCCATCACCACCGCCTCTCCGGTCCACCCCGACTCTCCCCGAGCGTGCCAATGGACTCGCGGTGAGCAACTCCTCCGGATCCCTTCTTCCCCCATCTCGATTCGGTCGCCGTTTGCCGTCCCTAAGCACATCCGAGCTCGCATGTACGCATACATACGTGTGTGCGTGAGCTGCTCGTGCTGCCCGCGCGCCCGGCCTGACCTTGCCTCCGCGTGCCGCTGCTCGCCGGCCATCGCCTAGCGCCGCTCCTGCTGCCGCCCACCGCCTAGCGCCGCCCCTGTCGCGGCATTCTGTTTCTGTCGCTGCTTAGCTGCTGCCCAATGATGTTTAGCTTCTTAGCTTCTGCCGCTGCTGCTATTGTTAGCTGCTGCCGCTGCTGTGCACTACTTGCTGCTGCTAATGACCATGGCGGCATTGTTGTGTTCGTGGTGTGCACAGCCACCAGTGGCCGGCCGTGCTAATTAGATTAGGACAAATTGGTAGTACTAGTTAGGTTAGTTGCTACAATATGACGTATGGACCAGCGTTTTGATTTTTGGTTTGTGATTTTTCTCGCCCTAGGCCGAGATGGCCGAATTTCGGTCGTTTTTAAAAATTTCGGCCGAAATTTGACCAAATTTTGACTGAAATTTGATTAAAATTTGACCAAAATTTCTCAAATTTGACCAATTTCGGCGGAAGATAGATTTCGCCCTAGGCCGAGATGGCCGACATTCGGCCGAAATCCATTTTTTTCGGCCGAAATTCAAAACACTGGTATGGACCCCATTTGATTAAGTTCATTTTTTAGTAGATTAGATATAGCATTAAGACAGGTGGGCCACCCTCTAATAAGCCTAATTAGAAATTAACTAGACACTCTTAAAATATTACAGGGTATGACAACCGGGTCCCACAGGACCTTTGACTGGTCAACCGTGGACCAGTCAACTGCTGGGTCAGCAGTTGACTGGACCCACTGGTCAGCCTCACTGGTGCACCTCTGGTGCACTGCACCGGGTGCACCCAGTTTTTAACTGCTGATTTTCGAAATTAAAAATAAATAAAAAATCTAGAAAATCATTTAAAACTTTGCAAAATTATAGAAAATAAACCGTAACTCGGATGAAAAAGTTTTCTACATGAAAGTTGATCAGAAAAACGAGGCGAATCCGGATACGCAGCCCGTTCGTCCTCCACACATCCCTAGCATAGCAAACATGCAGCTTTCCCCATCCGGTCCGTTTGTCCGAAAACGCGAAACACCGGGAATACTTTCCCGAATGTTTCCCCCCTTCACCAGTATCACCTACAACTACGTTAGGTCACCCCTAGCACCGCATATTGCCGCGTCTTGCTTTGTGTTACATTTGATTGCTCTGTTATTTATTGTGTTCCCCCTCCGTTACTTCTTTCCGGTAGACTCCGAGACTGGTGTTGATGTCCGTGTGTTCAACTACACCGAAGATGGCCCCTCCTTCTTGCCAGAGCAACCAGGCAAGCCCCCCCCCCCCTTGATCACCAGATATCGCCTATTCTTCTCTATACTGCTTGCATTAGAGTAGTGTAGCATGTTACTGTTCGGTTACTCCTATTCTGTTGCATAGCTTGTCATTGTTGCTACAGTCATTGATACTCTACCCGCAATCCTAAATGCTTAGTATAGGATGCTAGTTTATCATCATTGGCCCTACATTCTTGTCAGTCTGCCTTGCTATACTATCAGGTCGTGATCACTTGGGAGGTGATCACGGGTATATACTATACATACATACATATTATACAGATGGTGACTAAAGTCGGGTCAGCTCGTTGAGTACCCGCAAGTGATTCTGATGAGGGGGCTGAAAGGACAGGTGGCTCCATCCCGGTAGAGGTGGGCTCGGGTTCCCGACGGCCCCCGACTGTTACTTTGTGGCGGAGCGTCAGGGTAGGTTGAGACCACCTAGGAGACAGGTGGGCCTGGCCCTGTTCGGCGTTCGCGGATACTTAACACGCTTAACGAGATCTTGGTATTTGATCTGAGTCTGGCCATTTGGTCTATACGCACTAACCATCTACGCGGGAGTAGTTATGGGTATCCCGGCGTCGTGGTATCAGCCGAAGCCTTCTTGACGTCAGCGACAGAGCGGCGCGCGCCGGATTGGACTGCGTTAACGCAACTTCCTTTGTAATGGAGGTTGCTAGGTCAGTTTCCGGCCGCCCTCGCAACGTGCAGGTGTGCAATGGGCGATGGGCCCGGCCCCCTGTGCGCATAGGATTTAGACCGGCGGGCTGACCTCTCTGTTGTGCCTAGGTGGGGCTGCGACGTGTTGATCTTCCGAGGCCGGGCATGACCCAGGAAAGTGTGTCCGGCCAAATGGGATCAAGCGTGTTGGGTTATGTGGTGCACCCCTGCAGGGAAGTTAATCTATTCGAATAGCCGTGATCTTCGGTAACAGGACGACTTGGAGTTGTACCTTGACCTTATGACAACTAGAACCGGATACTTAATAAAACACACCCTTCCAAGTTCCACAGACAACCCGGTGATCGCTTTTCCACAGGGAGACGAGGGGAGGATCGCCGGGTAGGATTATGCTATGCGATGCTACTGGATGCTACTTGGAGATGCTACTTGGCGATGCTACTTGGAGGACTTCAGTCTACTCTCTTCTACATGCTGCAAGACGGAGGCTGCCAGAAGTGTAGTCTTCGACAGGATTAGCTATCCCCCCTCTTATTCTGGCATTCTGCAGTTCAGTCCACCGATATGGCCCTTTACACATATACCCATGCATATGTAGTGTAGATCCTTGCTTGCGAGTACTTTGGATGAGTACTCACGGTTGCTTTCTCCCCCTTTTCCCCCCTTTCCTTTCTTTCTGGTTGTCGCAACCAGATGCTGGAGCCCAGGAGCCAGACGCCACCGTCGACGATGACTACTACACTGGAGGTGCCTACTACTACGTGCAGGCTGCTGACAACGACCAGGAGTAGTTTAGGAGGATCCCAGGCAGGAGGCCTGCGCCTCTTTCGATCTGTATCCCAGTTTGTGCTAGCCTTCTTATGGCAAACTTGTTTAACTTATGTCTATACTCATATATTGTTGCTTCCGCTGACTCGTCTATGATCGAGCACTTGTATTCGAGCCCTCGAGGCCCCTGGCTTGTATTATGATGCTTGTATGACTTATTTATGTTTTTAGAGTTGTGTTGTGATATCTTCCCGTGAGTCCCTGATCTTGATCGTACACGTTTGCGTGCATGATTAATGTACGATTGAATCGGGGGCGTCACAAGTTGGTATCAGAGCCGACTGCACGTAGGAATCCCCCTTCCACACTCCTTGGCCGAAGTCGAGTCTAGACGTTGCAAAAACTTTTACTAACATGGCTGTGTGTCTTACGGGCACACGTCGCCATTGGGTGGTAGTAGGATCTTTTATTCCTCGACCTATACTCTAGGACTCTGACATCTCTTCTATTCGGGTTAAACGATTTTATTAACTCGGACTCTAGGTTCTCGATAATACTTTCTCCCGGAGAGCCCATTCAGTCCAGATGATCGCCGGCTGCACCAGAAGATTTCGAAGATACTCTCCGATTTTCTCTCGAGACCTTGTGCCCGTTGCTTTTGCAATTCCCTTCCACCGAAATATCCCTATGGATAAATACTTACACCTGTCGTGCTTACTTTTATTCCAAGTCGATCTTTTTATTACAAGATACCCTAAGAATATTTTGTGCCTACTGCCTTGCAGTTCTTTGCCACCTGAATACCTCTAAGAAAAATTTCTCGCACTTTCCGAGTATCCGCTCATCCCCAGTTGTTCAGATGTTTCACAAAAGTCTTTGAAATACTATTCGATCTTCTGCAAATCTTGAACATCCTATTGCTCTTGAAATTCTTGATTGCTTGCATTATGGTTAATCCCATAAGTCTAGTAAACTTGTTGACATCCATTGTCATTGTCATTTTGAGTCCGTTGATTCGATTTGTTGCGAATGCTTGGAATCCTCAAACAGATCCCATAATTCATCCTTCTGGCTCAGACGTCGTTTTAATCATGAGCTGGTTCTCGCCAATTAAATTGTCGTCGATTGTGCCCCTAAGTCTATTGAACTTATCCATCCTTGATCAGAGCGTCTGCTTCTGATCCTCCACTTTGTAAATCATAATTCCTTAGCAATTGAGCTCTAAGTTATTCAGTTGTTTAATCCAATCTAATTGCCTTGCTTCTTCCTCTGGTTGTTTGCCGATACTCACCCCAGATCCTTTGTTGGACTTTATCCGACAATGTCCTTCATATTCAATAACCTTGAGCCTTTCCTAGGATGTATACCGCCTTTGGTAAATTGTATCCCCTGCTTTGTCAACCATGCTCTGCTATCGAGCTTGTGTTATTTACTCCTGAAGTTGGTGGTATATGTTCCTAAGAGGCCCGATGGGTTGGACATATGCCTTCTCTAAATTGTGTGAACCCGGAAACTACTACGAGTCATACTCTTCTGGTATTTTGCTAGATAAAATTTCAACATTACAACTTCTTCGAAAATGAGAAGTGAATGAAAGGTTATGCATTAGAGAAGTGGGAGTCGACCTTGAAATTTGTGTTCATGCCCATGGACACGATGTAGAGCGTATCATTAAAGCTTCTCTTAAATTAATTATTCCTTTGGTATAAGTTCATCTTATATCTGGGATCTGGCCTTTTGCAATCGTGGTTCCGACCATGTTCTCCTTTAAATACCATTTCTTGTGCTAGTTTAAGCACTTGTCTTCTGTGGAGTAATATCCCAGTCCAACCTCTACTTCAATTTGTCGTCGAGTATCACCCCCCTGGTATCTCAAGATTACCACGGAACTGCATAACTTCTTATGAGTTCTTCATCAAGTGCTACATTCTCATTGATTCCAATTTTTCACGGGCTCTGAGTTATTAAACACTCAAAGACACCGATAACTGACTCGAGTCCGCATCGCGATTAAACAACTCTTAGTAATCTTCTTTGCTTACGAGTTTGTACGCGACCACGTCTTCCCTAGCCTGATCGGCTATATCATTACCGTGCTAAATTTTAACTGTGCTACCTGGTCCTTCTTCCCAGAGCACAAAATTTTTTGACGATGAGCTAAGCTTACGTCGATCTTCCTCGTCATATCAGTTTGCCTTGAACAACAATCTTGATTACAAGTTTGTGTCCTACCCATGGTTCCAATAACCTTCCGCTACCTCATTCCTTTGACTTGATGTCGTCGCTGATTGATTACATCTTCATGAAATCTCTCGACAAATGTGTCGTGATCATCATCAACCTTATGAGCTCTTCCAGGATATCTATTGAATTCATGATGAGAAATACCGTCCTTGCCCCTCGATGGTTTGCGTTATCATCGACCACTTTATTGCCTTCCGTTCAACACAAACTTATTCGTGTTTTGTATTATACCTTGAGACCCTTACTATCCAGCATCTGTTCTTCTTTACCTTGGAGTATTACCATCTTTTATGTCAAGGATGTCGCGAGAAATTCACCACCCTTAAGAATTCTTGATACCAGTGATACTTATTAACATCACCATTCTTTTCTTGGTCCCCGTGATATTTCTAACCTGAATACCGACAGATGGTTTGTGATGTGTAAATTCTAAACTTCGAGCAACCCTCTTGCTTTGAAGTTATTGGTCTATAGTTTCATTCTACGACTATGGCTTATTGAATCACCATTCTGACATTGGTCGTGCAACCCAACCCATATTTTGGGGGCACCTTTGAACCAACGTTTAATTGTGTATGTTTTCCTCGAGCATACTTCCTTATATCATTTGATCTGACAAATGTTATCTCCTTGTTCACTTAATTGTGGAAATCCATCTTTTGGAAATCCTGATGAATTGCCGTTGAGTTTACCAGACACCTCCTTGTCCTCTCCTTGGGTTAATGATGAACTCTTGTTAACGGAAATCACTTCATAGTTCATTTCCCGAGAATCTTACATTATCATCTCGTCAATTGTGTTGCACCTTTTCTTCTCAGGCATACTAAGTCAGAGGTATCCTGACACCAATCGGATCTGAACCTCGGTCAGATATGATGGTTGGAACATATTTCCAAGAGTTATAACATCGGTCTTTATATGACTCGGTAAGGTGATGTCATGCCTAGCACACCTGGCCGAACGGCCTATTATTATAGTTTCCTTTTTTAACAAGGTTAACCAATTTCCATGAGGAACTTGAATGCCTTGGTTAATAAGTTATCCTGATGGATCCTTTGTGTATCCAAAGTCCGACCTTTGCTTGAAGACCATGTCAATGCTATCTCGAAGCATGTCTGTGGTACTCCGATCTTCAATAAGAACATTTGAAGCCCAATGCTAAATGTTTCTTGCTCAATTATCCAAACACCGTTGTATGGGTAATGTCATGAAATTTCTCTCCCCTTACCTCTGGGGTTTGAAACATTCTAGAAAGTGTCTCTTATGTATTCCTCTGGGGTTACGGTTTCAATAACATTTGTTTCAACATTTATAGGATTACCTGAGATATAATGTTTGATTCTTTGACCGTTCACCACCTTCGGATTTGTGCCTTCGAAGTTGTTGATTTTTATGGCACCGGAATGATAGACCTCCTCGATAACGTAAGGGCCTTCTCATTTAGAGAGAAGTTTTCCTGCAAAAAATCTGAAATGAGAGTTGTATAGCAACACATAATCACCTACATTAAACTCACGCTTTTGTATCCTTTTGTCATGCCATCTTTTAACTTTTTCTTTAAACAGCTTGGCATTCTCATAGGCTTGAGTTCTCCATTCATCAAGTGAGCTTATGTCAAATAACCTCTTCTCATAGTTTTGGTTTTGGTTTTGCAGGTCATAGATCTCGGCTTGGAGGTGCTCGATTTTCTCATGAAGCTTAAAGATGGTCTCCCCAATGTTATTGGCATCTAGCTTGTGGTTGTTGGTGAACTCCGAGATCATCATCTGGTTGGCGTTGAGTCCGCATTCCACCATCCCTTGGCACTTGAAAACTTGTTGTTCCATTTCTTCGAGTCTTGTCTCCATGCTTCCGGTCCTCCTTGGTCCCTCAACATCACGGATGTGCAGCACCCCCTCACGCATCTCAATGGTTTGAGGGTGATGCAACAACTCCGCGAGGTAGGGGTTGATGACCTTCTCGAAAAACTTGTCCTTGGGGGCGCTTGAAGACGTCATGGTGATCTAGATCTGTCAGAAAAACAGCTAGAAACAAAGACAGAGGATATTTGTGTGATATGGTGGTCAGAACCTTTGGGAGATTATATAATGAATTTTTACCGACCAAAAGAAGTATCGTGCAAGAAAATGGAGTCTGGAGAGCACACAAGGTGCCCACGAGGCAGGGGGCGCGCCCAGGGGGGTAGGGTGCACCCTCCACCCTCGTGGACGCCTCGTGTCCTTCCTGGACTACTTCTTATTTTCCTAATTTTCTTAAATATTCCAAAACGGAGAAAAATTGCCATTAGAACTGTTTTGGAGTCAGTTTACTTACCGTACCACATACCTATTCCTTTTCGGAGTTTGAAACATTCTAGAAAGTGTCTCTTATGTATTCCTCTGGGGTTACGGTTTCAATAACATTAGTTTCAACATTTATAGGATTACCTGAGATATAATGTTTGATTCTTTGACCGTTCACCACCTTCGGATTTGTGCCTTCGAAGTTGTTGATTTTTATGGCACCGGAATGATAGACCTCCTCGATAACGTAAGGGCCTTCCCATTTAGAGAGAAGTTTTCCTGCAAAAAATCTTAAATGAGAGTTGTATAGCAACACATAATCACCTACATTAAACTCACGCTTTTGTATCCTTTTGTCATGCCATCTTTTAACTTTTTCTTTAAACAGCTTGGCATTCTCATAGGCTTGAGTTCTCCATTCATCAAGTGAGCTTATGTCAAATAACCTCTTCTCACCGGCAAGTTTGAAATCATAATTGAGCTCTTTAATGGCCCAATATGCCTTATGTTCTAGTTCGAGAGGTAAGTGACATGCTTTACCATAAACCATTTTATATGGAGACATACCCATAGGATTTTTATATGCAGTTCTATAAGCCCATAGTGCATCATCAAGTTTCTTGGACCAATTCTTTCTAGATCTATTAACAGTCTTTTGCAAAACTAATTTGATCTCTCTATTACTCAGTTCTACTTGACCACTAGACTGTGGGTGATATGGAGATGCAATTCTATGATTAACATCATACTTGGCAAGCATTTTACGAAAAGCACCATGAATGAAATGTGAACCACCATCAGTCATTAAGCATCTAGGGACACCAAACCTTGGAAAAATAACTTCTTTAAGAATCTTAATAGAGGTGTTATGATCAACACTACTAGTTGGAATAGCTTCTACCCACTTAGTAACTTAATCAACAACAACTAAAATATGTGTATATCCATTAGAGGAAGGAAAAGGTCCCATATAATCAAAGCCCCAAACATCAAATGGTTCAATAACAAGAGAATAATTCATTGGCATTTCTTGACGTCTACTAATATTACCAATTCTTTGACATTCATCACAAGACAAGACAAACTTACGGGCATCTTTGAAGAGAGTAGGCCAATAAAAACCGGATTGCAATACCTTGTGTGCAGTTCTATCTCGAGCGTGGTGTCCTCCATATGCCTCGGAGTGACACTTGCGTAGGATCTGTTCCTGTTCATGCTCAGGTACACAACGTCTAATAACACCATCTACTCCTTCTTTATAAAGGTGTGGGTCATCCCAGAAGTAATGTCTTAAATCATAGAAAAACTTTTTCTTTTGCTGGTATGTGAAACTAGGTGGTATAAATTTAGCAACAATGTAATAATCATAATCAGCATACCATGGAGCAGTACGAGAAGCATTTTTGATAGCTTATTGTTCATCAGGAAAGCTATCATCAATAGGTAGTGGGTCATCAAGAACATTCTCTAACCTAGACAAGTTGTCTGCAACGGGGTTCTCACCTCCCTTTCTATCAATAATATGCAAATCAAATTCTTGTAGTAGGAGAACCCGTCTAATTAGTCTAGGTTTAGCATCTTTCTTTTCCATAAGATATTTAATATCAGCATGATCAGTGTGAACAGTTACTTTAGAATCAACAATATAAGGTCTGAACTTATCACAAGCAAATACAACTGCTAAAAATTATTTTTCAGTAGTAGCATAATTTCTCTAGGCACTGTCTAGAGTTTTACTAGCATATTGAATAACATTTAGTTTCTTATCAACTCTTTGTCCTAGAACAGCACCTACGGCATAATCACTAGCATCACACATAATTTCAAAGGGTAAATTCCAATCAGGTGGCTGAACAATAGGTGCAGAACTCAAAGCTTTCTTAAGTATTTCAAATGCTTCTACACAATCATCATTGAAGACAGAAGGAATATCTTTTTGTAAGAGATTAGTCAGAGGCCTGGAAATTTTAGAGAAGTCCTTATTGAACCTCCTATAAAAACCGGCATGACCAAGGAAACTTCTTATACCTTTGATGTCCTTGGGACACGTCATTTTTTCAATAGCATCAACTTTAGCTTTATCAACTTCAATACCTCTTTTAGAAATTTTATGCCCCAAGACAATACCTTCATTAACCATAAAGTGGCACTTCTCCCAATTCAAGACAAGACTAGTATCTTCGCATCTTTGCAAAACTCGATCAAGGTTGCTCAAGCAATCATCAAAAGAAGATCCATAAATAGAGAAATCATCCATGAAAACCTCACAAATCTTTTCACAAAAGTCAGAGAATATAGCCATCACGCATCTTTGAAAGGTAGCGGGCGCATTACATAAACCAAAAGGCATACGTCTATAAGCAAAAGTACCGAAAGGGCAAGTAAAAGTGGTGTTTTCTTGATCCTCTGCTGACACAGGTATTTGAGAGAAACCAGAGTAACCATCTAGAAAGCAAAAATGTGTATGTTTGGATAATCTTTCTAGCATTTGATCGATAAAAGGTAAAGGGTAATGATCCTTTTTAGTAGCTTTATTTAATTTGCGGAAATCAATTACCATCCTATAACCTGTAACAATTCTTTGTGGGATCAATTCATCTTTATCATTAGGAACGACAGTAATACCTCCCTTCTTAGGGACACAATGGACATGACTTGCCCACTGACTATCAGCAACGGGATAAATTATACCTGCCTCCAGGAGCTTTAGTATTTATTTTCTTACCACTTCTTTCATCTTGGGATTTAACCGTCGTTGATGATCAATAACTGGTTTGGCGTCTTTCTCCAATTTTATTTTGTGTTGACATAGAGTGGGACTAATGCCCTTAAGATCATCAAGAGTATATCCAATAGCAGCATGGTGCTTCTTCAGAGTTTCCAATAATCTCTCCTCTTCCTGCTCTAAAAGGTTAGCACTAATAATAACAGGATATATCTTCTTTTCATCAAGATAAGCATATTTAAGAGTGTCAGGTAACGTTTTAAGCTCAAACACGGGATCACCCTTCAGTGGAGGAGGATTCCCTAGGATTTCAACAGGTAAGTTGTGTTTCAAAATAGGACCCTGTTTAAAGAATACTTCATCTATCTCCCTTCTTTCATTCATAAACATATCATTTTCATGGTCTAGCAAATATTGTTCTAAAGGATCATTAGGAGGCACAACAATAGAAGCAAGACCAATAATTTCATCCTTAATAGGCAATTCTTTATCATGGGGTTGTCTATGCAATTTAGCAAAATTAATCTCATGAGACATATCCCCCAAACCAATAGTAACAACATCCTTTTCGCAATCTATCTTAGCATTAACATTATTTAAGAAGGGTCTACGAAATATAATGGGACAAAAGTCATCTTGTGGGGAACCAAAAACAAGAAAATCGGCAGGATATTTAACTTTCCCACACAAGACTTCAACATCTCTAACAATCCCAACTGGTGAAATAGTATTCTCTATCGGCAAGCTTAATTGTAACATCAATTTCTTCTATCTCAGCAGGTGCAATATCATGCATAATTTCTTTGTATAAGGAATGAGGTATTGCACTGGCACTAGCACCCATATCACATAAGCCATGATAACAATGATCTCCTATTTTAAAAGAAATAACAGGCATGACAACAACAGGTCTATGTTTATTTTTAGTATCCGGTCTAGCAATTCTAGCAGCTTCATCACAGAAATAAATATCATGCCCATCAATATTATTAGCCAAGAGATCTTTAACCATAGCAATACTATGTTCAACTTTAATTTGCTCAGGTGGTGTAGGTGTTTTAGTATTACTCTTACGAACCATAGTTGAAGCTTTAGCATGATCCTTTATCCTAATAGGAAAAGGTGGTTTCTCAATATAGGTAGTAGGAACAATAGGATCATTATAAGTGATAGTCTTTTCTTCAACTTTAATAGGTGCAACTACTTTTAATTCAATGGGAGGATTATATTTAAACCACTTCTCCTTAGGGAGGTCAACATGAGTAGCAAATGATTCACAGAAAGAAGCTACTATCTCAGAATCAAGTCCATATTTAGTGCTAAATTCATGGAAAACATCGGTATCCATAAAAGTTTTAACACAACCAAACTAGGTGTCATACCTGACTCCTTACCTTCATCGAGATCCCAATCTTCAGAGTTGTGTTTAATTCTTTCCAATAAATCCCATCTAAATTCAATAGTCTTCATCATAAAAGACCCAGTACAGTAAGTATCGAGCATGAAGCGATTGTTGAGAGAAAGCCGAGCATAATTTTTTTGAATAATCATTTCTCTTGAGATCTCATGATTGGGGCATGAATATAACATTGACTTAAGCCTCCCCCAAGCTTGAGCGATGCTTTCTCCTTCGCGAGGCCAAAAATTGTATATATAATTATGATCACAATGAACAAGATGCATAGGATAAAACTTTTGATGAAATTCCAATTTCAATCGTTTGTAGTTCCATGATCCCATATCATCACATAGCCTAAACCATGTCATTGCCTCTCCCTTCAAAGATAAAGGGAAGACTTTCTTCTTGATAACATCATCGGGCATACCTGCAAGCTTAAATAATCCACAAACTTCATCCACATAGATTAGGTGTAAATCGGGATGCAATGTTCCATCTCGTGTAAAAGGATTAGCTGGCAGTTTCTCTATCATACCCGAAGGAATTTCAAAGTAAAAAATTTCAGTAGGTTCAGTAGGTTGAGGAGCAACTCTTTGCTCTACTAGTCGGGGTGAAGATACCACGAACAAGCCCCTCAAAGGATTATGTTCCATAGTAACAAGTGACAGTAAATTTCAACACACTATATAAATTTTTCCTTACCAAGTTCCACTTACCAAAGGCGCTTCATTTCCCGGCAACAGCGCCAGAAAAGAGTCTTGATGACCCACAAGTGTAGGGGATCTATCATAGTCTTTCGATAAGTAAGAGTGTCGAACCCAACGAGGAGCAGAAGGAAATGACAAGCGGTTTTCAGTAAGGTATTCTCTGCAAGCACTTAAATTATCGGTAACAGATAGTTTTGTGATATGGTAATTTGTAACGAGTAACAAACAACGAAAGTAAATAAGGTGCAGCAATATGGACCAATCCTTTTTGTAGCAAAGGACAAGCCTGGACAAATTCTTATATGGAGAAAAGCGCTCCCGAGGACACATGGGAATTATCGTCAAGCTAGTTTTTATCACGCTCATATGATTTGCGTTTGTTACTTTGATAATTTGATATGTGGGTGGACCGGTGCTTGGGTACTGCCCTTTCTTGGACAAACATCCCACTTATTATTAACCCCTATTGCAAGCATCCGCAACTACAAAAGAAGTATTAAGGTAAACCTAACCATAGCATGAAACATATGGATCCAAATCAGCCCCTTACGAAGCAACGCATAAACTAGGGTTTAAGCTTCTGTCACTCTTGCAACCCATCATCTACTTATTACTTCCCAATGCCTTCCTCTAGGCCCAATCAATGGTGAAGTGTCATGGAGTCGACGTTCATATAACACCACTAGAGGAGAGACAACATACATCTCATCAAAATATTGAACGAATACGAAATTCACATGACTAATAATAGCAAGACATCACCCATGTCCTCAGGACCAAACATAACTACTCACAAAGCATATTCATGTTCATAACCAGAGGGGTATTAATATGCATTAAGGATCTGAACATATGATATTCCACCGAATAAACCAACTAGCATCAACTACAAGGAGTAATCAACACTACTAGCAACCCACAGGTACCAATCTGAGGTTTTGGTACAAAGGTTGGATACATGATATGAACTAGGGTTTGAGAGGAGATGGTGCTGGTGAAGATGTTTATGGAGATTAACCCCCTCCCGATGAGAGGATCGATGGTGATGATGATGGTGATGATTTCCCCCTCCCGGAGGGATGTTTCCCTGGCAGAACAGCTCCGCTGGAGCCCTAGATTGGTTCCGCCAAGGTTTCGCCTCGTGGCGGCGGTGTTTCGTCCCGAAAGCTTCCTTGTGATTTTTATAGGATAAAAGACTTCATATAGCAGAAGATGGTCACCGGAAGGCTGCCAGGGGGCCCACGAGGCAGGGGGCGCGCCCCCACCCTCGTGGACGGTGTGTGGCCCCCTCTGGTATATCTTTCGCTCAGTATTTTTTATTCCAAAAAGGACTTTCGTGGAGTTTCAGGACATTTGGAGTGTTGCAGAATAGGTCTATAATATTTGCTCCTTTTCCAGCCCAGAATCCCAGCTGCCGGCATTCTCCCTCTTCATGCAAACCTTGTAAAATAAGAGAGAATAGGCATAAGTATTGTGATATAACGTGTAATAACAGCCCATAATGCAATAAATATCGATATAAAAGCATGATGCAAAATGGACGTATCAGCGACTTCTCATGACCCTCTCTCAGGGGCCCATCCGCCGATCACTACTACCTCTAATATATTACACTGCGTTTCTATTCCTATGTATGCTGCTGAGCTAGGAGTTGATCCTCATGCCGATTTCACGAATCGACCTGAGTCTCAGGGGCTACTAGGATCAATAGTTTCATGTTTTCCTTCAGGTGCATCTTGGGTTTAAGACCGACACACACCTTGAGGGCTACTGGTTATATATCTCGGCAAAGAATAAATTGCACCAATCAAGAAAAATATATCTACAAAAAATCAGCCCAAGCCCGAGGTGGTTCATCACCTCGGAAGCAGTCTGACATAAAGCTCAGATACAAGTGGTTGGCTCTGTAAAGGGCAATTTCGCCATTAAGCTTGGCCGAACTCATTCAACTTTTTTACCAAGGTGATCTATGACACCTCAGATACAGTTCGACGTTGGAGCTTGGATACAGTCCGGCGTTGGAGCTCGGATACAATCCAACGTTGGAGCTCGACTGCAAAAAGAGACCTCAAATGCAGTCTAGCATGGGAGCTCGGACGCAAGAGGACACCGCCGCACAAGAACAACTTGAAACCCGAGGTGTGGTGTAAAAAATAACAAGGCATTGATAAAGGCCGAAAACTTAAAGGTCTCCTCGGATGCCCGATGTGTGCATTCTACGGATTCAGCTTGGCGATCCCCAATTAGAGATGGGAAAGGTTTGTTGAACCGGTTTTCAAGACCGGCGTCCGAAGATGAAGAACAGTTTGGAAGAACCGAGGAGCGTCACCAACTTGAAGACCGGTTCAGGGGGCTACTGACGGTGTCTTGGACTAGGGGGTACTCACCACGTCGTCTCCCAACCAGCTGGATCGGGCCGAGGACCCCCATGGCGGTTCACTAATGGGCCACTTTAGGCAGCCCATGCCACATACAAAGAAGACTCCACAAGACTTGGTGCTCAAGCCAAGGACTCTCCTAAAACCCTAGGCCTATGGTGCATATATAAACCGAGGCCAGGCTAGTCAATAGATCATCTCATATTCATTACTACAATCTCGTGGTAAATACCTGTAGTATGTACTATCCTCATATCAATACAATCAAAATCAGGACATGGTGTATTATCTCTTCGAGAGAGCCCGAACCTGGGTAAAATCCCGTGTCCATGTTACCATCGCTCCAAGATGCCTAGCTTAGGACCCCTACCACGAGATATGCCAGTTTTGACACCGGCATTGGTGCTTTCATTGAGAGCCTGTTGGGCGATCGTTGGGCACTCCTCATGACCCAAGCCGTGTACCTATGAACATTGTTCTGAATTAATAAAGTGAGCGAGATTTCTCAAAAAAAGGAAGACTCCACAAGACTTGACGCTCAAGCCAAGGACTCTCCTAAAACCCTAGGCCTACGGTGCATATATAAATCGAGGCCAGGCTAGTCAATAGATCATCTCATATTCATTACTACAATCTCGTGGTAGATACCTCTACTATGCACTATCCTCGTATCAATACAATCAAAAGTAGGACGTAGGGTATTATCTCTTCGAGAGACCCGAACCTGGGTAAAATCCTGTGTCCATGTTACCATCGCTCCAAGACGCCTAGCTTAGGACCCCTACTACGAGATATGTTGTTTTTGACATCGACATCGAGCTTATTACTACATGAATTTGTACACATATATAAATATGTATGACTATATGTAGAGGAGTAATGTTGGATCATTTAAACTATTTTGCATTAATGTGTGAACATTTACTAAAGCAAGATTTATTCGAATTTGGAACATTTTTAAAATGCAATTTTACTTGAATATCTCGAATAGTATTGGAAAATGCAAAGGTTTTTTGAATTTTGAACAAATTTTGAAGTGACAAAAATAAGAAAGTTCTGAACATTTTTCATATTGGGAACAAAATTGTGAATCCTGAATAGTTTTTGAAAATTTAAACCAAAATTGAAACTCTGAACAATTTTATTTTCAAAATTTTGAATTTATGAAAAAATAAAAAAATCTTGTAAGAGAAAAAGAAACAAAAAAGAATAGTAGAAACGAACAGAAAATGGAAAATATAAATAGAACACGGAAAAAAGAAAACAAGCCGGGCCCAGTCTTGGGCGCCCTGTGCGAAGCTTCGATTATTTGCCATGATGTGCGGTAAATAGATTTTTTTTCCCAGTTGCATTAGCAGTAAAATAAGTGAGTTAACTTCGTTGCTCCATAGCCCATGCGACCCACTTACGAAATTCTGGACAAACTGGTTTTTCTTGTCAAGTAGACGGACGCATAAAAATTTAATACCCTTCGATAGAAAAAATATTTTCTGGGATGAACTAATAAAAAAGTTGGGGAAACACACCTTGATTTATTAGTACGTATAGAAACTTATAACTAACTAATTACTTGTGCATCACAATCAGAGCGTATACATATTCTAGTGATTAAACAATAACCGTGTCCCACAAATACCTTACACTTGTCATATTTTAGATTTTTCTAAGATTTGATTTGGCTATAGATAGGTGAAGGCAAGGAAAATTTGATTTACTAGGAAATTGTCTGTGTGTTGCAACACAGACGTAATCTCTACTCCTAAAGGGGCTTGGTAGCTTCCCCTCCATCGGCTTTTTTCACCCCCACCTCCCACCATGTAACACCCCTGTAATCATGCTACAGTAATGTCACACTAATGATGCCATGTCATCAGATTTTGCTAAGCTAAATTGCCCCTTGATAAAAATCAAAGTCAAAATCAAATTCAAATTGCAAGTCAAATTATTATTTCTTCAAACAGTAAAAAAATGTTGGTTGTGTCTCAAATATTCACTAAGTAATTTTCATGAATTCTCCAACATCATTTTAATTATTTAAATGCCCTTAACAACGTCAAAACACTAGTAGCATTAAAGTAAGCTATTTCAATTTTAACAAATTTAAACATTTCAAATTAAATTGTGTCGGATTTCGGGTTCCGGCAGACCTTCAAGGTCCGAACTCTGGGGTGCGCGCGGAGATCTCACTTCCTACCTACTCACGTCTCGTCGTCTCGCAGGGATCTAAACTACACGAAGAACAACACAAGGGACACGAGGTTTATACTAGTTCGGGCCACCATTGTGGTGTAATACCATACTCTAGTTTGTGGTGTGGTGGATTGCCTTAGGGGCTGATGATGAACAATACAAGGGAAGAACTTCCTCGCGAGGGGAGGAGTTCTTTGTGGAGGTGATGCCTCTTGGGAAGGATTGAATCCGGATCAGTTGGATCTAGCTGAGATGATATCAGCTCCTTTCTACTGTGGTGGCTAGCCCGATTTATAGAGCGAGGCCCTGGTCCTCTTCCCAAATATTGAACGGGAAGGGGGCCAACAATTGGCCATTTTGAAGGGGAACATCTAGTACACTTATCCTGGCTAAAGTCGGTCCTCGCCTGCCAAAGACTCTGACGGTGACGCCAGCTTGGGCTCCACGATGACCTCCATCCTGCCGTTCTGCTGGTCTTGGTCTTGTTGCACCGAAATGGTTGCCTTTGCTTGATACTCTCGCCTACGCTTGCCCCCTTTGCACCAAAGAGGAAACAAGGACTCTGCGCAAGCCAGCGCCCGCCTGGCTTCGGTCGTCATGGCTTGCGTCACGGGCACCTCGTGAGGTACCCTGCCTTGATCTCTCCGCCTCCTCGCGAGCCAGCCTGACGAGGCTGTGCCTGAGGAAGCTTCCTGTTGTCCGCCCCGCGAGGCTTGGCCCCTCAGAGGGTCTTGAGCATATGTCGATGAAGATGGGCCGTACTGGGCCACTCCTTGAGCCACGCCGCAGGCCGCAGGCAGGTAAGTCTGGGTACCCCCGTTCCCAGAACGCCGACAGTAGCCCCCGGGCCCAAGGCGCGCCCGAACTTGGCTTAGCAGAGAAGCGAAGGGGCAAGTGCGAAGCGCCGCGGGCCCCGGCAGCCTGCGGACTTGGGCACCGCGTGGTGGTTGATTGGATGTGGGCGTCCCTGCTTCCCCACGACACCTCGGCAACTGCACGAATTGACAAGGGAGCGGTATCCGGCCAGGCTTCCCCTCCTTGCCTTCTTCTGTCATTGCCCAGATCCCCTTTCTCGCTCTCCTCCTTCTTGCTTCCGAAATCCCCAGATCTACTCCAACCCTGCATCTTAGCAAGACACGGCGCCTCGCCAGACCCCGGCCGGAGCCTGGTACTCGCCCGCTCTGGATCCTCCGAACATGTCGGAGAAGAACCTTCCCAGGACGCGCCAGATGATGGCGGCGCAAGGCAAAGACGGGGCGGCCGCGTTCAAGGTTGGCTCCGTCCTTCCCGAGGACAAAGGAAGCACTTTCTACCCGCTCTTCGTGAGCGCCATCGCCACCGGTCTGGTGCCTCCCTTTTCCGAGTTCTTCCTTTCTGTTCTCCGCCATTACAACCTGCAAGCTCTGCACCTCCATCCCAACTCTGTTCTTCTCCTGGCGATTTTCGCCTACTACTGCGAGGCTCACGTTGGGGTAAGGCCCTCGGTGGCCTTGCTGCGCCATTACTTTTACCTTCGGGTTTCTCGCGGCCCCATCACTGCGTGCGCGAGCTTTATTGCGTACTCCAGCTCCAATGCTATCTCGAAGCCCGGGAAGAGGATCAAAGGCTTCCGGAGCAAGTGGGTCATGGTGGATGCTGGGCGCATCCACCCCCGGCTGATCCTGCCTATGAGGCAGCCCGAGGCCGTCGACGCTTGGTCCCACGCGGAGCTCGTTGATCCCCGCGCGAAGCCAGTGCTGGAGAGGATGGACGCGGACCTGTGGCCAGGCAACATGGCGACGGTGAAGCTGACCGGGGCGTCGCTCCTGAGGGAGTTCCTGGAGCATCGGGTGGCTCCGCTTCAGAAATATTCGCTCCCACTATGGAGGCTCGGGGAGGCCGATGCCGCCCTTCGCTCGAGCTCCGTAGTCTCGGCTGACGGAGATCTGGCCGTGATCCTCCAATCCTTGGTTGAGGGAGACGTGGCGAGATTGGAGGGTGCTCCCGTACCCCTGTTCCTTCGAGACGATTGGGAGCAGGTGGTGAACTCCATGCCTGCTTTCAACGGGGATGGGCCTGTGCCCGCGGAGGTTCCTGAGGACCTGGCAGCCCTGGCGACGGTGAACGTATCCTCCAGCGACTCCGGCAAAGAGGAGGAAGAAGAGGGGCAGGAAGAGGAGCCTGATTCCGAGGCGACCGACGGGGAGTCGAGAGAGCCCCTCCCTGGTGCAGGTCCCGCGCTCTTCGCCTCATGCCGGACAATGACGAGGATGGCGACGATCGAGGCGGGGAGTGCTCGCCCCTGATCCCGAAGAAGAACAAGACAGGGCTGGTTCTCCGCGAGCCTGCTCCAGCTCCGAGGCGATCTGCAGGCGTACCTCCTGCTCCCGAGTCTCCTAAGGCTGACCCCAGTAGCCGGCTCTCAGGCTTCAAGTTCGGCCGGAGGTTGCTTGAGCCCGCGGGCGACGACCAGTGAGTGCTTGATTCTCGTTTTGCTTCTTGCTTTTGTTGCTGAGGCTTGACGTCCATATTCCTTGTCTAGGCCGGTGCCTGCGGCGAAAAGGCTGAAGTGAGCCCCTGAGGCTTTGTCTGGGGCAGTACTTCCACCCGCGGGAGGAGGAGGCGGCAAAGCTCGGGCCTCTCCTGCCCGGTCATCCTCGCGAGGCCAGGCGAGGCGTGCTGGGACGAGCTCAGCCCCCGTGGCCCAAGCGACTCCCGAGGCATCCTTGCCTGGCGCCACTGCCGCGGTCATCGGGGCTCAGAAGGTCCCAACTCACAGTGCTGTGATCACGCTGCCGTCTTCTCCTCCTACTCCGCCAACTGCCATTTCTTCGACTCCTTCTACTGTCCTGGATCGTGCTGCTGCTGAGCTGGACCGGCTGGCAGAAGATCTTCAGGGTGCCTACCCTCGCTTGGTGGCCGGGCGCCTGGAGCTGGCCTCCGGCTGGGTCCGCTCTGATGCTTCAGTTTGAGCGGCGCTGGTTCAGGCCGCGACGGCCTGCGACGAGGAGAAGCAGGCCATCCTTCAGGCCAAGGCCGCTCGTGACGCCGCCTTGGGTGAGGTTGCGGATGTCCGGGGCCACTGCAAGGCGCTGGAGAGCGAGCTGCAAGGCCTGCCCGACCAGCTCGCCAAGGAGGCCCGTGACCGCCAAGAGAAGGAGGAGGAGATGAAGACTCGCGAGACTGCCGCCAAGGACCGGGACGCCAAGCTTGATGAACGCCATGGCCACTTAGATACGCTGGAGCAGGCGTTGGAGGCGAAGAGGATCGAGCTGGACAGCAAGACGAGGGTCCTGGCCGAGGACCGCGTGGCCTTCGCGAAGCTGGAGGAGAGGGCTCGCGCCTCGCTGAAGACGCTTTATGATGGTGGCCTAGAAAAACCGCTGGCCGACGCCGAGGACGACCCCGCCAAGTTGCTTCCCTTCCTGGTCCGCGCACTTGAAGATGTCGCCATCGGCCTTGGCCCCACGGCTGAGGCCGAGGCGCGTGTCCTTTCTTCTGCAGCGCTGATGCGCGTCTTTATCCACATCTACCTTCGCAACCCCAACATTGACCTTGACAGCGTGCTGGAGCCTGCGAGCGGCGAGCTTGCCGCTGCCGCTGCTGAGGCTGTGAAGGGTCGAGCGGAGGCTCTACTGGCGTGGTTCCGTGCCTTCAGCACCAAGCCAAGGCGAGATGCTGCCGATCCTGAGGCTCCGCGAGGCGACGCCGCCCAGCGCAACTCCGCCACCAACGATGGCACTGCCGGAAAGTGACCCCTTCGCGGCTCCTGTCCTGTTTTTAGCTCCTGCAACATGCATCATGCCTCGTGGAGGCGTTTAAACTTGTGTTTGGCGTTGTGAAAACAACCTATGGACTATAATATTTGCTTTTGAATTCCTTGAGATTTGCGTTTTTCCTTCCTACTTGCTTGTGTTCTACGTCGGCAGAGCCCGGCCCCGCGCATACCTCAGCCGCCGTTAGCCCCGATCGGAAACCAGGACGGGACCAAGGAGTGAGGGGCTACGTGACCAGTTAGGCTCCTGAGTCTCGATGCTCAGGAGTCCCCCTTGACGCGCGAATAGCAAGTAGGGAGGGGAGATGTAGGAGTAAATCTACCGTTCTATGTCGGAAGGGCCCGGCCCCGCGCATACCTCAACCGCCGTTAGCCTTTCGGAACTAAGGGGTGAGGGGCTACATGACCAGTTAGGCTCCTGAGACGCGATGCTCAGGAGTCCCCCTTGACGCGCGAATAGAAAGTAGGGAGGGGAGATGTAGGAGTAAATATACCGTTCTACGTCGGCAGGGCCCGGCCCCGCGCATAGCTTAACCACCGTTAGCCTTTTGGAACTAAGGGGTGAGGGGCTACGTGACCAGTTAGGCTCTTGAGTCGCGATGCTGAGGAGTCCCCCTTGACGTTCAAACGGCCTTCGTACCTTGGCTCCGCTCGGGGAGAGACGTGCGACGAACCAGGCCCGAGGGGCCTGGCTGGGTGGCGTGCGCCTGGGCGTGACCCAGCGTAGCCCCCGTGCCCAGCCCCCTCGTGCGGTACTCTCGAGGGGAGGCGTTATGATGGGTGTCGGTGTCAAAACCGGCGGATCTCGGGTAGGGGATCCCGAACTGTGCGTCTAGGCAGATGGTAACAGGAGACAAGGGACACGATGTTTTACCCAGGTTCGGGCCCTCTTGATGGAGGTAAAACCCTACGTCCTGCTTGATTGATATTGATGATGTGGGTATTACAAGAGTAGATCTACCACGAGATCAAGGAGGCTAAACCCTAGAAGCTAGCCTATGGTATGATTGTTGTTATTGTCGTTGTCCTACGGACTAAAACCATTCGGTTTATATAGACACCAGAGAGGGCTAGGGTTACACAGAGTCGGTTACAATGGTAGGAGATCTACATATCCGTATCGCCAAGCTTGCCTTCCACACCAAGGAAAGTCCCATCCGGACACGGGACGAAGTCTTCAATATTGTATCTTCATAGTCTTGGAGTCCGGCCGATGATGATAGTTCGGCTATCTGGACACCCCCTAGTCTAGGACTCCCTCAGTAGCCCCTGAACCAGGCTTCAATGATGACGAGTCCGGCATGCATATTGTCTTCGGCATTGCAAGGCGGGTTCCTTCTCCGAATAATTTGTAGAAGATTGTGAACACCAGGATAGTGTCCGGCTCTGCGAAATAAATTCCACATTCCACCGTAGAGAGAATAATATTTACACAAGTTCAATCTGCTGACGTATTTCGTGGCGTGACGTCACACCACAACCAAGCCTTTACTCGAATCGTTTTTATTGTACCGCCTCAGCGCGTTTAGCAAAGCGGTTTCCTTGGCACGTCTTGTCGAAGCAGAGTCGTGTTCCCCTTATTCTGGGATTCTCATCAATACGGACATGGGTAACCTAACCGCGCCATTGATTGCGGCGCTTGGGAGAAAAGCAAGTTTTACCAGGCCGGTGGGGATGCATAGTTTCGTCCGCCAATATATAAGGGGATAAGGATCCACCTTTTCACCTACGCCTTCTTCCTCCTTTGCTTATCCATCTTCGTGCACTCGAGCTCCAGCGCCCAAGTCCGCACATCTCGCCTCGACCTTCTCCAGCCATGTCCGGAGCGGGAGGCAAGTGGATGGCCTCCTCCGTTACGGAGGGGCACATCGAGAGGCTGCGCGGTGCCGGATACCTGTCTAGCGACATCGCGCACTGGCTCTCCGACAAGGGGCAGCTCATCCCCACCCCCAGGCCCCATGAGAGGGTGGTATTTCTTCCCCATTTCCTCCACGGACTGGGTTTCCCACTTCACCCCTTTGTCCGGGGGCTCATGTTCTACTACGGCCTGGATTTCCATGATCTGGCCCCGAATTTCATCCTCAACATCTCGGCGTTTATCGCCGTGTGCGAGGCTTTCCTCTGCATCCAGCCCCACTTCGGCTTGTGGCTCAAGATCTTCAATGTCAAGCCGAAGGTTGTGAAGGGGAATCAAGCGGAATGCGGAGGCGCCATGGTGGGCAAGATACCCAATGTTACTTGGCTCGAGGGCGCCTTCGTGGAAACCATCAAGGGGTGGCAATCGGGGTGGTTCTACATCACCGAGCCGCGTGACCCTAAATGGGCAGCGGCCCCCGAATTCCGATTTGGCATCCCCACACGGCTCACCTCATGGAAAGAGAGTGGCCTGACTTGGGGCGATTCGGAGGAGCTGACCGGACTCCAAGCCTACATCCAAAAGCTGGTGAACAAGAAGCTCAAGCTTGTCAATGTAGTCCAGGTCATGCTCATCCACCGGATTCTCCCGTGCCAACAACGGGCCTTCAAGTTGTGGGAGTTCGATCCGGCCCAGCACCAAACCTTGAGCGAGCTCTTCGACACAAGGTACGAAGATGCCTGGAAGGTGCTGTTCAAGGGTGCCGAGGCTCCTGCATCCGCTACCGAAGACCGCGGATTTAGCTCGCAGCGCCAGGCTAGCGAGGTAAGCGATTCTACCCCTTACGGGACACTTGTTTAATCATAGTTTGACTCTATGCGGGATCTAAACTCCCTTTCCTTTGACAGGACTGGCTGAAGAAGGCCGAGCAGACTAACTTTCCGGCTCCCTTGCCAAAAGACCCAGTGGATGCCCATCTGGCGGGGCTGCTGGTTCCGGCACCCCATGTGGTGCCGGAGAAGAAGGCCAAGAAGGAGGCCATGGGTACTCGAAAGAGTTCCCGTTTTCAGGTGTCTGATGACTCCGAGGCGGACTCCTCCCCCGAGGACGAGGAGAAGAAGAAAAAGGTCTCTCCCCCAACGGGGGGAGGGAAGAAAAGGAGGGCCTCCCCAACGAGGGAGGCCGAAGGGACCAAGAAGGGAAGAACTCTTCCCCCGGACTATTCCGCCAACGCCGATGGAGACGACGAGGATTGGCCTCCAAGGGCCAAGCCCCTGGCGAGATCGTAAGTATCCGGACTCCCGAATGACTTCATGATTTTTTCTTTTTGCCACATGGTGCCTTTCTAAGGCCGCATACAACCATGTAGTCTGCCCAAGGACGATCTTCCCGCTTCGTCGAGCGGGTCCTTTATAACGCCCTCGATGCGGCTATATCTCCCACGTGTCGAAGCACGACTTAGAGGCATAACCGCATTGAAAGCAATGTCGCAAGTGAGGTAATCTTCGCACAACCCATGTATTACATAAGGGAAAGAGATACATAGTTGGCTTACAACCGCCACTTCACACAATACATGAATAAAGCATTACATCATCCAGATACAATCAAGGTCCGACTACGGAACCAAAATAAAAGAAGAACCCCAAATGCGACAAAGGTCCCCGATCGACCCCAACTGGGCTCCACTACTGATCAACTAGAACGAAACAACACAAAGGGCAAGATCTTCATCGAGCTCCTCCTTGAGCTTGGTTGCGTCACCTGCTCGGTAACATAGGCACCTGCAAACTGGTTTTGGAAGTATCTGTGAGCCACGGGGACTCAGCAATCTCACACCCGCGAGATCAAGACTATTTAAGCTTATGGGTAAGGTAAAGGCATGAGGTGGAGCTGCAGCAAGCGACTAGCATATATGGTGGCTAACATACATAAATAAGAGCGAGAAGAGAAAGCAAAGCACGGTCGATAAAAGTATGATCAAGAAGTGATCCTATAGCAACCTACGTCAAGCATAACTCCAACACCGTGTTCACTTGCCGGACTCCGCCGAGAAGAGACCATCACGGTTACACACGCGGTTGATGTATTTTAATTGAGGTCAACTTCAGGTTTTCTACAACCGGACATTAACAAATTCCCATCTGCCACATAACCGCGGGCACGGCTCTCGAAAGTTTATACCCTGCAGGGGTGTCCCAACTTAGCCCATGACAAGCTCTCGCGATCAACGAAGGAATAGACCTTCACCCGAGACACTCCGACCAGACTCGGTATCCCGGTACATCAAGACATTTCGACAATGGTAAAACAAGACCAGCAAGACCTCCCGGCGTGCCGACATCCTGATAGTAGCCGCGCGTATCTCGTCTCAGGCCACAACCGGATGAACACTACGTACGGCAACTGACGATACCCCAAGTTGCCTAGGGGCGGCACCGCAAGTGGCTCTGGTTTGGACCAACACTTAGACAAGCATTGGCCCGGGGGGGCTATAATAGAGATGACCCTTGGGTTAATTACTCCCAAGGGAAAAGTAGGTGGTGGTGAGGCAAATGGTAAAAGTCAATGTTGGGCCTTGCTGGACAAGTTTTATTCAAAGCGAACTGTCAAGGGGGTCCCATAAATCACCCGACCGCGTAAGGAACGCAAAATCCGGGAACATAACACCGGTATGACGGAAACTAGGGCGGCAAGAGTGGAACAAAACACCAGGCATAAGGCTGAGCCTTCCACCCTTTACCAAATATATAGATGCATTAATAATATAAGAGATATTGTGATATCCCAACAAAACCCTGTCCACCATGGAGCAATCTTCAACTTCACCTGCAACTAGCAACGCTATAAGAGGGGCTGAGCAAAGCGGTAACATAGCCAAACAACGGTTTGCTAGGAATGGTGTCAAAGATTAGAGGTTCATGGCAATTTGGGAGGCTGACAAGCAAATGGTAGGCATCGTAGCATTGGCATAGCAAAAGAGCGAGCAAACTAGCATAGCAAAGATAGTAGTGATTTCGAGGGTATGATCATCTTGCCTGATATCCCGCAAGGAAGAAGTACGAGTCCATGAAGAAGACAAACGGTCGTAGTCGAACGAATCCTCACAACTCCGGAACGAAACCGAAGCTAACGAGAGAAGCAAACCGGAAAGAAGCAAGCAACATGGTAAACACACAAGCATAATCATGGCATGATGCACAAACAAGTATGATGCATGTCCGGTTTAAATAGCATGACATGGCAAAATGCACAAAACAAACTTACAAATTAAGTGGAGCTCAATATGCAACGAAGTGGCATATTGAAGAAAACACCACATGACTCATTTAGTTCTCTCTCGTTATGCTACCAAAATATTAAGTATTGGTTAACATGGCAAGTGGTGAAGCATAATAAAACTATTGGAAATATGCCCTAGAGGCAATAATAAAAGTATTATTATTATATTTCCTTGTTCATGATAATTGTCTTTTATTCATGCTATAACTGTATTATCCGGAAATCGTAATACACGTGTGAATACATAGACCACAATATGTCCCTAGTAAGCCTCTAGTTGACTAGCTCGTTGATCAATAGATGGTCACGATTTCCTGGCTATGGACATTGGATGTCGTTGATAATGGGATCACATCATTAGGAGAATGATGTGATGGACAAGACCCAATCCTAAGACTAGCACAAAGATCGTGTAGTTCGTTTGCTAGAGCTTTGCCAATGTCAAGTATCTCTTCCTTTGACCATGAGATCGTGTAACTCCTGGATACCGTAGGAGTGCTTTGGGTGTATAAAACGTCACAACGTAACTGGGTGACTATAAA
This sequence comes from Triticum aestivum, assembly GCF_018294505.1. NCBI lineage: Eukaryota > Viridiplantae > Streptophyta > Magnoliopsida > Poales > Poaceae > Triticum > Triticum aestivum. The sequence continues at coordinate 128,759,771 of NC_057801.1, forward strand.
GGTGCACTACAGGTATCTCCGAAAGTATCTATTGTTTTATGCGGATCGAGACTGGAATTTGTCACTCCGTGTAAACGGAGAGGTAACTCTGGGCCCACTCGGTAGGACATCATCATATGCGCAATGTGACCAAGGAGTTGATCACGGGATGATGTGTTACGGAACGAGTAAAGTGACTTGCCGGTAACGAGATTGAACAAGGTATCGGTATACCGACGATCGAATCTCGGGCAAGTAAAATACCGCTAGACAAAGGGAATTGTATACGGGATCGATTGAGTCCTTGACATCGTGGTTCATCCGATGAGATCATCGTGGAACATGTGGGAGCCATCATGGGTATCCAGATCCCGCTGTTGGTTATTGACCGGAGAACGTCTCGGTCATGTCTGCATGTCTCCCGAACCCGTAGGGTCTACACACTTAAGGTTCGATGACGCTAGGGTTATAAAGGAAGCTTGTATGTGGTAACCGAATGTTGTTCGGAGTCCCGGATGAGATCCCGGACGTCACGAGGAGTTCCGGAATGGTCCGGAGGTAAAGATTTATATATAGGAAGTCCTGTTTCGGCCATCGGGACAAGTTTCGGGGTCATCGGTATTGTACCGGGACCACCGGAAGGGTCCCGGGGGCCCACCGGGTGGGGCCACCTGCCCCGGGGGGCCACATGGGCTGTAGGGGGTGCGCCTTGGCCTACATGGGCCAAGGGCACCAGCCCCTAGAGGCCCATGCGCCAAGATAAAGGAAAAAGGGGAGAGTCCTAAAGGGGGAAGGCACCTCCGAGGTGCCTTGGGGAGGATGGACTCCTCCCCCCCTCCTTGGCCGCACCCCAAAACCCATCTAGGGCTGGCCGCCGCCCCTAGGGGGTGGGAAAACCCTAAAGGGGGCGCAGCCCCCTTCCCCCCTATATATATTGAGGCATGGGGCTGCCCATAACACATGATTTGATCTCTCGTTGGTGCAGCCCTTCCCCTCTCCCTCCTCCTCTTCTCCCATGGTGCTTGGCGAAGCCCTGCGGGATTGCCACGCTCCTCCACCACCACCACGCCGTTGTGCTGCTGTTGGATGGAGTCTTCCTCAACCTCTCCCTCTCTCCTTGCTGGATCAAGGCGTGGGAGACGTCACCGGGCTGTACGTGTGTTGAACGCGGAGGTGCCGTCCGTTCGGCACTTGATCATCGGTGATTTGAATCACGACGAGTACGACTCCATCAACCCCGTTCACTTGAACGCTTCCGCTTAGCGATCTACAAGGGTATGTAGATGAACTCCTCCTTCTACTCGTTGCTGGTCTCTCCATAGATAGATCTTGGTGTTACGTAGGAAAATTTTTGAATTTCTGCTACGTTCCCCAATAGTGGTATCAGAGCTAGGTCTATTGCGTAGATTCTTTGCACGAGTAGAACACAAAGTAGTTGTGGGCGTCGATATTGTTCAATATGCTTGCCGTTACTAGTCTTATCTTGATTCGGCGGCATCGTGGGATGAAGCGGCCCGGACCAACCTTACACGTACGCTTACGTGAGACCGGTTCCACCGACAAACATGCACTAGTTGCATAAGGTGGCTGGCGGGTGTCTGTCTCTCCCACTTTAGTCGGATCGGATTCGATGAAAAGGGTCCTTATGAAGGGTAAATAGCAATTGGCATATCACGTTGTGGTTCATGCGTAGGTAAGAAACGTTCTTGCTAGAAACCCATAGCAGCCACGTAAAACATGCAAACAACAATTAGAGGACGTCTAACTTGTTTTTGCAGGGTATGCTATGTGATGTGATATGGCCAAAAGGATGTGATGAATGATATATGTAATGTATGAGATTGATCATGTTCTTGTAATAGGAATCACGACTTGCATGTCGATGAGTATGACAACCGGCAGGAGCCATAGGAGTTGTCTTTATTTATTGTATGACCTGCGTGTCATTAAAGAACGCCATGTAAACTACTTTACTTTATTGCTAAACGCGTTAGTCATAGAAGTAGAAGTAGTCGTTGGCGTGACAACTTCATGAAGACACGATGATGGAGATCATGATGATGGAGATCATGGTGTCGTGCCGGTGACGATGATGATCATGGAGCCCCGAGGATGAAGATCAAAAGGAGCAAAATGATATTGGCCATATCATGTCACTATTTGATTGCATGTGATGTTTATCATGTTTATGCATCTTGTTTACTTAGGACGACGGTAGTAAATAAGATGATCCCTTACAAAATTTCAAGAAGTGTTCTCCCCTAACTGTGCACCGTTGCTACAGTTCGTCGCTTCTAAGCACCACGTGATGATCGGGTGTGATGGATTCTTACGTTCACATACAACGGGTGTAAGACAGTTTTACACAGCGAAAACACTTAGGGTTAACTTGACGAGCCTAGCATGTGCAGACATGGCCTCGGAACACGGAGACCGAAAGGTCGAGCATGAGTCGTATGGTAGATACGATCAACATGAAGATGTTCACCGACGTTAACTAGTCCGTCTCACGTGATGATCGGACACGGGCTAGTTGACTCGGATCATGTAATCACTTAGATGACTAGAGGGATGTCTATCTGAGTGGGAGTTCATAAGATGAACTTAATTATCCTGAACATAGTCAAAAGACCTTTTGCAAATTATGTCGTAGCTCGCGCTATAGTTCTACTGTTTTAGACATGTTCCTAGAGAAAATATAGTTGAAAGTTGATAGTAGCAATTATGCGGACAGTAGAAAGCTTATGTCCTTAATGCACTGCTCAGTGTGCTGAACCCCAAACGTCGTTTGTGGATGTTGCGAACATCGAACATACACATTTTGATAACTACGTGATAGTTCAGTTAAATGGTTTAGAGTATAGGCACCAAAGACGTTTTCGAAATGTCGCGGAACATATGAGATGTTTCGAGGGCTGAAATTAAGATTTCAGGCTCGTGCCCACGTCAAGAGGTATGAGACCTCCGACGATTTTCTTAGCCTGCAAACTAAGGGAGAAAAGCTCAATCGTTGAGCTTGTGCTCAGATTGTCTGAGTACAACAATCACTTGAATCAAGTGGGAGTTGATCTTCCAGATGAAATAGTGATAGTTTCTCCGAAGTCATTACCACCAAGCTGCTAGAGCTTCATGATGAACTATAACATATCAAGGATAGAGATGATGATCCTTGAGGTATTCGCGTTGTTTGACATCGCGAAAGTAGAAATCAAGAAGGAGCATCAATTGTTGATGGTTGGTGAAACCACTAGTTTCAAGAAGGGCAAGGGAACAAAGGGATACTTCATGAAACGGCAAATCAGCTGCTGCACCAATGAAGAAACCCGAGGTTGAACCCAAACCCGAGACTAAGTGCTTCTGTAATAAGGGGAACAACCACTGGAGCAAGATTACCCTAGATACTTGGTAGATGAGAAGGCTGGCAAGGTCGATAGAAGTATATTGGATATACATTATGTTAATGTGTACTTTACTAGTACTCCTAGTAGCACCAGGGTATTGGATACCGGTTCGGTTGCTAAGTGTTAGTAACTCGAAATAAAAGCTACGGAATAAACGGAGACTAGCTAAAGGTGAGATGACGATATGTGTTGGAAGTATTTCCAAGGTTGATCAAATATCGTACGCTCCCTCTACCATCGAGATTGGTGTTTGCGTTGAGCATAGACATGATTGGATCATGTCTATCGCAATACGGTTATTCATTTAAGGAGAATAATGGTTACTCTGTTTATTTGAATAATACCTTCAATGGTCTTACACCTAAAATGAATGGTTTATTGAAACTCGATCGTAGTGATACACATTTTCATGCCAAAAGATATAAGATAGTAATGATAATACCACCTACTTGTGGCACTGCCATGTAAGTCATATTGGTATAAAACGCATGAAGAAGCTCCATGTTGATGGATCTTTGGACTCACTCGTTTTTGAAAAGTTTGAGACATGCGAACCATATCTATTGGTGTATATGCATGAAGAAACTCCATGCAAATGGATCGTTCGGACTCACTTGATTTTGAATCACTTGAGATATGCAAATCATACCACATGGGCAAGATGACTGAAAAGCCTCACTTTCAGTAAAATGGAACAAGATAGCAACTTGTTGGAAGTAACACATTTTGATGTGTGCAGTCCAATAAGTGCTGAGGCATGCAGTGAATATCGTTATGTTCTTACTTCACAGATGATTCGAGTAGATGTTGAGAATATTTACTTGATGAAACAAAGTCTGAATTATTGAATGGTTCAAGTAATTTCAGAGTGAAGTAGAAGATCATTGTGACAAGAGGATAAAATGTCTATGATATGATCATAAAGATGAATATCTGAGTTACGAGTTTTGGCACACAATTAAGACATTGTGGAAATTGTTTCGCAATTAATACCGCCTGGAACACCATAATGTGATGGTGTGTCCATCATGGTGCGTACCATGATGTCTCTTATCGAATTACCACTATCGTTCATGGGTTAGGCATTAGAGACAACCACATTCACTTTAAATAGGGCACCACGTAATTCCGATGAGATGACACTGTATGAATTATGGTTTAGAGAAACCTAAGTTGTCGTTTCTTAAAGGTTTGGGGCTGCGACGCTTATATGAAAAAGTTTCAGGTTGATAAGCTCGAACCCAAAGCGGATAAAATGCATCTTCATAGGAAACCCAAAACAGTTGGGTATACCTCCTAATTCAGATCCGAAAGCAATATGTATTGTTTCTAGAATCGGGTCCTTTCTCGAGGAAAAGTTTCTCTCGAAAGAATTGAGTGGGAGGATGGTGGAAACTTGATGAGGTTATTGAACCGTCTCTTCAACTAGTGTGTGGCAGGGCACAGGAAGTTGTTCCTGTGGCACCTACACCAATTGAAGTGGAAGCTTATGATAGTGATCATGAAACTTCGGATCAAGTCACTACCAAACCTCGTAGGACGACAAGGACACGTACTACTTCGGAGTGGTAAGGTGATCCTGTCTTGAAGGTCATGTTGCTAGACAACAATGAACCTACGAGCTATGGAGAAGCGATGGTGGGCCCGGATTCCGATAAATGGCTCGAGGCCATAAAATCCGAGAACGGATCCATGACTTGATGGTCGTAAGGCCATTGGGTACGGATGGATTTTAAAAGGAAGACAGACAATGATGGTAAGAATTACCATTAAGAAAGCTCGACTTGTCGCTAAGATATTTTCCGACAAGTTCAAGGAGTTGATTACGGTGAGGTTTTCTCACTCGTAGCGATGCTAAGAGTCTGTTGGAATTGGATTAGCAGTTACTGCATGATTGATGAAATCTTGCAGATAGGATGTCAAAACATTGTTTCCTCGACGTTATACTTGAGGAAAGGTTGTATGTAATACAACCGGAAGGTTTTGTCAATCCCAAAAGATGCTAATAAGTATGCAAAGCTCCAGCAATCCTTCTAAGGACTGGAGTAAGCATCTCGGAGTTGGAATGTATGCTTTGATGATGATCAAAGATTTTGGGTTTGTACAAAGTTTATGAGAAACTTGTATTTCCAAAGAAGTGAGTGGGAGCACTATAGAATTTCTGATGAGTATATGTTGATCAGAAATGATATAGAATTTCTAGAAAGCATATAGGGTTATTTGAAAGGTGTTTTTCAATAGAAAACCTGGATTAAGCTACTTGAACATTGAGCATCGAGATCTATAAGGATAGATCAAAATGCTTAATAATACTTTCAAATGAGCACATACCTTGACATGATCTTGAAGGTGTTCAAGATGAACCAGTCAAAGAAGGAGTTCTTGCCTGAGTTGTAAGGTACGAAGTTAAGACTTAAAGCTCGACCACGGCAGAATAGAGAGAAAGTCCCCTATGCTTTAGACGTAGGCTCTTCAGTATGCTATGCTGTGTACCGCACCTGAAGTGTGCCTTGCCATGAGTCAGTCAAGGGGTACAAGAGTGATCCAAGAATGGCTCACAGGACAGCGGTCAAAGTTATCCTTAGTAACTAGTGGACTAAGAAATTTTCTCGATTATGGAGGTGGTAAAAGAGTTCGTCGTAAAGGTTACGACGATGCAAGCTTGACACCTATCCGGATAGCTCTGAGTAGAGAGACCGGATACATATAATGGAGCAATAATTTAGAATAGCTCCAAGTAGAACAGTTGTTTGGAATAGCTCCAAATAGAGCGTGGTAGCTGCATCTAGGAGATGACATGGAGATTTGTAAAGCACACACGGATCTGAAAGGTTCAGACCCGTTGACTAAAACCTCTCTCACAAGCAACATGATCAAACATAAAACTCATTGAGTGTTAATCACATAGTGATGTGAACTAGACTACTAACTCTAGTAAACTCTTGGGTATTAGTCACATGGCGATGTGACCTGTGAGTGTTAATCACATGGCGATGTGAACTAGATTATTGACTCTAGTGCAAGTGGGAGACTGTTGGAAATATGCCCTAGAGGCAATAATAAAGTATTATTATTATATTTCCTTGTTCATGATAATTGTCTTTTATTCATGCTATAACTGTATTATCCGGAAATCGTAATACACGTGTGAATACATAGACCACAATATGTCCCTAGTAAGCCTCTAGTTGACTAGCTCGTTGATCAATAGATGGTCACGATTTCCTGGCTATGGACATTGGATGTCGTTGATAACGGGATCACATCATTAGGAGAATGATGTGATGGACAAGACCCAATCCTAAGACTAGCACAAAGATCGTGTAGTTCGTTTGCTAGAGCTTTGCCAATGTCAAGTATCTCTTCCTTTGACCATGAGATCGTGTAACTCCTGGATACCGTAGGAGTGCTTTGGGTGTATCAAACGTCACAACGTAACTGGGTGACTATAAAGGTGCACTACAGGTATCTCCGAAAGTATCTATTGTTTTATGCGGATCGAGACTGGAATTTGTCACTCCGTGTAAACGGAGAGGTAACTCTGGGCCCACTCGGTAGGACATCATCATATGCGCAATGTGACCAAGGAGTTGATCACGGGATGATGTGTTACGGAACGAGTAAAGTGACTTGCCGGTAACGAGATTGAACAAGGTATCGGTATACCGACGATCGAATCTCGGGCAAGTAAAATACCGCTAGACAAAGGGAATTGTATACGGGATCGATTGAGTCCTTGACATCGTGGTTCATCCGATGAGATCATCGTGGAACATGTGGGAGCCATCATGGGTATCCAGATCCCGCTGTTGGTTATTGACCGGAGAACGTCTCGGTCATGTCTGCATGTCTCCCGAACCCGTAGGGTCTACACACTTAAGGTTCGATGACGCTAGGGTTATAAAGGAAGCTTGTATGTGGTAACCGAATGTTGTTCAGAGTCCCGGATGAGATCCCGGACGTCACGAGGAGTTCCGGAATGGTCCGGAGGTAAAGATTTATATATAGGAAGTCCTGTTTCGGCCATCGGGACAAGTTTCGGGGTCATCGGTATTGTACCGGGACCACCGGAAGGGTCCCGGGGGCCCACCGGGTGGGGCCACCTGCCCCGGGGGGCCACATGGGCTGTAGGGGGTGCGCCTTGGCCTACATGGGCCAAGGGCACCAGCCCCTAGAGGCCCATGCGCCAAGATAAAGGAAAAAGGGGAGAGTCCTAAAGGGGGAAGGCACCTCCGAGGTGCCTTGGGGAGGATGGACTCCTCCCCCCCTCCTTGGCCGCACCCCAAAACCCATCTAGGGCTGGCCGCCGCCCCTAGGGGGTGGGAAAACCCTAAAGGGGGCGCAGCCCCCTTCCCCCCTATATATATTGAGGCATGGGGCTGCCCATAACACATGATTTGATCTCTCGTTGGTGCAGCCCTGCCCCTCTCCCTCCTCCTCTTCTCCCATGGTGCTTGGCGAAGCCCTGCGGGATTGCCACGCTCCTCCACCACCACCACGCCATTGTGCTGCTGTTGGATGGAGTCTTCCTCAACCTCTCCCTCTCTCCTTGCTGGATCAAGGCGTGGGAGACGTCACCGGGCTGTACGTGTGTTGAACGCGGAGGTGCCGTCCGTTCGGCACTTGATCATCGGTGATTTGAATCACGACGAGTACGACTCCATCAACCCCGTTCACTTGAACGCTTCCGCTTAGCGATCTACAAGGGTATGTAGATGAACTCCTCCTTCTACTCGTTGCTGGTCTCTCCATAGATAGATCTTGGTGTTACGTAGGAAATTTTTTGAATTTCTGCTACGTTCCCCAACAAAAACTACCTAACTAGGCAAGTTTAAATGAGGCCGGAAGAACAAACAACAATTTCGGAAAATCCCCATATGCATATTTTGAATTAGCTACTGTTCTGCCCTAAAACATATTTTAAAGTTGTTAAACAGGAAAATAAAGTTCACCATGTTAATCTATGCATTTTTCCACCCCATTTACATATAAAGTTTATTTAAAACCGAGCTACGGTTATTTAGTTATGATATAAATCATTTTAGCATGACATGTGAGCAAATTTAAACAAACATCATTTTAAACAGTTTAAACATGGATGAAAATAGCATAATATGAAACTAGATGAAAAACTAGTCATTTTACATATATAAATTATTTACAAAAGATGCATGGTTTGTGAGTAATTAAATGCATGAAGTGCAAGGGGTTTTCTGTAAACTGACATTCTCTGGATAAATGGCAAAATTCGCTGAACAGGAAAAAAAACACAAGGGGCTGAATCTCGAGTGGGCTTGGCTTCTCACCACGGCACTTGGGCCGATTCGGCGCTGGGATGGAGCAGAGCAAGCTGGCCCGGCTGGGTCTGTGGAGGGAGTCGGGCCGACTGGAGCTGGTCCACGCTGGCGCTGGAGCGGGTCAACGCAGGACCCGGTCGAGCCAGGCGCTCGCTGCTGGTGTTCGATGCAGGGAAACAGAGGATGCAGCAGCGAGGGACTTGCAGCGGCAGGCGCGGCGGAGGAGGCCCGGACGGTGAGGTCGCCGGGGACCTTGGCGGTGGAGGCGGCCGGAGGAAGCGGATCCGGGCAGCAAGGTAGCAGGCCGGCGGCGAGGCAAACGGCGGCGGGGACGGAGCTGCAGCAGTCTCCGGCGACGAGGAACTTCGGCGGGACAGACTTGGCAGGGCGGCGGCGGGACTGATGAACGGCGCGACAAGGAGGAAGATGGGGATCGGCGCGGATGGAGCTCGGGGGCGCCGTCAGTTCCCTCGAGTTGCTGCTGTTCGTAGTAGAGGAAGCAGAGGCGAGGTCGGGCATGGCGGTGCGGGGCTTGGCGAGGCGGCGGAGGCAGGGCTTGCCGGCGGTGTCCAAGGCGAAGCAGGGGAGCTCCAACATGGCAGCGGCGGCCGCAACCGCTGGTTCCTGCGGACGCGGACGACGACGGCTGTGGGCGGCCGGACGCGTCCACGATCAAGGGAGGAGGAGGCACGAGGTGCTGGTGCTGGGCGACGACGTGGGGTGCTGCTGCTGCTCTTGGGTTCTGGTTGGAGAAGAGCTTGGGCCAGCTGGGGCCTCGGGCGCCATGGTGACGGGAACCTGCGGGAGCTCTCTGTTTCAACGAGGCAAGGCAGAGAGAGAGCGATTAGCGGAGGCGGGAGGAGCAGGGGAAGAAGAAGAAAAACAGCAGGGCGACGCTCATCTGCTGGGCGCGCCGGCGACGTGGCTGGCCGAACGGAGACGGGGAAGCTCGGGGCTCCGAGGAACGGGAGGAGAAGCGCAACCGCGGCTGTGGTGATTGGCTCGCTGGGGAAAACGAGAGGAGGCTGGAGGAATTTTGGATCGGGAGGGGATGGATCTGGATCGCGAGGAAGATACGGTAAGTGGCGGCGGCTCGACGGGACAAAGTCCCTAGATTTTAGGGTTTGTCCAAAATGACTAAAGGTGGACTATAAATACCTCACAGATTAGGTTAGGGGCTATCTCGGTCCCTCTGCTCGAAAATGGACGGTCGCGAATAAAATAGTTAGGGAGCCCAATTAACAAAACGGAGATGTTTTGTAGACGTTAGGAGATGATCTGGATCCAACGGTAACGACAGACCGGTTCAGGTTCGGGCAAGTTTCGGACACGCTCAAGAGGGGAGGTGGTTGTGCAGAGAGGGTCAAACGGTCAGACAAGAGGGAATCGAAAACCCGGTTAGACTCGGAACGGCCAACAAAAGCAAGGGGGACACGGCAACTACGAGCAGATGCAAGTTTTATGAAAATGATGTCGATGCAATGTGAATGATGACATGAGACGAGATGCATAACAAGAACAAAATGCAAAACAACAGACAAAAACCCAACCACGGAGGAAAAAAATATATCACATCTCCGGAAAAGGCAAGAGTCGGAGTTATGAATATGGAAAGCTACATCCGGGGCGTTACAACACTCCACCACTACGAGAGGATCTCGTCCCGAGATCTAGGATGGCACCGGAGGGAAAACGGAAGAGGAAGAGAAGAGGTAAACTAAGTTGCTTCTTCGACAAACGAGGGAAACCATGAACCTTGAGAGGTTGAGCAAAATGAAAGAAAGAAAACAACAAAGATGAACAAAGTAGAAAACACTTCGTTAGAAAAGAGGAACAAGGGATACGACGAGAACCAAGAGGTTTAGTGATAAGATAGATATTGAAACCACTCCGGTTAAAACTAGATAGAGAAGGAATAAGATTGATATAATTTGGGCAGCACTCCGACTGAAAGAAGGAAAACTTGATAAGATGAAAAGAACTTGAAGAGATGACACAACACTCAGGTTAAATGGATAAGCAAAAAAAAGAACACGATCCTCACAAAACGAGGTGATGGGTGAAGAGCACAACATCACAATGCCTCCGTAATGAAAGAATAGAAGTTAGACCTTTGGGATAAAGGGACGGAGAAGAAAATGACAACTTTTGCCACAAGTGAACTTGGAAAGCATCCTTGCAAAGAAGAATCGAACGGAGTTGTTGCAAAATCAACAACGAAAAGCACAAGCTTGTTGTGGGCTTATGGCAAACATCTCAAAATTATGAGGTGAGTTTGTGCCACCAACGGAAACAAATGATTGGATTTATATCAACAAGGAGACGAGAAACTTATTTCACCGGGAGGACAAACGAAGAACTTGGGTCATTTATAAGCACCATAAATAGCAACAATCCTTATGGAAAGCTTTAGGTGAAATATAACCCAAGATAACTCCGATGAAGAGATTGATGGATTTAAAATACCTCATTCTTGACAACATGTTAATCATGAAGCATGAAGGGAAATTGTCAAGAATGACATAACACCACCTCAAAAGATAAGGTAGAAAGAATTGCACTTCGGAATGCAAGATGAAGAATACTTGAACTCCTTAAAACAAAACATGTGTTGAGCACCATGTTAATTTGAGTATAGCTTGGCGGATCTTAACTTCGAGAGAAATCTTGATGAACAATTGAAGAATGAAAAGAATCCTTGATGAAGCACCATGTAGAGTCTCCATGAAGAACTCTGGTAATAAAAGGATGATAGAAAGAAAGAGAGGTTGAAAACACAAGGTTTCCTTTCGATGATTTAGATGGAGCCTCGCGACGAGATAATGCGGAAAACTTGGAACTCCGGAAAAAAAATAGATGAACAACAAGAAGGCAAGAATTTATTCCTCCTGAACAAACTCTGAAGGAAAGGATTAATCACTTGGATGAAACAAGAATAAGAATTATGTTATGCGTATCCTTCACCAATTTAAATTGATGACAAGCAACAGATTTGGCATACTACTTATTCTCGTAGAAAGGATTAAGAGAGATATAGCGTAAACTTCCGAAAAGTCTTCAACGATCCACAGGTAGAATTCGGAAAGAACGAATTAATTGATACGATAACAACAGAAGAGGAATGTTGAAAGAACCACCGTAAGAATTGAAAATGAAAGTAGCAAAGGCACAATTCACCGAGAAGAATTGAAAAATGAATGAAGATACTTGAGGGGATTTAGATACATGAGAACGAAGAGATCATGAACTGGTTAGAGGGTATTTGAACGATTCACCGATAAGATTTGGAGAACGATAGCTAGACACTGAGAATGAAGAATTATGACATAATGGACTTCGGAGGAAAGAAATGGAAACAACTCATGAAATGCTCCGGACGAGTGAAAAAAATTCTCACAATCGAAAACAATTATGAGAGGATGGCATAAAGCTAGAACCATGAATATTCAAGAGAATGGACCAAGATTTTAGGAGAAATCTCTTCCTCGGTCTTCAAATGATGAGAATGACAACGAGAAACACCACCAAGAATTATTGAGGCACACCGGAAGAATCAAAAGCGAAGAGGTTAAGCCAACTATGAAAAGAATTTGAAAGATCTTGGAGAAAAGCATTTGACTGATGATAACTCATTCTTACGTCAAACTTTGAGAAGAATTTAGGATAGCTCTCGGAAAATAGAAGAGTCAGGTAAGATCCTGGGAAAAGACCTGTGGGTTAGGGCCCACTCAAAAGAACACCGTTGAAAAGATTTAAAAGAGATGTTGCACCGGTTGAATCAAATGGCTTGAATGAGATAACAATGTTGAAATAGTTTGAACGGATTAAGAATGGAAACACGAATCTTCAGAGATATCTTCAACACTTGGGAACAAATGAATAGCGAGAGGTGGATGATAATGAGGTGCACCGGTATGAGAAGACGTTGAAATGAGGAAAAAGGTATGATCAACAAAACTTGACTTGAATCCACCGGAGAAGAAACAACAATGAAGGATGATGAACTTGTATCTCGTGAGCATCTTCACGAGGGATCACCGGATCAGAACATTGATGGAAAAGAATGGAGAAACTTCACAAAAATAAAAGGATACTTGGTAAAGAAATCTTAGTTCTTGAGGAAAAGGGTGGGTGGGTGGGAAAAAACAAAGGCAACTTGGAGACGGATGAAACAAACACCGTTGAGAAAACTTAGATTTAATCTCGCAATGTTGGAATGATCGGGTCCACTTGAAGAGAAACACGCCGGTTGGAAAAGAATTAACATGGCAACCTCAATGATCAAGAAGGATTAGTATTCACATAGAAATATGAGAACACCATTTAGGAAAGGTATGGATTCAACATTTGACATCGAAGCAACTCAAATACCACAAATAAAACAAAACAAAGGATTTGGCTTGCAGAATAAGCCGGAACAAATACATATGATAGAGATTTACCCAATCCCATATCATGCATCTGCCGAAAAGATATTCTAAGAGCTACTTGAATTCCCACCTATAAACTCCCGAAACTTTCTGGTTATGCAATCTGGTGTTGGGGATACAGGGGAAGCAATATATCTCACCCAAACTAACAATCCCTACATCCAGCTGTATCCATCCGTCAACACATAACCAAGAAACCTTCGGAAATCGTGTACCTCAACCTTCGAAAAGCATCCGTTATACCGAAAAAGGGTTTCCCCCCGCTTTATATTATAAAGCAAACATCACCGAGTACATCCGAGATACCGAACCACGCACACACCGCACACACCCAAGGCAAGATACAAAGGTGCCAGGCACCGACACACCACCCCACCGACAACCAATAGAGAGGTGAACCGGACCAAAACGAAGCCAGGCCTCCAAAGCGGTGCCTCCAAGAAGGATACGACCATGGGTAGCCGCCACCGCCCGATCAGCGGAGATCAGGTTTTCACCCGGAGCAAGACGACAAGAGTGTGAATGCCGCGACGGAGCCTTCAGGAAGGGTACGGCGGCAACGGCCACCGCCACCGTCGGCCAGTCAAAGGGCTGGACAGGTGGTGTACCCCGGCGCTCACACCCCACCGATGAGCCTGAACTTCGTCGTCCGCCCGCAACCACGCCACCTACGCGGCCATGATTGCCAGCCCGCACCTGAGACGCACGCTCCGCCCACGAACGTCGCGCCTCCCGCCGCCAGAGCCGCCGCCCTGCAACCAGACAACCCCGAGACCAACACAAGGCCCCAACTTTGGACCAACCGATGGCCCTCGACCGACGGAACCACCCGCCGACGCTCCGCTGGTAACCTGTGCCGACCCGCCCACGGCCGAGGAAAGGGGGAGAAAGGGGGAGCGGACGAATCCGGACCGGCAAGACGTGCCGGCGACAGGTGACGCGACCGCATCGAGGCCACCCATCCCTCCAACCAAGCTCCCCGCCGAACACGGGGAAGGGGGGAGAAGGAGGACCCCCATGTCGCCCCACCATGGTAGCTGACACACATCTCCGCGAGGCCATCGGAAACCGTGAGCCCGCCGACGAGGGAGACCAAATCAACCCGCAGCTGCAGCCATGGAAGCTCCTCGGAGATGCCTCCTCGCGCCGTCCGTCGACGTCCGAGCGCCAGACCAGGGAGGATCTGACGCAGACTCGACCAACACGCCCCGCCAGCCACCACCACTACGCCGTCACCCCCACCCGCCCGAAGCCAGGGCAGGGGCGGCCGCCCACAGATCCATGTCGCCCGCGACCCGCACCACCTCAGCGCCAAGCCAGGAGCCGGCCCAGGCCACCGGAGCCCGCCACCGACGCCCTGCTTCGTCGCCCCTGCCGCCACGCTAGAGCCGCCCGCCGCCATGACCGCCCGCACCAGCCGCTCGCCGCCCCCGCAGCTCCACGCACCGGCGCGCTGAGGACCTCGCCCAAACTTGAGGCCCCGCCGCCACGCCACCTGCCCCGCCAGCCGCCGGCCACGGCAGGGGAGGTCGCCGGTGGTCCAGGCCGCCCGCAGCCCCCGCCACCCGCCAGGCCGCCGGCGCCAGATCTGGCCAGCTCCGACGGGTGCGGCACCACCAGAGACCGCGGCTGCCGCGCCGCAAGAGGAGGCCCCGCGCGCGACGCCGCCAACCACGCGCGCCGCCGCTCAAAGCCCCCGCCGCCGCACCGCTGCACCCCGCGCCAGTGCAGCACCTCCACGCGCCCGGGCCGTCTCGCGCCAGCCGGGGGAAGGCGCGGGGAGGGGAAACGAGGCCCCGCCGCCGCCGAAGCCAGCCGGGCTTTGCCCGCTGGCCCTTGCCGGCGGTGGCGAGGGGAGGAGGAGGGAGGAAGGGCGCGGAGAGCCGGCGGCTAGGGTTTCCCCCGCGTCGCTCGCGAGAGCGGCGGCGGCGGGGGGGGGGGGGAATGCGTTGTTTTTCATCAAAAGCATCCGTTATACGAGTCATGGCAATACTCCCATACTCA
The DNA here is from genome assembly GCF_018294505.1 of Triticum aestivum. Taxonomy (NCBI): domain Eukaryota; kingdom Viridiplantae; phylum Streptophyta; class Magnoliopsida; order Poales; family Poaceae; genus Triticum; species Triticum aestivum. Next base: position 128,774,882 of record NC_057801.1, read on the forward strand.
CCTCAGTACTGGGTTATTGAGGTTATCTCACCAACAACTGCATAAAAGAGATTTTCGATGTCGGCGTACTAAACTCAGGTATTCCAGAACTGCAACGATAAAATTATGACGACAACATCTCAGAGCTCAACTCCCCGGGACACTTCCACTAAACCCCTGACAGGAGGCACCAAGACAATGTTCTCATCATAAAACCATCGGAACGATTCCAAAATACCCGCGTGATCCTAAATTTTTTTTAGTGAAATTTGAGAAGAGAAAAGTCAAAACTCTACGTCAGGAAGCCTTACCAGAGCGATGAAGAGACTGGGGAGTAAAAAGAATTCCTAACTCTCTGATATATATAATCCTAAATGACTCAAAACATTTTTCTAGACACAACTCGGACGCTAAAAACGATCAAGCAGTGGGGCTCCTAAGGTCGGGGAACACTCTGATTACCAACTTATAACGCCCTCGATGCGGCTATATCTCCCACGTGTCGAAGCACGACTTAGAGGCATAACCGCATTGGAAGCAATGTCGCAAGTGAGGTAATCTTCGCACAACCCATTTATTACATAAGGGAAAGAGATACATAGTTGGCTTACAACCGCCACTTCACACAATACCTGAATAAAGCATTACATCATCCAGATACAATCAAGGTCCGACTACGGAACCAAAATAAAAGAAGAACCCCAAATGCGACAAAGGTCCCCGATCGACCCCAACTGGGCTCCACTACTGATCAACTAGAACGAAACAACACAAAGGGCAAGATCTTCATCGAGCTCCTCCTTGAGCTTGGTTGCGTCACCTGCTCGGTAACATAGGCACCTGCAAACTGGTTTTGGAAGTATCTGTGAGCCACGGGGACTCAGCAATCTCACACCCGCGAGATCAAGACTATTTAAGCTTATGGGTAAGGTAAAGGCATGAGGTGGAGCTGCAGCAAGCGACTAGCATATATGGTGGCTAACATACATAAATAAGAGCGAGAAGAGAAAGCAAAGTACGGTCGATAAAAGTATGATCAAGAAGTGATCCTATAGCAACCTACGTCAAGCATAACTCCAACACCGTGTTCACTTGCCGGACTCCGCCGAGAAGAGACCATCACGGTTACACACGCGGTTGATGTATTTTAATTGAGGTCAACTTCAGGTTTTCTACAACCGGACATTAACAAATTCCCATCTGCCACATAACCACGGGCACGGCTCTCGAAAGTTTATACCCTGCAGGGGTGTCCCAACTTAGCCCATGACAAGCTCTCGCGATCAACGAAGGAATAGACCTTCACCCGAGACACTCCGATCAGACTCGGTATCCCGGTACATCAAGACATTTCAACAATGGTAAAACAAGACCAGCAAGACCTCCCGGCGTGCCGACATCCTGATAGTAGCCACGCGTATCTCGTCTCAGGCCACAACCGGATGAACACTACGTACGGCAACCGACGATACCCCAAGTTGCCTAGGGGCGACACCGCAAGTGGCTCTGGTTTGGACCAACACTTAGACAAGCATTGGCCCGGGGGGGCTATAATAAAGATGACCCTTGGGTTAATTACTCCCAAGGGAAAAGTAGGTGGTGGTGAGGCAAATGGTAAAAGTCAATGTTGGGCCTTGCTGGACAAGTTTTATTCAAAGCGAACTATCAAGGGGGTCCCATAAATCACCCGACCACGTAAGGAACGCAAAATCCGGGAACATAACACCGGTATGACGGAAACTAGGGCGGCAAGAGTGGAACAAAACACCAAGCATACGGCCGAGCCTTCCACCCTTTACCAAATATATAGATGCATTAATAATATAAGAGATATTGTGATATCCCAACAAAACCCTGTCCACCATGGAGCAATCTTCAACTTCACCTGCAACTAGCAACGCTATAAGAGGGGCTGAGCAAAGCGGTAACATAGTCAAACAACGGTTTGCTAGGAATGGTGTCAAAGATTAGAGGTTCATGGCAATTTGGGAGGCTGACAAGCAAATGGTAGGCATCGTAGCATTGGCATAGCAAAAGAGCGAGCAAACTAGCATAGCAAAGATAGTAGTGATTTCGAGGGTATGATCATCTTGCCTGATATCCCGCAAGGAAGAAATACGAGTCCATGAAGAAGACAAACGGTCGTAGTCGAATGAATCCTCACAACTCCGGAACGAAACCGAAGCTAACGAGAGAAGCAAACCGGAAAGAAGCAAGCAACATGGTAAACACACAAGCATAATCATGGCATGATGCACAAACAAGTATGATGCATGTCCGGTTTAAATAGCATGACATGGCAAAATGCACAAAACAAACTTACAAATTAAGTGGAGCTCAATATGCAACGAAGTGGCATATTGAAGAAAACACCACATGACTCATTTAGTTCTCTCTCGTTATGCTACCAAAATATTAAGTATTGGTTAACATGGCAAGTGGTGAAGCATAATAAAACTACCTAACTAGGCAAGTTTAAATGAGGCCGGAAGAACAAACAACAATTTCGGAAAATCCCCATATGCATATTTTGAATTAGCTACTGTTCTGCCCTAAAACATATTTTAAAGTTGTTAAACAGGAAAATAAAGTTCACCATGTTAATCTATGCATTTTTCCACCCCATTTACATATAAAGTTTATTTAAAACCGAGCTACGGTTATTTAGTTATGATATAAATCATTTTAGCATGACATGTGAGCAAATTTAAACAAACATCATTTTAAACAGTTTAAACATGGATGAAAATCGCATAATATGAAACTAGATGAAAAACTAGTCATTTTACATATATAAATTATTTATAAAAAATGCATGGTTTGTGAGTAATTAAATGCATGAAGTGCAAGGGGTTTTCTGTAAACTGACATTCTCTGGATAAATGGCAAAATTCGCTGAACAGGAAAAAAAACACAAGGGGCTGAATCTCGAGTGGGCTTGGCTTCTCACCACGGCACTTGGGCCGATTCGGCGCTGGGATGGAGCAGAGCAAGCTGGCCCGGCTGGGTCTGTGGAGGGAGTCGGGCCGACTGGAGCTGGTCCACGCTGGCGCTGGAGCGGGTCAACGCAGGACCCGGTCGAGCCAGGCGCTCGCTGCTGGTGTTCGATGCAGGGAAACAGAGGATGCAGCAGCGAGGGACTTGCAGCGGTGGGTGCGGCGGAGGAGGCCCGGACGATGAGGTCGCCGGGGACCTGGGCGGTGGAGGCGGCCGGAGGAAGCGGATCCGGGCAGCAAGGTAGCAGGCCGGCGGCGAGGCAAACGGCGGCGGGGACGGAGCTGCAGCAGTCTCCGGCGACGAGGAACTCCGGCGGGACAGACTTGGCAGGGCGGCGAGGGGACTGATGAACGGCGCGACGAGGAGGAAGATGGGGATCGGCGCGGATGGAGCTCGGGGGCGCCGTCAGTTCCCTCGAGTTGCTGCTGTTCGTAGTAGAGGAAGCAGAGGCGAGGTCGGGCATGGCGGTGCGGGGCTTGGCGAGGCGGCGGAGGCAGGGCTTGCCGGCGGCGTCCAAGGCGAAGCAGGGGAGCTCCAACATGGCAGCGGCGGCCGCAGCCGCTGGTTCCTGCGGACGCGGACGACGACGGCTGCGGGCGGCCGGACGCGTCCACGATCAAGGGAGGAGGAGGCACGAGGCGCTGGTGCTGGGCGACGACGTGGGGTGCTGCTGCTGCTCTTGGGTTCTGGTTGGAGAAGAGCTTGGGCCAGCTGGGGCCTCGGGCGCCATGGTGACGGGAACCTGCGGGAGCTCTCTGTTTCAACGAGGCAAGGCAGAGAGAGAGCGATTAGCGGAGGCGGGAGGAGCAGGGGAAGAAGAAGAAAAACAGCAGGGCGACGCTCATCTGCTGGGCGCGCCGGCGACGTGGCTGGCCGAACGGAGACGGGGAAGCTCGGGGCTCCGAGGAACGGGAGGAGAAGCGCAACCGCGGCTGTGGTGATTGGCTCGCTGGGGAAAACGAGAGGAGGCTGGAGGAATTTTGGATCGGGAGGGGATGGATCTGGATCGCGAGGAAGATACGGTAAGTGGCGGCGGCTCGACGGGACAAAGTCCCTAGATTTTAGGGTTTGTCCAAAATGACTAAAGATGGACTATAAATACCTCACAGATTAGGTTAGGGGTTATCTCGGTCCCTCTGATCGAAAATGGACGGTCGCGAATAAAATAGTTAGGGAGCCCAATTAACAAAACGGAGATGTTTTGTAGACATTAGGAGATGATCTGGATCCAACGGTAACGACAGACCGGTTCAGGTTCGGGCAAGTTTCGGACACGCTCAAGAGGGGAGGTGGTTGTGCAGAGAGGGTCAAACGGTCAGACAAGAGGGAATCGAAAACCCGGTTAGACTCGGAACGGCCAACAAAAGCAAGGGGGACACGGCAACTACGAGCAGATGCAAGTTTTATGAAAACGATGTCGATGCAATGCGAATGATGACATGAGACGAGATGCATAACAAGAACAAAATGCAAAACAACAGACAAAAACCCAACCACGGAGGAAAAAAATATATCACATCTCCGGAAAAGGCAAGAGTCGGAGTTATGAATATGGAAAGGTACATCCGGGGCGTTACATCCTTGGGTTCGTCGGATGTGAACAGCACTTCACTTCCAACCGCCTCTTCTCCCCGCGACGCTGACGACGTCGAGGTGGGATCCCAGAGAGGGACCCATCCGGAGGAGGAGGACCCGGAGGTGGCACAGGGCGACCTCCCGGACTTCGTGCCGGACTCCGCACTGGAACCTGTAGTGGTTCCGGAGTCCGGCGGGCGGTCCCTTCGTGAGAAGGGCAAGACCGTGGCGCCGGCGGCCTCCGTCCAACCGGAGGCGCCAGATAACTTGCTGGAGGCGCTCAACGGCGCTTCCATCGAGGAGGAACACCGCACTGTCATGAGTGTGGTGATTAAGAAGGTCCAGCTCGCCAAAAGCGGGCTGACCGAAGCCTGCATCAGCCTTCTATCAGGCTTTGAGGTAAGAATATTAATATATGTAAAATAGTACCGCATAGACAGTAGCCCCTGATGCTCGGTTCGGTGTTTGGAAAGAAAAGCCGGACTGAGGATCTAAAAAGATATACGCAGGAGTCATAAAAAATATGTCGATATGGGATTGCAGGCTACCCTACTGACCTCTGCCGCACTGACTGCGGAGGTCAATGCTTTGAAGCAAAACCTCAAGCGGTCCGAGAACGAGCTCGGCCGTGCCAAGAAGCAGCTCGAGGACAAAGAAGGTGAGTAGCACCTTATTAAAGTTGTACCTTACAGAAAAGGATTTGGTTGCAAAAAGAATGACAAGGATAACGTGGGTATTGCAGGGGCCACAAACGAGGTGGCGACCCTGAAGGAGGCGGTGTCCGTGGCCGAACGTAATGCGGCCGTGGAGCGAAACGAGCGAGAGAAGCAGGAGGCGCGGGTGGCGGAGGTACGGCAAGAGCTCCAGGCTCTCGTGGAAAAACATGAGAGTTTGGAGCGTGACTCGAAGACTCGAGAGTCCGAGCTTGCATCGGCTCTTGAGAGTGCCAAAGCCGCTAAGGCCGAAGCCTACAAGGCCCTCCAGGAAATCGAGGCGTTGAAGAAAATAGCATCGGGTAAGGCATTTTTCATGCAAAGCAAGCATGTGGATGTGGATTACGTGTTACTTACCCGAATTCGGAGCTCTCCAGGAGCGTTCGCAGATCTGCCCCGCAGCGTGTCTGATGCTGCCGCGTTCTACAGGGCCAAGGAGGGGAGCTCGACGGAGAAGGTCTTTTGGTCTCAGTATGCTGAGGCCGGACATCCGGTTCCCCTTAGCGACCAGCTGAAGCAGCTGGTCGAGCTCCACAAGGTGGCCGAACAGGCCATGAAGGGCCTCATAGTTTGGTTGTGCCCAATGAGGCCATGCCTGGGAGCTACTTCGGCCTATTGCGGCGGCTGGTGGATGCGTGTCCATGGGTTGAGGTCATCAAGCGATCCGCCTGTATTGAAGGTGCCCGTCAGGCCCTTGCCCGTGCTAAGGTGCACTGGGGCAAGATGGATGCTGAGAAGCTTGTGACGGACGCGCCACCGCGGGGCAAGGAGTATCGCACGCCCGAGATGTATTACAAGAGTGTCCTGAAGGGTGCCCGCACTATTGCGGGTGAGTGCTCCAATAATGTAATATTTGAGTAAACTCGCATTTTGTTATCCTGTGCGCAGAAAACTTTGTTCATATGCGCTAAGCAACACTTGTTGATTTAAAATATTACCTTCTGTGGGGCTGTTTATCAAATCTGAGAGATGGCAAGTCGTCGGCTTCAGCCCCCATGCCACGAGTGCTGGGGTGTTCGGGATAAATTTGAGCACTCTTGTTCCCATATTTGGGTCCATCTAGGGAGGCGCTCAACCCAACGAACTAGGCAACCGGACTCATAATGCTTGAACACTCTCACTTAGCCATAGAATTCTATAATTTTAAATTTCGGAAAGCCCCTAGTGTTCGGAAGGCCGAATTCGGGGCGCTATCCACGCCTGGGCCGGACAAAGCCGGTTCCTCGCTCTAAGTGGCATAAGTCTTTAGGGACTCGAAAAAACCTCTCGAACAGCGACCGACTCTCGCCTCATCATGACAGTCAGTTTTAGCTTTCTCTAATGAGGCGTTAGCCCAGCTCAACTAGGGCGCAATCGCAGTGGTTCTCCCAGTGCTACCTTAGCTGATACAACGGAACGTAAGGTACCAAAACATGGGAGCCGGGCAAACCCAACTATTGACCCAAGACATGATTCGGAGCTGATGCATATAATGCTATAAGTTCGGGGTGCCGCACTTGTGAAAGTGTTCGGACTTATCACACCATGAAGTGGGGAACATAAGCCCCTGGTGTTTTTAGTTGTACCAAAGTGTACGGATGCAACATGTCGAAAATGAACATATGTATAAGAAAGAAATGCAATTATAAGCAAAAGGTGCTGCATTGTTTTATTCAAGAAGTACTGATGAATGCAGAACGATACAAATAGGGCGATAAGCAAGGGACAGGACTATTAAACATGTCCCCCTCTAGGGGTAGGCTGCGGAGTGGTGTATAAAACAGATTTAATGCTCATAAGGGAGACCACCTGAATATTCGTCGCAACCTTTCTCCTTCCCTGGCTGTTGCATCGTGAGTTCGGCCGGTCTACTGCCGGACAGGGCCTCTGGTAAACGGAGTCCTGTGGGTAAGAAAAAAGAGAGAAAGAAATGACATACTTGGGAGCCCCTGATGTGGTTGAGCCGCATTCCGGGCCTGTCGTGGTCGTGCCCCTTCCCCTATGCCCATGGTATCTCCAGAGTGTAATGATGTACGCGGAGGACTAGTCCTGCGATCTTGCAAGGGCTGGGGTTGGGGTCGCATTGCTACGCGTGCTCGGAACACACCAGGCGGTCTTGTTGTAGGTTACTTCGGGCGCGTTTGGCCGTGTCTGGTCGCTTAATGGCCGGACTCGAGAATTGCCTTAAGAGGCTGCGTTGTACTTCTACCGCGAGAGCCACTGTATGTTCCTCCGTTCGGAGGGAGCGCTCGGTGTTTCCGTTGACCGTGATGGCTCCTCGAGGGCCTGGCATCTTGAGCTTGAGGTATGCGTAGTGCGGCACCGCGTTGAACTTTGCAAACGCGGTCCGTCCGAGCAGAGCGTGATAGCCGCTACGGAACGGAACTATGTCGAAGATTAACTCCTCGCTTCGGAAGTTATCCGGTGATCCGAAGACCACTTCCAGTGTGACTGAGCCCGTACAACTGGCCTCTACACCTGGTATGACGCCTTTGAAGGTCGTCTTTGTGGGTTTAATCCTTCAGGGGTCTATGCCCATCTTGCGCACTGTGTCCTGGTAAAGCAGGTTCAGGCTGCTGCCGCCGTCCATCAGGACTCTGGTGAGGTGAAATCCATGGATGATTGGGTCTAAAACCAATGCGGCAAATCCGCCGTGGCGGATGCTGGTGGGGTGGTCCCTTCGATCAAAAGTGATCGGGCAGGAGGACCATGGGTTGAACTTCGGGGCGACTGGCTCCATCGTGTATACGTCCCTGAGTGCACGCTTCCGCTCCCTCTTGGGTATGTGGGTTGCGTATATCATATTCACCGTCCGCACTTGTGGGGGAAAACCCTTCTGTCCTCGGTTGTTTGGCGGTCGGGTCTCTTCTTCGTCATCGCTATGCAGCCCCTTGTCATTGTTTTCGGCAATTAGCTTGCCTGCCTACTTGAATACCCAACAGTCCCTATTGGTGTGGTTGGCTGGCTTTTCCGGGGTGCCGTGTATCTGGCACGAGCGATCGAGTATTCGGTCCAAATTGGACGGACCCGTAGTAGTTCTTTTGAATGGCTTCTTCCGCTGACCAGGTTTCGAGCCTCTGAATCCGGCGTTGACTACCGTATCCTCATTGTTGTCGCTGTTAATGCGGCGTTTATTCTTGTTGCAATGTGACCTGCCATTGCGATCCTTGGTATCCGGACTGCCGTAATTTTTGCTGAGGTTGTTGCTGCGAGCTAGCCAGCTGTCCTCTCCCGCGCAAAAGCGGGTCATGAGTGATGTGAGGGCTGCCATGGATTTCGGCTTTTCCTGTCCCAGGTGCCGGGCAAGCCACTCGTCGCGGATGTTATGTTTGAAGGTTGCGAGGGCCTCCGCATCCGGACAGTCGACGATTTGATTTTTCTTAGTTAAGAACCGTGTCCAGAATTGTCTGGCCGATTCGTCTGGCTGCTGAATTATGTGGCTTAGGTTGTCAGCGTCTGGTGGTCGCACATACGTGCCCTGGAAGTTATCAAGGAATGCGGCTTCCAGGTCCTCCCAACATCCAATTGATTCTGCTGGCAAGCTGTTAAGCGAATGCCGAGCTGGTCCTTTAAGCTTGAGTGGGAGGTATTTGATGGCGTGAAGATCGTCACCGCGGGCCATGTGGATATGAAGGAGATAGTCTTCGATCCAAACCGCGGGTCTGTTGTGCCGTCATAGGATTCGATATTCATGGGTTTAAACCCTTCGGGGATTTGATGGTCCATTACTTCGTCTGTGAAGCATAGTGGGTGTGCGGCGCCTCTGTATTGGGCTATATCGCGACGAAGCTCCAACGAGCTTTGTCTATTGTGTTCGGCCCGGCCGGACTTACTGTGTCCGGCGTGACGGTTGTCGTCACGTATCATGGGGCGCCCACGCGATCCGTAGATCGATCTTGATTGTCTTGCCTTATCCTCCAATATATCTCGCAAGTCCGGAGCATTCCCCTGTGGCCTTGTGCTGTTCGAGCGATGCCGGGGTACGGTTCTAGTGAAGGGCCTAGAGGCCTCTCTGTCGCGGCCACGAGGTGGCCGGTCAGCCGTATTGTGCTCTGGTGATGCAGGTTTATATGCCTCCTCCTCTAATCGGGGGAGCAACTTGTGTTTGGGGTAGCTTTTGGAGGGGCGTTCGAGCTCATGCTCTTCGGCCGCCAGGACTTCCGTCCATCTGTCGTCTAGCAGATCCTGATCAGCTCTAAGCTGTTGCTGCTTTTTCTTGAGGCTGTTTGCCGTGGCCATAAGCCTGCGTTTGAAACGCTCTTGTTCGACGGGATCCTCAGGCACGACAAATTCGTCGTCGTCGAGGCTTGCCTCGTCTCCAGAGGGAGGCATGTAACTATCTTCCTCTACCTCTTCATCTGCCGCCCTCTTGTGAGGGCTGGCATCTCCGTCCTCCTGCGCTGAATCTTATTGGAGGGGGTTGTCTTCGACACTGTCTGGGGTATTATTATCTCCGGTGCCGGAATCACCATTCTTGCTGTGGCGGGATTTAGAGCGGCGCCACTGACGCCGGCGCTTGGGCTGTTTCTTGGAGGGGTCTTCCTCCGCTGTTCCTTCACCATTCCCATCCTTTGGGATATCCACCATGTATATGTTGTATGACGAGGTGGCTTTCCAGTGCCCAGTAGGCGCTGGTTCTTGGTCGTCTCCGGCATCGTCGTCCATACCGTCGATGTCTTCGGAGTCGAAGTCTAGCATGTCGGTTAGATCATCGACAGCGGCTACTAAGTGGGTGGTGGGTGGGTCTTGAATTTCTTCATCGTCCGCATCCCAACCGTCCTGACCGTAGTCCGGCCAGGGCTCTCCTGATAACGAGAGATATTTTAGCGAGCTCAGAATGTCGCCGAAAGGTGAGTGTTGAAAGATGTCCGCGGCGGCGAACTCCATGATCGGCGCCCAATCGGATTCGATTGATGCGGGAGGTTCGGAGTCCGGCAAGGAGTCCGGCACCTTGGAGTCACGAGCTTCAGAAGGGACAAAGTCAGTATTCGGCTCTATCGCCGTAGAGGTTGCAGCCCTCGAGGCGGTGTCTAACCACCCGTCCTCGATCTGCACAGCCGGCTCCGAATCAAGGGTCAGAGCGGACTCGTGTGCGGCCTCCAGGGCACTGTCCGGCAGCAGAGCTAAATCATGCCCATCGTGACAGTGCGGCGCGCTCGGCTGTGGCTCGAATCCATTGATGATCAAGTCTCCGCGGATGTCAGCCGTGAAGTTCAGACTTGCAAATCTGACCTGACGGCCAGGGGCGTAGCTTTCGATCTGCTCCAGATGGTGTGGGGACCCCGACTCATAAGTCTTGATCACCGATTGCACGTGTACAGTGATCCCAGAGATCAATGCTCACTGAACACACAGAAGCTGAATAACAAGAGTCTTACATCCATACATACCGTCTTACACAAGTAGGACCATTATGGTCAAGTCTTGAGTATAACATTGTAGCGGAAATCTTCGTCGATAACTTGGACCCATGCCACCTGCCTTAACCCTACAGGCATTCTGACTGGGAAGCGTCCTAACTCGCATGTTCGTCACCGAAGTATTCCTCATCATATCCTGTTCTTTCATGCCTGGCCAATAAAATAACCAGTGGCAAGCCAATGAGTACTTTGAATGTACTCACAAGCAACCCAAGAGTGATAACAAAATAATTATGCAAAGCTCTACTGCTTAATTGGCATTGTTGCGGAAAGCTAGTTTTTCTCATGCAAGTATGATCAACATTTATCAAGGACAGGATTGCATCTGCAACAAGCATCAGGAGGTTACAGACATCAACATCAAGAAAGAGTTATGAACAACTCATGCTCAAGCTCATCGTGACTTCCTCACGAGTGACATCATCAATATCACCAAACAGTGTTGTTTGTCAGAAACATATGGACATAGTCTAAGCAGCACCGCCCAACTGTCCTTGACCGTGGACACGACTATTCAAATAGTTTTACACTCTGCAGAGGTTGCACACTGTACCCACAAGATCCGGGGAACTTCCGTGTCAGCCACGACCCACGGTACCTCAAGTACCCGGGGTAAGCACCCGATCACTACCTTTCCCTAGACGACACTAACATGGAGTCCACTCGATTGGCAGTGACCCCCGTGCCCAACACTTCACATAACATTTTCGTGGAGCCTTGCTCCCATATTTATCACATACCACTGGCACGGGGTACCAACAGTGTGTCCGGTGCCCCATAAAAATGGTCATGGCCGCCCTACCTGGCACGACCCCGTCCCGAGAGAGAGCACCAACTCTCCCCAGTCACTAGTAATGTGGGATCCAAGCTAGTATCGGCCTAGGTAATCAATAATGCCCTTTCCCATATAAGGGTAGAGTGGTTGCGCATGTAAGGTTGGGACAGTCGACAAATCTTAAATCTAATCCGTCTCTATAAACAACACTTTTATCAAGCCTCGGTACACTACTTATCCACCAATTAGTGACCTAGTTCATCATCATCTCCCAGGGGCATTAGTGGCACCCACTGGGGTTGTTTGCAAGTATGCCAAACCACACTTGTTCCTTTCCATGCATAACCCTGACCCACTTTGCGTAGCAACTACTTTAGCATCCTATCTACTCCCACCGGCATAACCCTCATAAGAAGGTAGGGTCATGCACAATGCAAGTATCAATGAGGAAGTAACAGAGGCAACCAACCAACATGGTCTACCATCTCATCATGATTCCGATGCAACAATAATAAAGAGTTATATGTCATGCATAAAAAGGGTTTCATGGACATGGTCAAAGGGATGCTTGCCTGTTGTAACAAAGTCTTCGAGGTCTTCAAATGTCTCTGGCCCAACTCCGAGCATTCCGTCTACTTCGTCAACTATCGTTGAAAGCAACCATAATAAGCAACACAACAAGGCAGGAAATAAAAGTGCTCTAAAAATATGAGTTGGACTTTTCTGGGATACCTCATGTCATATGAGGGATGACCAAAGTGGTTTCATTAGGATTTGATCAATGGACATCTCTGAACATTTCAATATGATGGAATCAAGGGATTAATGGGTTTGCAAGAAGTGTACAGAAATATATTTTTGAAAAATGAGCAAAGGCACCCATTTAACAAAGGATGATTTTAGAAGCATCTAGGAATTGGTTTCACTGGATTTGGAGTTGAGATAATTTTCCTATTAATTTGCAAAGTTGGCTATATACAAAGAAATAGACCATTATTTGAGGTGATACAGAAAGTATTAGTAAAAATGTTCAAAAACTAAGTTTTGAACTTATAGAAATCTAGGATTTTGAATCATGGAATTTGGATCAAAAATGGGCTCTCTGTGATTTTCTAAAGTTCATCACAGAAATAGGAAAAGTAGGATTTGATAAATATTTGTGAAGAAAAGGTCTCTGAAAAAATGTGCATGTTGCATCACCAGATAGATCATGATTTATAGAGTCACTAGAAATTTGAATCATAAAATTTGGAGTCCATTTGAATTGTTTATTGATTTTTGAAGTTGACTGGAAAAAGAATAAGGAAAAAGGCTATACCACTTATTCTGCGCGCTGGGCGAGGGATAGCTGACGGGCCGGCCTAGCTGCGTAGCCGCGCGGGAGAAGAGGCCACGTCGAAGGCGCTCCAAGAGGAATGCGCCTCCGCGCGGGGGGAGGCGGACTCCAGTCGACCCGCTTCCACTTAAACCGCGGGGCCGGCCGGGTGGGTCGCTGACCTGCGGGGCCCGCCTGTCGGGTTCATCCCCCTCCTCCCGCTCGAACAGACAAGAGGTAGGGGTGACCCCCGCCGGCGATTGCCGGGGTTACAGGGCGTCCCCGGCGACGCTCTGCCCACCGGCGCACTCAGGAGGCGATGCCGCGCCCATCCATGGATGGCATGACCGCCGAGGAGCTCAGGGTCGAGCACGACGTTGGCCGCGACGGAGGAGGTCGGTGGCGGTGGCGGTTACGGCGCTACGATGCGTCCTCGGATGAGGGAAAGAGCGTGGGAGCTCCGCCTTGCTCAGGGGAGCCTGCTGGTGGAGAGAGGAGAGGGAGAAGAGCTCGGGCTGGGCTGAATTTAGGTGGAGGCCGGCGGCGGCTCTCCGGCCATGGAGGGCTATGGAGGGCGCGAGAGGAGGAGTGAGTTGATCCAGGGGGTCTCTGGGAGGGAGAGAGAGGCAAAGGAGTAGAGAGAAGGCTCGGGGGTGGCCTTAAATATAAGGGGGCGGGGTGCACCGCGGGGCCGTGCGCCCGCGAGGCTGTTGCCATCGCTGCAAGCCACGGGGGCTCATGTGGGCGTGTCTGGGGTGTTCCTGGACGTCGACTACGCCGGGAGAGATAGAGAGAGGGAGTGGGGAGAGGCCAGAGACGCGCGCGTGTGAGCCGCACAATTGGCGCGCTCGGGCGGCCTCTGTTTGCTAGCGCGGAGGCGCGGGGAGGAGGAGAGAGGAGGGGGCCGACCGCGTAGCGTGTTGCGGACGCCGAGGCACCTCGACTGGCGCGAGGGGGAGGCTCGAGGTGGACGGGAGCGCCGTGTCAACGGTCGGGAGCACGGTAGCGTGCTCCAGAGCGCGTCTTTGGCCGGCATGCGCGGCTTTTTCGCGTGCACTCGCGTGTCCACTAGTGTCAAAGGCATGCAGAGGGAATAAACAAGGGGGAAAGTGGCATTGGATGCTCTGGTACCTGCCAGGAGTGAGAGAGAGATGAGAAGGGGAGGGGAAAGTGGCTATCCAGAGAAGAAAAATGGGTCTCTGCCCCCCTCCATCATTGCCTCTCGGGCAGGGAAGCACACCAGAGGTAGAGGGGGACTAGGAGGGGCTGTGGTAAAAAGGAGAACTCATGGAGATTAGTGGAAGTGGCCAAAAATGGGATTTTGGTAAAGTGGCAGAAGGTGTTTGATGATGGTTTGGGCAAGTAGATGATTTGCATCTGCCATGAGACTCCATAGGGTGAAATGACACATATAATTAGGGCCTTCCACCAATTTGGAGCTCATTTGAAGGAAGTTGACAATGCAACTTTGGTAAACCCTAGAAATTAGCAGAAATGAACTTGTGTAGATCTAGTTGAGCAAATCACTTCTCCTTGATGCACCACTTGGTGTAGTGTCATCATTTGAGGCTCTGAACATGCCCAGAAAAGTTGAGATCAAAAGGAGAAAGTTTCCAATGTAGAGTTGTTCAAATTTGGTTCTGGACAGGAAGGGTTTTGGGGAACTTTGATCAAGTTAACTTGTTCTCCAACTTGTGCCACTTGGTCTAGATAAATTATTAGACCATTTGAGCATGTTCACAAGGTTTGAGAACATTTGGACATGTTTGGCAGTGCAAAGTTGTTCAAACTTGAAAAAGGACAGAAGTGGTTTTGAGAGGGTTTCATGGGGTTATACTGTTCTCCATGACAGGATACTTGTCAAGATCATCAAACATGTCATATGTGACATGATAGAATTTTCTTGGAATTTTTGGAAAATGTTTCCCTTGTAAATATTTCAAAAGCTTGAAATATCTAGAAAGGGTTTTTGAGGTATTTGACCAATATTTTGAACATGACCATGTGTTGAAACTCTTATATATGGACAATATATGTCCTATGAGTTTCCCTAAATTTTTTCAAATATTTTTGAAGCAATAAAATAATTTTTCCCTCTTAAAGACCATTTCTGGCCTTAAGAAAAAGCTTTTAAATAAAATAGGAAAATAACTTTAAAAATTATATTTTTGTGTTTTCTGGGTATCCTATATCTAATAGGAGTCAAATATATTTTTGGGAAGATTTTTACTGCCCTTAATTAAGTACTTGCAGTGCAAACCTCAATTCAGGGGTTTTTGAAAAACTAATTTTTGAAAATACTATTTGGCCAAATTATTTTTGCAAGAAATTATTTTTATGTCCTATACACATGGCATGATCATTGGGAAAGGTTTTTGGATCAAGGAGAAGAAGTATAGGAGTTGGAGGATTTATTTGATTTTTAGAGCACTTACAAACAACACACAAAATCCATTCAAGGCAAGGTCTAAAACACTCAAAAGTTTTTGTCAAACCACATTTTATCATGATTTATTGACTTAAGTGTTGTGGCATGAAAATCAAGGTGTGACAGATGGCCAACCGAATTGGCCCGCAGTGCAAAGCCGCCGAATACGAAGATATGTCCGGGGAGAAAGGTCTCACCCTGGACCGCGTCGTTGTTGATGATCGAAGGAGCCATCGAGCCTATCGGTGACGACACAGAGGAACTCTCAATGAAAGCACCAATGTCGGTGTCAAAACCGGCGGATCTCGGGTAGGGGATCCCGAACTGTGCGTCTAGGCGGATGGTAACAGGAGACAAGGGACACGATGTTTTACCCAGGTTCGGGCCCTCTTGATGGAGGTAAAACCATACGTCCTGCTTGATTGATATTGATGATGTGGGTATTACGAGAGTAGATCTACCACGAGATCAAGGAGGCTAAGCCCTAGAAGCTAGCCTATGGTATGATTGTTGTTATTGTCGTTGTCCTACGGACTAAAACCATCCGGTTTATATAGACACCAGAGAGGGCTAGGGTTACACAGAGTCGGTTACAATGGTAGGAGATCTACATATCCGTATCGCCAAGCTTGCCTTCCACGCCAAGGAAAGTCCCATTCGGACACGGGACGAAGTCTTCAATCTTGTATCTTCATAGTCTTGGAGTCCGGCCGATGATGATAGTTCGGCTATCCGGACACCCCCTAGTCCAGGACTCCCTCAATGGGGCCGGACACTAAGCTCTGGGCTCCTTGAGGTTGATGCGGCCGGGGGCCACCCTCAGTTGTTTATCACCAGCGCGGAGCATAGCGCTTCCGTATGTGCACGGAAATGGCCGCTCCTCGGCAGTGTCGTCAACCAGCGCGGAGCATGGTGCTTCCACTGGTGCGTGGGAGGGGGCTCCCCTTCGGGAGGAGCCCCCGGGGCGTGTACAGCCCCGCCCTGACACGTGGCTGGCATGGTAGGGCCTGACGAGGTGTATCTGGGCACCCGTGAGCCAGCGCGGGACTCACGGGGCCCTACCTCAAGGCGGGTTGCGCCTGGCTCTGGGCATTTACTTGTAGTGTGCTCCTGCAAATTTGGTTAGATGCCGACGCTCTACGTCCTCAGGTCCCGGCCCTCGAGCGAGCTCAGCCATCGCTGGTATGCCAGGTCACGATGCCGTGGACAAGGCCAGGAGGTGAGGGCTGGAGAGCCAGTAAGAGTCCATGAGTCACGATGCTAAGGTACCCCCCCCCTTTAACGTGCAAGCGGCCGACATGAGGGAAGAAGGGTGCCGCCACAGGCATCAAGTAATGATCATGGCGGGTCAAACGCACGACTTGAATAACGCGCGAGAGATACATGGCGCTGGGTCAGGCCCGAGTGGCTTGGGGATAATGCAGCCCGAGGGGCGCCCCCAACAAAGTAAGCTAAAAACATGAACGAAAGGGATACATGCCGCAGGGACGGACCCACGCGACCTGGGAATGATGCAGCCCTGGGGGCGCTCCCAGCTGAAGATGAAACTCAAAGCATGTCACCTGATGATGTTGGAGATGAAAGGGTGCTGAAGTAGCGGACGGCGTGTGCTGCGGAAGCCAATCCTTACGAGCCCCCAGGCCCAGGAGCCTCGGGAGGCTCCAGAGGCGCTGGCGGCCCCTCGCGGACCATCTCCATCTCCGCCAGGACTGCGGAATGCCTGACCTCTTGAGCCTCCAGGATGCTCCTTATGAGGAACTGACGCATAGAAGCCGCGTTCGGCAAGCCGTAAGGCATGCGAACATAGCTATGGGGTGGACCTTCGCAGCGTCCTACGCGTGAGGGCCAGAGGCGCTCCTGAGAGGCGGCTCGGTTGTGTCCTGGTATGTCGATGCAGACGCGCAGCCCACCATCCTCGCCCGGATGGGGAGCTACGACGGGTAAGCGGCGGCTGCCACTCATGACTCTTGACTCCTGCAGCTCCTGAATGATCTTGCTGACGAACTCCTGAGGGTTTGGCCCTCCTTGCCTTACTCCTTTCCGAGGGAAACGCGCTTTGAAACACGCCTCCAAGTGGTGCCCGAGCGCCTCCCTCGTGATCTTGGCAAAATCGATGGCCCTCCAGGAGAGAGCCCCCGAGCCTTGCCTAAGGAGGGCGCCGGGCGCGCCTTCCTATGCGATAGAAGGAGGCGCCCCCGGAACGGGCGCTCCTAAGAGGCCTGCCTCCTGAGGGTTCGAACCAGGTGATGTCTTCTTCTTAGGGACTGCCTCGGGAAGCCTTCCGCTCCCGTGATCTGGGTCTTCGATTGACACGGCTTGAAAAGCACACTCCAGAGAGCACACAACATCCCTATCCTCGCAAGGCACTGTGATGACTCCACTGCTTCCTGGCATCATGAGGACATTCTAGCCATGATGAGTCACTACCATGAACTTGGCCAGAGCTGGGTACCCGAGGATGGCATTGTACGGCAGGCGGATATGCGCAACATCGAAGTCAATGAGCTCGGTGCGGTAGTTGTCGCGCTTCCCGAAGGTAACAGGAAGGAGGACCTGCCCTATCGGGACAGTGGAACCGTCGGTGACTCCTGAGAAAGGCTTGGTTGGCTGAAGCTGATTGTATGGAAGTTGGAGATTGTTGAATGTCTTGACGGACAGGACATTGAGCCCTGCTCCGCCATGGATGAGGGTCCTGGTGACTTGCACATTGCTGATGATTGGGGAACAAAGCATCGGGAGGACTCCGGCTGTGGCCGTGCACTTGAGCTGATCCGGTGAGCTGAATGTGATGGCGCACGCTGACCATCTGGGAGGGCGTGTGGCTTCGAGCTTGGGGAGGACTGCATTTACTTTGCGAGCGAACTGCTTGAAGATGCGCTGAGAGGACGGGGCCTGAGCGCCGCCCAAGATGCAAGCGATTGCGCGCGGCTCCTAGAAGCCTCCAGCCCCCTCGTCCTGATGAGGGTCTTCATTCCTCCTCGGCTGTGGTGGCAGAGGAGGGAGGCCCGCGTTGCCTTGTGCGCGATCCTCGCGAGGATGATCCTTCCAACCTCCCTCACGAAGCTGGTCCTGCCAGCAGTCCTCGTGAGGTCGGTCACACCACCCTTGGCGAGGGCCACGGTCTTCCCATCGTCCTCCACCTCTTCCTCCTCCTCGGCCATAGCCCCGGTCGCTGCGCTCGGGGCGTCGGCCGGCACGCATGTCCCGCACGGCCCTGTGCTCTTGGCATTCATTGGTGTTGTGGGTGTGGAGGTCGTGGTACACGCAGTACCGGCTGCCCTTGGATGACTCAGGCTGATCCCTGCCTCGCTTGGTGTCTGGCTCTACTGCAAGCACGACAGCCCCCTTGCGCTTCCCGTCCTTGGCCTTGGGCTTCTTCTCTTCTGGGTCGGCAGCCGGCAATTCAAGGAGGGAAAGGCGTCCTTCCTCAGCCCTGGCACACTTGGTTGCCAAATTGAACAGCTCCAGGGAGGTGCACAGGTCTTCATGGATCGCAAGCTCCTCTTTCATCTTGTCGTCACGCACGCCGTCGGAGAAGGCTAAGATGATGGCCTCCTCGGACACCCTGTGGATCTTAAGGCGAGCGTTGTTGAAACGTTGGATGAACTTCTGCAGGGTTTCTCTTGGCTGCTGCTTGATGCGGCGCAAGTCGCTCATGGCCAGGGGTCGGTCGCGAGTGCCTTGGAAGTTGGCGATGAAGCGGGTGCGCATCTCGTCCCAGGAGGAAATCGTGCCGGGAGCCAAGTTCAAGAGCCAGGTGCGAGCACCGTCCTTGAGCGCCATGGGAAACCAGTTTGCCATGACCTTCTCGTCCCCGTTGGCGGCTTCAATGCCCAGCTCATAGAGATGGAGGAACTCCGCAGGGTCAGCCGTGCCATCGTAGCGCGGGGGCATATCTGGCTTGAACTTGCCCGGCCAGGCCACGCTGCGCAGCTCGGCGGTGAAGGCACGACAGCCTGCAGTGGCCACAGGAGGCCTTTGGTGACGGAGAGCTTGGTCTTGGAAGTCTCTGTGCGCTGCCGCTAGGAGCAGCGCGGGGTCTTGATGCGCTGGAGCAGGAGCACGGTCGTGACGGGCTAGTGCGGGGAGCACACAGGCAGCTTCTTGGGGACGAGGGATCTCTTGGCAGCTCTTCTCTTGCTGTGCTGGCGCCGGACGGAGCGGGTCTCGTCCAGGGGCCACGCGCTCTGGGGCCAAGGCGCCTTCTTGAGGGGGAGGCAGCTGAGGCGCCTCGGAGCTTTGTTGCCCGCGCAGGGCGGGGTGCGGTGCAGCGAGAGGGATGGCGCTAGGGAGCCCCCAGCGGCGCTGTCGAGCTCGGTGATGCGGGCGAGCCACTCGTCGTAGAGGTCGTGGATGGGACGGTAGTGCAGGAGCTCCCGCGCCAGGAGCAGCGCGGCGTGCGCGTCCGCCGGAGCGCGACGGGCGTGGGATGAGGAACCGGCTGGAGTCAGCGACGGGGTGGCGGTGCGGCCTTCTCGCTGCACCGAAGGATGCAGGGATGATGCTTGCTGCTTGTTCCCCGCCAAGCCGGTGGCGGCGTTGACGGCAGGCGACAGGGAACAGCGGGGGCATCCGCCGATGGGGGCCGTGTGGGCGACGCGAGTGGCAAGAGCGGCCCGGTGCTCGGCGCGGGCTCGACGAGCGTCTGACATGGATGCGACGGACGGCGAAACACAGGGCGGCGGAAGGCGGATTCTGGCACACCCCTACCTGGCGCGCCAAATGTCAGATTTCGGGTTCTGGCAGACCCTCAAGGTTCGAACTCTGGGGTGCACGCGGAGATCTCACTTCCTACCTACTCACGTCTCGTCGTCTCGCAAGGATCTAAACTACACAAAGAACAACACAAGGGACACGAGGTTTATATTAGTTCGGGCCACCATTGTGGTGTAATACCCTACTCTAGTTTGTGGTGTGGTGGATTGCCTCAGGGGCTGATGATGAACAATACAAGGGAAGAACTGCCTCACGAGGGGAGGAGTTCTTTGTGGAGGTGATGCCTCTTGGGAAGGATTGAATCCGGATCAGTTGGCTCTAGCTGAGATGATATCAGCTCCTTTCTAATGTGGTGGCTAGCCCTATTTATAGAGTGAGTCCCTGGTCCTCTTCCCAAATATTGAGCGGGAAGGGCGCCAACAATTGGCCATTTTGAAGGGAACATCTAATACACTTATCCTGGCTGAAGTCGGTCCTCGCCTGCCAAAGACTCTGACGGGGACGCCGGCTTGGGCTCCACGATGACCTCCATCCTGCCGTTCTGCTGGTCTTGGTCTTGTTGCACCGAAATGGTTGCCTTTGCTTGATACTCTTGCATGCGCTTGCCCCCTTTGCACCAAAGAGGAAACAAGGACTCTGCGCAGGCCGGCGCCCGCCTGGCTTCGGTCGTCATGGCTTGCGTCACGGGCACCTCGTGAGGTACCCTACCTTGATCTCTCCGCCTCCTCGCGAGCCAGCCTGACGAGGCTGTGCCTGAGGAAGCTTCCTGTTGTCCGCCCCACGAGG
Source organism: Triticum aestivum (assembly GCF_018294505.1). Lineage (NCBI taxonomy): Eukaryota > Viridiplantae > Streptophyta > Magnoliopsida > Poales > Poaceae > Triticum > Triticum aestivum. Next base: position 128,795,565 of record NC_057801.1, read on the forward strand.
CTTGGCCCCTCGCGAGGGTCTTGAGCATATGTCGATGAAGATGGGCCATACTGGGCCACTCCTTGAGCCACGCCACAGGCCGCAAGCAGGCAAGTTTGGGTACCCCCGTTCCCAGAACGCCGACAAATTGAAACTCTTTGTGCTAAGTCATAATGTTGCCTAATATTTATGTGCCAAATTTCATAGTCAACTAAATTCATTTAATAGCAAAAGGAAATACAAAACAGTGAAGAAGAATATGTAACAGAAAAAGAAAAGGCAAAACAGAGCAACCCGCTGTGCACTTGGGCCATGAGTGCACTGTGTGCAGGCCCAGCCCAACTCCTCATCTTCTTCCTCCCTGTTCGCTGAGGCACGATTGCTCCCATGGGCTTGTCCATGTCGTGGATCGGCCACGTGTTGGCCACCAGCCCCTCCCCGACGTCTACAAGAACGTTAGCGAACCCCTCTAGCGAAACCCTAGCCCTCACATCCCCTCGCATCAACCTCTTCCCCACAACACGCAGCCGAGCTACCATTGCCAAGGCCAACCTCATCCACGCGGCCACCATCATCCCTGTAGGCTAGGAGCTTGTCTAGGAGCTTCGCCGCCCTCCGCTGCTTTGTCCACACCAACGAGCTCAATTCCGAAGCCATCGCAATGACCGGATCGGCGCTGTCTTCATCCTTTGCGCCGCCGGTGTTCTTCTTCAAATCTGGCGCGACTGCTGCTAATAAGCTTTTGTCGGGCCGCCGTGTGATTCCCCGGTGAGTTTCCGCCCCTTTCCCCTCTCCTAGCTAGTTCATGCACGTCCCCTAGCTCGTTCCGCCATTCTTGTTGAAGCTCGTAGTCGCTACCATGCTTGTTTTCTTCGTTGTCGTCCCTCTGATAGCCATGTGATCACTCTGTGATGCTCAGGGGATTCTTGCGGTGCGGCCTATGCTCGTAGATCGCTCCCGTTCAAGCTCAAGCGTTGAACCCAACGAGCTCCAGCTCTGGCCACCCTCGTATGCTCGTTGTCGCGGCCCTTGTAGGACACCTCCGTCACTGCAGTTTGCTCCATTCGGTGTGTGCTCATCCGATCGTTTGAAAGAGCCCTCCCACGTGCCAAATGGTCACCGGAGCTACTTTTCTAGCCACCTCCGTCGTCTGTATGGTCGCCGGAGTGCTCCCGCCAGTGCGCCATGATACGTCCCGAATGTATCTACTTTTCCAAACACTTCTGCTCTTGTTTTGGACTCTAATTTGCATGATTTGAATGGAACTAACTCGGACTGACACTGTTTTGAACAGAGATGTCATGGTGATGTTTTTTTGCAGAAATAAAAGTTCTCGTATTGAGCTAGAAATTTGTGGAGAATTTTTGTGGAATATATAAAAAATACTGGCGGAAAGATCTACCGGAGGGGGCCACCCAGGAGCCACAAGCTCAAGGGGCGTGCCTACCAGGCTTGTGGCCCCTGGCAGCTTCGGCAACCCTAACTCCAACTCCATATGTACCTATTCAACAAGAAAAAAAATCAGAGAGAAGGATTCACCGCGTCTTATGATACAGAGCCGCCGCCACCTCCCGTTCTTCAATGGGAGGAGTGATTTGGAGTCCGTTTGGGGTTCTGCAGGGTGGAATTCGTCACCTCATCATCACCAACCCTTCTACACTGCCAATTTCATGATGCTCACCACCGGGAGTGAGTAACTTCTTCATAGGCTTGCTGGACGGTGATGGGAGTTGGATGAGATTTATCATGTAATTGTGTCAATTTGTTAGGGCTTGATCCCTAATATCCACTATGCTCTGAAATTGATGTTGCTATGACTTTGCTATGCTTCATGCTTCTCACTAGGGCCCGAGTGCCATGATTTCAGATCTGAACCCATTATGTTTTCATGAATATATTTGAGTTCGTGATCCTATCTTGCAAGCTATATGCACCTATTACGTGTTATGACCCACATACCCCAAAGTTACAATAGTTGGGATTCTGTCTGGTGATTACCGTAGTTTGAGGAGTTCATGTATTCACTTTGTGCTAATGCTTTGTTTCGGTTCTCTATTAAAAGGAGGCCTTAATATCCCTTAGTTTACATAAGGGCCCCGCTGCCACGGGAGGGTACGACAAAAGATATCATGCAAGTTCTTCTCGCAAGCTTGTATACCTATATACAGAATACATGCCTACATTACATTGATGAATTGGAGCTAGTTCTGTGTCGCTCTAGGTTGTGAGTGTTATACGATGAATGTCATCCAACGCAATTATCTATCGCTAATCCAATGCCTACACTTTTCACATATTGATCTTTGCTAAGTTTCTTTTGAAGGAAATATGCCCTAGAGGCAATAATAAAGTTGTTATTTTATATTTCCTTATTCATGATAAATGTTTATTATTCATGCTAGAATTGTATGGATCGGAAACCTAAATACATGTGTGAATTCATAGACAAACATTGTGTCCCTAGTGAGCCTCTACTTGACTAGCTCGTTGATCAAAGATGGTTAAGGTTTCCTAACCATGGACATGAGTTGTCATTTGATAATGGGATCACATCATTAGGAGAATGATGTGATAGACAAGACACATCCATTAGCTTAGCATATTGATCGTTCAGTTTTATTGCCATTGCTTTCTTCATGTATAATACATATTCCTTCGACTATGAGATTATGCAACTCCCGGATACCAGAGGAATGCCTTATGTGCTATCAAACGTCACAACGTAACTGGGTGATTATAAAGATGCTCTACAGGTATCTTCGAAGGTGTTTGTTGAGTTGGCATAGATCGAGATTAGGATTTGTCACTCCAAGTATCAGAGAGGTATCTCTGGGCCCTCTCGGTAATACACATCATAAGAAGCCTTGCAAGCAAAGTGACTAATGAGTTAGTTACAGGATGATGTATTATGGAACGAGTAAAGAGACTTGCCGGTAACAAGATTGAACTAGGTATGAATATATCGATGATCGAATCTCGGGCAAGTAACATACCAATAGACAAAGGGAATAACGTATGTTGTCATAACGGTTCGACCGATTAAGATCTTCGTAGAATATGTAGGAGCCAATATGAGGATCCAGGTTCCGCTATTGGTTATTGACCAGAGAGGTGTCTCGGTCATGTCTACATACTTCTCGAACCCGTAGGGTCCGCACGTTTAACGTTTGATGACGATTTAGTATTATATGAGTTATGTGATTTCGTGACCGAATGTTGTTCGAAGTCCTGGATGAGATCACCAGAATGACAAGGATTCTCAAAATGTTTGAGAGTTAAAGATTGATATATAGGCCGATGGTATTTGGACACCGGAAGTGTTACAGAGTGTATCGGGTAATTATCGGAGTACCGAGGGGGTTACCGGAACCCCCGGGGAGAAGATATGGGCCATATGGGCCATAAGAGGGGAGTACACCCGCCCACAAGGGGTGGCGCGCCCCACATGGCATGTAGCCAGATTGGAGAAGGAACAAGGGGGTTTGCCCCCTACCTTTCTCTCTTCCCCCTTCCCTTTCTTCTCTGACGAAAAAAGGAAAGGAGGGGCGCCACTTGGGGAAACCCCAAGTAGGATTCAGATCCTACTTGGGGTGCCCCCTGGCTACCTCTCCTCCCCTCCCACCTATATATATGTGGGGAGGGGGCACCTAGAACACACAACATCAATTGTTAGCCATGCGTGGCGCCCCCCCTCCACAGTTTACACCCCCGTCATATTTTCGTAGTGCTGAGGTGAAGCCCTGCGAAGATCACTTCACCATCACCATCGCCACGCTGTCATGCTAACAGAACTCATCTACTACCTCGACATCTTGATGGATCAAGAAGGCTAGGAACATCACCGAGCTGAACGTGTGCTGAACGCGGAGGTGCCGTACGTTTGGTACTCGATCAGTTGGATCGCGAAGAAGTTCGACTACATCAACCATGTTACTAAACGCTTCCGCTTTCGGTCTACAAGGGTACGTACACACACTCCCCCCTCGTTGCAATGCATCTCCATGGATAGATCATTGCGTGTGCGTAGATTTTTTTTTGTTTTCCATGCAACGTTTCCCAACAGTGGCATCATGAGCCAGGTCTATGCGTAGATGATTTGCACGAGTAGAACACAAAGAGTTGTGGGAGGTGATAGTCATACTGATTACCACCAACGTCTTATTTTGATTTGGCAGTATTGTGGGATGAAGCGGCCCGGACCAACCTTACATGTCCATGTACATGAGACCAGTTCCACTGACAGGCATGCAACTAGTTTTGCATAAAGGTGGCTGCACTACAAAAATAATACACTTCCGTGATGGTACATGTTTGTCACAGTAGGTCACGTTTTCTATCATGTATGTACATCCATGACGATTTTATGACAGAATCAAGATAGTCATACATGTGCTGTCGTAGAAGTGTTCCATGACAATACCAAAATTATCATCACGGAAGTGTTCACTTCCATGACCATAAATGACGCGTCATGGAAGTGCTTTCGCCAAGGGTAACCAACACGTGGCATCCACCGTAATGGGTCGCCATTAAGCTATCAGATCCGGTTTTGGATCCGATAACCCGTTAATAGCCTGGACCCATGGGGATTTTCCACGTGTAAAATTCTCATTGGCCGAAGGAAACACGTGTTAGCTCGTCATTGGGTCAGATAGGGGCCTATGATATGTCGACACGTGCGACGGGCCAACACTTGCCCATTTAGCTTACAAAGGCCGACCCGTTTGACTTGGTCAAAAGTTAGCGGGCCGGCTCATGAAAAACCTGTTAACAGTCTGATCGCATATAGCCCATTTTATGGCCCGGTAGCTCACAGCCCGTTAGGGCCTTCCCAATATCGGCCCAATAGTGTCATGTGGGCCATCGAATATAACACAAGCCCGTGTCACTTTTGGCCCATGTATGGACCACGACGTCTTTCGGCCCATATGAGGCCTTTTGTATCTTTGGGACCTTTAGTGGCCCACGGTGACTCTGGCCCATAATGAATAGTTAATTTGTTTGTACCCATTAACGACCCATGATTCGCATGGGCTGTTTCTAGCCCGTGTTAGCTTTTGGCCTACGGACGACCCATACGTTCTTGGGCTCCTTTCCGGCCCTCAGTTACTTACCGCCTGTTACTGGCATGTTCCCCTAATGGGCCAAATTCGTCCAACGGTTAGAATCGGCCCGTTTGTGGCCTGTTAATCCGTTGCGTCGTTTCCAGCCCATCCTATATTCCGGCCCATTAATGACTAATTATGCCTATGACATAATTAAGACTTTGTTGTCTTCCCGCCTGTTAACGGCCCATTACCGTGCTGGCCCGATACCAATTACCCCTGTTTATGGCCCATGTGGACCCATTTATCTGGCGGCCTGAGGCCCACCAATTCTATAGCCAGTTGGAGGCCATTTATCTGACGGCCCGTAGGAGGCCCATGGATCCTACGTCATGTAGCAGGGTTAAGGTTACCACGGCCCGTATATGTCCCATGGTTGTTGTGGCCACTAGAAAACCAGGGAAAAAGAAGACTAGGAAATGAATAAGCCCGAAACTAACGCTACGCTATTAAGGTGATTGCACATATTACATCCATTGGGCATCAAAGTTCGCCACCAGTGCAAATATAGGGAACACCCTACACTATACAAAAATTGGTTGCTATTTTCTTCGGCCGGTGGCTGCATGTTAAGAACAAATTTTGTATCGCAACAAAACAAATTACAACCATAAAAAGGAAGGTTGGCATAAAAGTTAACAATCTGGCAGATAAATGCACCACCTGTAGTTCAGAAGCTCAGTTCATCTGACCCGACTGTTACTGAGGGAGTCCTGGACTAGGGGGTGTCCGGATAGCCGGACTATCATCATCGGCCGGACTCCAAGACTATGAAGATACAAGATTGAAGACTTCGTCCCGTGTCCGGATGGGACTTTCCTTGGCGTGGAAGGCAAGCTTGGCGATACGGATATGTAGATCTCCTACCATTGTAACCGACTCTGTGTAACCCTAGCCCTCTCCGGTGTCTATATAAACCGAAGGGTTTTAGTCCATAGGACGAACAACCATTACAACAACCATACCATAGGCTAGCTTCTAGGGTTTAGCCTCCTTGATCTCGTGGTAGATCCACTCTTGTGCTACCCATATCATCAATATCAATCAAGTAGGAGTAGGGTTTTACCTCCATCGAGAGGGCCCGAACCTGGGTAAAAACATCGTGTCCCTTGTCTCCTATTACCATCCGCCTAGACGCACAGTCTGGGACCCCCTACCGGAGATCCGCCGGTTTTGACACCGACATTGGTGCTTTCATTGAGAGTTCCGCTGTGTCGTCACCGATAGGATTGATGGCTTCTTCAATCAACAACAACGCAGTCCAGGGTGAGACTTTTCTCCCCGGACAGATCTTCGTGTTCGGCGGCTTTGCACTGCGGGCCAATTCGCTTGGCCATCTGGAGCAGATCGAAAGTTACGCCCCTGGCCGTCAGGTCAGGTTTGGAAGCTTAAACTTCACGGCTGACGTCCGCGGAGACTGGATCTTCGATGGATTCGAGCCACAACCAAGCGCGCCGCACTGTCACGGTGGGCACGATTTAGCTCTGCTACCGGATAGTGCCCTGGAGGCCGCACAAGAGTCCGCTCTGACCCATAGTTCGGAGCCGACCGCGCAGATCGAGGATAGGTGGCTGGACACCGCCTCGGGGGCTGCAATCTCTACGGTGATGTAGCCGGATACTGACCTTGTCCCTTGCAAAGCCCGTGACTCCGAGGTGCCGGACTCCTTGCCGGACTCTGAACCTCCTGCGCCCCCGCCAATCGAATCCGATTGGGTGCCGATCATGGAGTTCACCACTGCGGACATCTTTCAGCACTCACCCTTTGGCGACATCCTGAATTCGCTAAAGTATCTCTCGTTATCAGGAGAGCCCTGGCCGGACTGCGGTCAGGACGGTTAGGATGTGGATGACGAAGAAATTCAAAACCCTCCCACTACCCACTTTGTAGCCACTGTCGACGACCTAACTAACATGCTAGACGACGACTCCGAAGACATCGACGGTATGGACGACGATGCCGGAGACGATCAAGAACCAGCACCTACGGGGTACTGGAAGACCACCTCGTCATACGACATATACATGGTGGACATCCCAAAGGACGGGGACGGCGAAGAAGCAGCGGAGGCAGATTCCTCTAAGAAACAGCCCAAGCGCCAACGTCAGCGGCGCCGCTCTAAATCCCGCCACAGCAAGAATGGAGATTCCGGCACCGGAGATAATAACACCCCAGAGAGTGCCGAAGACAACCCCCTCCAGCAAGATTCAGCACAGGAGGACGGAGAAGCCAGCCCTCAAGAGAGGGCGGTAGATGAGGAGATAGAGGATGACAATTCCATGCCTCCCTCCAGAGACGAGGCAAGCCTCAACGATGATGAATTCGTCGTGCCAGAGGATCCCGTCGAACACGAGCGTTTTAAACGCAGGCTAATGGCCACGGCGAACAGCCTAAAGAAAAAGCAGCAACATCTTCGAGCTGATCAATACCTGCTGGCCGACAGATGGACCGAGGTCCTCACGGCCGAAGAGCATGAACTCAAACGGCCCTCCAAAAGCTACCCAAAACGCAAGTTGCTCCCCCGATTAGAGGAGGAGGCATACAAACCTTCATCACCAGCGCACAATATGGCCGACCGACCACCTCGTGGCTGCGACAGAGAGGCATCTAGGCCCTCCACCAGAACCGTACCCCGGCACAGCTCGAAAAGCGCGAAGCCACGGGGGAATGCGCCGGACTTGCGAGACGTATTGGAGGACAAGGCAAAACAATCAAGATCTATCTACGGATCACGTGGGCGCCCCACGATCCACGACGATTACCGTCACGCCGGATACAGCAACTCCGGCCGGGCCGAACACAACAGACAAAGCTCTATTGAGCTACGTCGTGATATTGCCCAGTACAGAGGCGCCGCACACCCACTATGCTTCACAGATGAAGTAATGGATCGTCAAATCCCTGAAGGGTTTAAACCCGTGAAGATTGAATCCTATGATGGCACAACGGACCCCGCGGTTTGGATCGAAGATTATCTCCTTCATATCCATATGGCCCGCGGTGACAATCTCCACGCCATCAAGTATCTCCCACTCAAGCTTAAAGGACCAGCTCAGCATTGGCTTAATAGCTTGCTAGCAGAGTCAATTGGGTGTTGGGAGGACCTGGAAGCCGCATTTCTCGACAACTTCCAGGGCACATATGTGTGACCACCAGACGCCGATGACCTAAGCCACATAATTCAGCAGCCAGACGAATCGGCCAGACAGTTCTGGACACGGTTCTTAACAAAGAAAAACCAAATCATCGACTGTCCGGATGCAGAGGCCCTCGCAGCCTTCAAACATAACATCCGCGACGAGTGGCTGGCCCGGCACCTAGGATAGGAAAAGCCGAAATCCATGGCAGCCCTCACATCACTCATGACCCGCTTCTGTGCGGGGGAGGACAGCTGGCTAGCCCGCAGTAACAACCTCAGCAAAAATTCTGGCAGTCCGGACTACAAGGACCGCAATGGCAGGTCGCATCGTAACAAAAACAAACGCCGCGTTAACGGCAATAACACTGAGGATACGCCAGTCAACGCCGGATTCAGAGGCTCAAAACCCAGTCAGCGGAAAAGGCCATTTAAAAGAAATACCCCGGGTCCGTCCAACTTGGACCGAATACTCGACCGCTCTTGCCAGATACATGGCACCCCCGAAAAGCCAACTAATCACACCAACAGGGATTGTTGGGTATTCAAGCAAGCAGGCAAGTTAATTGCCGAAAACAATAACAAGAAGCCGCATAGCGATGACGAGGACGAGACCGGGCCGCCGAACAGTAGAGGACAGAAGGGGTTCCCCTCACAAGTGCGGACGGTAAAGATGATATACGCAACCCACATACCCAAGAGGGAGCGGAAGCGTGCACTTAGGGACGTATATGCGATGGAGCCAGTCGCCCCGAAGTTCAATCCATGGTCCTCTTGCTCGATCACTTTCGATCGAAGGGACCACCCCACCAGTATCCGCCATGGCGGGTTCGCCGCATTGGTCTTAGACCCAATCGTCGATGGATTTCACCTCACTCGAGTCCTGATGGACGGCGGCAGCAGCCTAAACGTGCTTTATTAGGATACAGTGCGCAAAATGGGCATAGACCCCTCAAGGATTAAACCTACAAAGACGACCTTCAAAGGCGTCATACCAGGTGTTGAGGCCAATTGTACAGGCTGAGTCACACTGGAAGTGGTCTTCGGATCACCAGATAACTTCCGAAGCGAGGAGTTAATCTTCGACATAGTCCCGTTCCGCAGTGGCTATCATGCCCTGCTCGGACGAACCGCGTTTTCAAAGTTCAACGCGGTGCCGCATTATGCATACCTCAAGCTCAAGATGTCAGGCCCTCATGGAGTCATCACGGTCAACGGAAACACTGAACGCTCCCTCCGAACGGAGGAGCACACAGCGGCTCTCACGGCGGAAGTACAGAGTAGCCTCTTAAGGCAATTCTCGAGCCCGGACGTTAAACGGCCGGACATAGCCAAACGTGCCCGGAGTAACATACATCAAGACCATCTGGCACGTTGCGAGCACGCGTAGCAATGCGGCCCCAACCCCAGCCCTTGCATGATTGCAAGACTAGCCCTCCGCGTACATAATTACGCTCTGGAGATACCATGGGCATAGGGGGAAGGGCACGACCACGATAGGCCCAGAGTGTGGCTCAACCACACCAGGGGCTCCCAAGTGTGTCTCTCTTTTTTTTCCTTTTTTTCTATTTATCCACAGGACTCCGTTCACCAGAGACCCTGTCCGGCAGTGAATCTGCCGAACTCACGATGCAACAGCCAGGGAAGGACAAAGGCGATGACGAATACTCAGGTGGTCTCCATTATGAGCATTAAATCTGTTAAATACACCATTCCGCAGCCTACCCCTAGAGGGGGACATGTCTAATAGTCCAATCCCTTGCTTACCGCACTATTTGTATCGTTCTGCACTCATGGCAGAATTCCTTGAATAAACAATGCATCACTTTTCGCTTATAATTGCATTCCCTTTTTACATATACGTTCATTTATGACGTTTTGCATCCGTACACTTTGGTACGGCTGAATACACCAGGGGCTTATGTTCCCCGCATTATGGTGTGATAAGTCCAAACACTTTCACAAGCGCGGCACCCCGAACTTATAGCATTATATGCATTGGCTCCGAATCATGTCTTGGGTCAATAGTTGGGTTTGCCCGCCTCCCATGTTTTGGTACCTTACGTTCGTTCTATCGGCTGAGGTAGCACTGAGAACCACTGCGATTGCGCCCCGGTTGAGCTGGGCGAGCGCCTCAGTGGAGAAAGCTAAAACTGACCATCATGATAAGGCGAGAGCTGGTCGCTGTTCGAGAGATCTTTTTGAGTCCCTAAAGACTTATGCCGCTTCGAGCGAGGAACCGGCTGTGTCCGGCCCAGGCATGGATAGCGCCCCGAACTCGGTCTTCCGAACACTAGGGGCTTCGCCGAAATTTAAAATTATAGAATTCTATGGCTAAGTGAGAGTGTTCAAGCATTATAAGTCCGGTTGCCTTGTTCGTCGTGTTGCGCGCCTCCCTAGATGGACCCAAAAATGGGAACAAGAGCGCTCAAGTTTATCCCGAACACCCCAGCACTCGTGGCATGGGGGCTGAAGCCGATGACTTGCCATCTCTTAGATTTGATAAATGGCCGCACAGAAGGTAATATTTTAAATTAATAAGCGTTGCTTAGCGCATATGAACAAAGTTTTCAGCGCACAGGATAACACATTGCGAGTCTACTCAAATATTACATCTTTGGGGCACTTGTCCGTAATCTTGCGGGCACCCTTCAGGACACTCTTATAATACTTTTCGGGCGTATGATACTCCTTGCCCGCCGGCGGCGCGTCTGTCAGAAGCCTCTCAGCATCCAGCCTGCCCCAGTGCACCTTTGCGCGGGCAAGGGCCCGACGGGCACCTTCAATACAGGCGGAGCTCTTGAAGACTTCCACCCAAGGGCACGCATCCACCAGCCGCCGCACGAGGCCGAAGTAGCTCCCAGGCACGGCCTCTTTAGGCCACAACCGGACTATGAGGCCCTTCATGGCCTGCTCGGCTACCTTGTGGAGCTCGACCAGCTGCTTCAGCTGGTCGCTAAGGGGCACCGGATGTCCGGCCTCAGCATACTAAGACCAGAAGACCTTCTCCGTTGAGCTCCCCTCCTCGGTCCGGTAGAATGCGGCGGCATCGGGCATGCTGCGAGGTAGATCTGCAAACGCTCCTGGAGAGCTCCGAATCCGGGTAAGTAACAGGTAATTCACATTCACATGCTTGCTTTGCATGAAAAATGCGTTACCCGCCGCTATTTTCTTCATCGCCTCAATCTCCTAGATGGCCTTATGGGCCTCGGCCTTAGCGGCTTTGGCACTCTCAAGAGCCGAGGCATGCTCGAACTCTCGAGTCTTCGAGTCGCGCTCCAAACTCTCATGCTTTTCCATGAGAGCCTGGAGCTCTTGCCGCACCTCCGCCACCCGCGCCTCCTGCTTCTCCTGCTCCGCTCATTCCGCGGCCGCATTACGTTCGACCGCGGACACGGCCTCCTTCAGGGTCGCCACCTCGTTCGTGGCCCCTGTAGTGCCCACGTTATCCTTGTTATTTCTATTGCAACCAAAATCCTTTTCTATAAGGTACAAATTTAATACGGTGTTACTCACCTTCTTTGTCCTCGAGCTACTTTTTGGCAAGACTGAGCTCGTTCTCGGTCCGCTCGAGGTCCTGCTTCAAAGCACCGACCTCCGCAGTCAATGCGGCAGAGGTCAGTAGCGCAGCCTGCAATCCCATATTGACATAATTTTTAGAACTCCTGCGTATAACTTTTTAGATCCTCAGTCCGGCTTTTCTTTCCGAACACCGAACCGAGCATCAGGGGCTACTGTCTATGCGGTATTACATTACATATTTTAAAACTTCTTACCTCAAAGCCTGTTAGAAGGCTGTTGCAGGCTTCGGTCAGCCCACTCTTGGCGAGCTGAACCATCTGAATCACCACACTCATGATAGTGCGGTGTTCTTCCTCGATGGAAGCGCCGTTGAGCGCCTCCAACAAGTTGTTCGGCGCCTCCGGTTGGAAGGAGGCCGCCGGTGCCACGGTCTTGCCCTTCTTACGAAGGGGCCGCCTGCCGGACTTCGGAACCACTGCGGGTTCCAGGGCGGAGTCCGGTGCGAAGTCCGAGAGGTTGCCCTGCGGCACCTCTGGAGCCTCACCCTCCTGGCGGGTCCCCTCCTGGGACCCCACCTCGGCGTCCTCGGTGTCACGAGGGGTGGAGGCGGCCGGAATGGAATCCACATCCGACGGAGCCAAGGTCCCGCTCGAAGAAGTGGGAAAATCGTCCTCGGACGGACTACAGGTTGTATGCGGCATTAGAAGGACACTGTGTGGCGAAAAAGAGAAATTATAAATCATTCAGGAATCCGGATACTTACGAACTTGCCGGAGGCTTGGCACTTGAAGGCCACCCCTCGTTGCCGTCGTCGGCGTTGGTGGAACAGTCCGGAGGAAGGGTCCTTCCCCTCTTGGACCCTTCGCCCTCCCCCGTTGGGGAAGCCTTCCTCTTCCTCTCTCCCCCCTCCTGGGGAGAGTCCTCTCTCTCCTCCTCGTCTTCGGGGGAGGAGTCCGCCTCGGAGCCATCGGACGATGAGTCCGATACCACCTGGCACCGGGAACTCCTTCGGGTTCCCGTGGCCGCCTTCTTGGCCTTCTTCTCCGGCACCACGTAAGGGGCCGGAACCAGCAGCCCCGTCAAACGGGTACCCGCTAGGTCTTCGGGAAGGGGAGCCGGACAATCAACCTGTCCGGACGTTCTCTGCCAGTCCTGTTAAAGGCATTGGGAGTTTTAGATCCCACGTAGAGTCAAACTATGAAAAGAGTAAGTGTCCCATAAAGGATAGAAAAGCTTACCTCGCCGGCCGGGCGCTTTGTGCTGAATCCGCGATCTTCAGTTGCGGATGCTGGGGCTTCTCCGCCCTTGAACAGCACCTTCCAGGCAGCTTCGTACATCGTGTCGAAGAGCCCGCTCAGGGTCCGGTGCTGTGCCGGATCAAACTCCGACAAATTGAAGGCCCGTTGTTGGCAGGGCAGAATCCGGCGGACGAGCATGACCTGGATCACGCTGACAAGCTTAAGCTTCTTGTTCACCAGGGTCTAGAGGCAGGACTGGAGTCCTGTCAGCTCCTCCGAACTACCCCATAGCAAGCCCTTCTCTTTCCAGGAGGTGAGCTGCATGGGGATACTAGATCTGAACTCGGGGGCCGCTGCCCATTTAGGGTCACGCGGCTCGGTGATGTAGAACCACCCCGATTGCCACCCTTTGATGGACTCCATGAAGGCACCCTCGAGCCAGAGGACGTTGGGCATTTTGCCCGCCATGGCGCCTCCGCACTCCGCTTGGACGCCCTTCACCACCTTCGGCTTGACATTGAAGGTCTTTAGCCACAAGCCAAAGTGGGGCTGGATGCAGAGGAAGGCCTCGCACACGACGATAAACACCGAGATGTTGAGGATGAAGTTTGGCGCCAGATCATGGAAGTCTAGGCCGTAGTAGTACATGAGCCCCCGGACGAAGGGATGAAGTGGGAAGCCCAGTCCGCGGAGGAAGTGGGGAAGGAATACGACCCTCTCATGGTGCCTGGGGGTGGGGATGAGCTGCCCCTTGTCAGGCAGCCGGTGCGCGATGTCGCTGGACAAGTATCCGGCGCCGCGTAGCCTCTCGATGTGTCCCTCCGTAACGGAGGAGGCCATCCATTTGCCTCCCGCTCCGGACATGGCTGGAGAAGGTTGAGACGAGATGTGCGGACTTGGGCGCTGGAGCTCGAGTGCGTGGAGATGGATAAGCAAAAGGAGGAAGAAGGCGTAGGTAAAAAGGGTGGATCCTTATCCCCTTATATATCGGCAGACGAAGACTATGCATCCCCACCAGCCTGGTAAAACTCACTTATCTCCCAAGCGCCACAATCAATGGCGCGGTTGGGTTACCCACGTCCGTATTGATGGGAATCCCGGAATAAGGGGAACATGATCTCTGCTTCGACAAGACGTGCCAAGGAAACCGCTTCGCTAAACGCGCTGAGGTGGTATAATAAAAAACGATTCAAGTAAAGGCTTGGTGGTGGTGTGACGTCATGCCACAAAATACGTCAGCAGATTGAACCTGTGTGTGTATTATTCTCTCTATGGTGGAATGTGGAATTTATTTTGCAGAGCCGGACACTATCCTGGTGTTCACAATCTTTTAGGGATTATTTGGAGGAGGAACCCTCCCTGCAATGCCGAACAATATGCGCACCGGACTCATCGTCATTGAAGCCTGGTTCAGGGGCTACTGAGGGAGTCCTGGACTAGGGGCTGTCCGGATAGCCGGACTATCATCATCGGCCGGACTCCAAGACTATGAAGATACAAGATTGAAGACTTCGTCCCGTGTCCGGATGGGACTTTCCTTGGCGTGGAAGGCAAGCTTGGCGATACGGATATGTAGATCTCCTACCATTGTAACCGACTCTGTGTAACCCTAGCCCTCTCCGATGTCTATATAAACCGGAGGGTTTTAGTCCGTAGGACGAACAACCATTACAACAATCATACCATAGGCTAGCTTCTAGGGTTTAGCCTCCTTGATCTCGTGGTAGATCCACTCTTGTACTACCCATATCATCAATATCAATCAAGCAGGAGTAGGGTTTTACCTCCATCGAGAGGGCCCGAACCTGGGTAAAAACATCATGTCCCTTGTCTCCTGTTACCATCCGCCTAGACGCACAGTCCGGGACCCCCTACCCGAGATCCGCCGGTTTTGACACCGACAGTTACGTTTTCATGTTGTACTGTCCGATGGAGCACCATAACCTTCACCTTCGTTTCACCTAGGCTCCTGAACAACATAGCAAATGTCTAATAGTCTGGTTTCAAAACCATGCATATCTTGACGACATTAAACAATGGCTGTCCTTGTTTCACAAAGGCTCTCTGTTAGGGAATGGACTTCTGTCTGGAGCGCTGATATGACATTGTTTTGAGCTTGCATATCTTGACCATGAGGCAGTTTGGACAAGATTTCCTTAACAACCAACCCAGTATTACGCAGGAACTTGCTTTTGGCACTGTTAGTGGACAGGTACTGGCCCACTGCAGCAAGAGGTGACATCGCGGTTATAGTTGCCTCGTCAAACTTCAGAAGGTGGCGGCTCCACCATTTTTTCCATAGCTTGCTGAAAAGTTGAGTAGTACCAGAACATGAGATATTAAGGAGGAAGCCAAACCAAACAAAATATCTTTGGTCTATATACTAATCTTATTGTGGGGAACCCGTGTAAACTATTAGTTGTATTTTACTACAAAGTACATAGTAAAACCAGGTTCCAAACATATGACCATGTACCATGGCTAATGTATTATCTATTTCTTCACATTGTATTGAGACCTAAGGATAAAGAGACAAAGTTTATAATACGATAAGCATAGTATGACATCATTCATATCACAAAACAACTGAGAACAGAAAAACATGCAATTATAACGTTGTGTGGGCAATTCTAACACGGAACTAGATTACAGATCAAGATCAAAGGAACATCACTCCTCTCTTTTTAAACCTTGCAAGGTGCAATGATACGTTGAGACAATTGTGTATAAAATTGAAAAGAGTAATAGACATTGGCTGCAAACCGTGCAGTTCAATGCACGAGTCAGAGTAAGTAGTAGTTAAAAGGCATGAGGATTAAGGACTTACAACAACGGCTTTGACTGGTGTAGTCATGCCCTTCGTCTTGCCGGTGTGACAGTCCTTGATGATTTCCGCAACATTTGGTTCAGGTACATTTGTGAGGCACATGCGTAAATAGGAGTTCAACATATGAGATCTGATCACATACATATAACATACTTGATACTTTGGATCAGACCAGTGTTTAACAAGGCCTCTCCAGTCTTCATTCGATATATTTTCCACTGGAGATGTTTGGGCAAGTTCACTATTAGCCTTGCCTTCAAAGTGAGTTTTCCTCATGTTATACCGATACTGTCACAGAGCAGACCTGAAAACATGGGTGCAAGCTTGTCTGCTTGCATCATCTTGGCTATCCAACTTGAACCTCATATGTTGAAAATTATGGGAGTCTCATTATCAGCAACCTAGAAAGTATGGGACAGAGCAAGACGATATTACTAGTTTCCATACATAACCATACTTACAGATAAATGGTAGAGGAAGGTGCTGAACTGGGTTTCTTCTTTGTCATTCCTGTACTGAATCCATGTTGGGAGGATACGTGCATGACACCTAACGTCAACTACTGCCTCTGATACTAACTTGGCTGACTCTGTAGCATCATGTGGCCTTTTTAAACCTGCCTCAGAACGGATCTCCATTCTTCCTCCTCTAGATTTAGTTAACCTATCGAGCATTATCTCTGATGTTTGTTTCCTCTTGCGCCTAGGTGCTAGTCCAACAACAAACATAGGAAGTGTTAGTGTACATAAAACTGTGAGACTACATATAAAGAAGCATGCAACTATAACTTGACTCCAGCAACTACCTTCTTGCTATTGAAGCTCACAAGGTTCATCCGATCTTGCCAACTCGTCTTATGTCAAGAGTGCTTCGGAAGTAGTGTCAGGTGGCAAGGGAGGTTGTGAACATGCTGCTAGCTGAGTTGACAAACGAGTAACTCGTGTAGCTGGTGGTACCGTGGAAGGTGTTGCAACAACTAGGGTTGTCGCTGCTTGTTTGGTGGCAGCTATTAGTTTCTGTTTGGTGTAGCACAGGATACCGCATTTGTAAAATTTTCCACTGGACTTTGACCTTCTATTGCACCATCAGTACCAATAGAATCTACATAATTCTCCTGCTTCCGTTTCCGTGTGTCCTTAGTACTAACACCATCCCCTGTCATTTCATGTTCCTTCCTCTTTCTCTGTGCCATGTTAAGTCAAGCCGACAAGAAAAAGGAATAAAAATTTAGTTCTTCAGAACAAAGTGATGCGTGATACAGATGAACTGAACTTTGATGTTAGACAACCACATGATAGGAGGATGTAATATGTACGAAAAACAGGACAACATGCGATAATCAGAACTATGATGTGTAAACTAAGCAGAAGGCATTTCAATAAATTAGAAGCAATGCAATGGAAGGTAGAAACCATATGAAAGTTGCTACAAATATCGCTATGCCAAGTTAATAGTGTCTCGTCATAGCTGGCATTTAAACAAATGTGAAGCAATAAAAGAAATAAATCATATGCAAGATGCAAACAACATCACACTACCAAGTTAAAGGTCTCTCATCATTAGTGCCATCGCATATTCACAGCATTGCATATTCAAAACTTATGATGTGTAAACTAAGCAGAAGGCATTTCAACAAGTTAGAAGCAATGAAAGGTAGACACCATATGTAAGACGCAACGAATATCACTCTACCAAGTTAAAACTATCTCATCATTAGTGCCATTTCAACAAATTAGTAGTACAAGCTAGAAAATAATGCGAGATGTAAACTATATCAGACTCCCAAGTTAAACGTGTCTTGTGAAACGTTATTATTGTAGGTTACACAATAGTAGTACTTTGATGTAACAACATGGTGTGATAGACATATATTGTATGTTCTAGAAATAGGAACACATGTCTTATTCACTAGTATAATGTTTAAAGTAAGCAGATGGAATTTAACAAAATTAGAAGCAATGCAAGCTAGACATCATACATAACATGCAACCACATATAACAATGCCATGTTAGAGGGAGCACATGTGATGGTAGACAAGAGGGGACGTGCACATCATCAACATAGCTACTTTTATTGTCTATGCATATGTTGTCTTCCAAATCTTGTTGGGGGGATGGCCGAGTAGAATGTGTAGAGGCCCTCTGTTTGGAAGAAGCACCTTTATCTACTACCTTGCTAATTTCCTTCTGCTTTATTGATTTTGCATTATCAAGTAAAACAGACAAGGAAAAGCAATAAAATTCACTCTTCAGAACTCATTCATACAGGATACTAACAATCACTACCTTCATGTAAGGAAAACACATGATACGAGGATGGAATATGTACGAAAGACAGGACGTCATGGCATATTCACAACTATTGTGTAAACTAAGCAGAAGTAATTTAATTAAATTACAAGCAATACAAGTGAGACACCGTATGCAACATGCAAGACAATATCACACTGCCAAGCTAGAGAAAGCACCTGGGATGCCGGTTTCGCTGGAAGACTGCCATCAGTCCCTGCCTTATTTTTCCCTTCCTATTTCTTAATTGTATTGCCTTGTCAAGTCCAACCCACAAAAAAATGAAAAAAAATTCGCTTATCAGAACTCATTGATGCAGGATGCTGACGAGCACTACTTTAATGTAAGGCGACCGCATGATAGGACGATTGAATGTGTAAGAAAAAAGGACAACATTGCATATTCACAGCTATGATGTGTAAACTAAGTAGAAGGCATTTCAACAAATTGGAAGCAATGAAAGCTAGACACCATATGAAAGATGCAACGAATATCACTCTACCAAGTTAAAACTGTCTCGTCATAAGTGCCATTTCAACAAATTAGAAGTAGTACAAGGTAGAAAAGAATGCGAGATGTAACCTATATCACACTCCCAAGTCAAACATGTCTTATGATAAGTGATTGTTGCAGGTTACACAACAGTAGTACTTTGATGTAAGAACATGGTGTGATAGACAGATAATGTATGTTCTAGAAACAGGAACACGTGTCTTATTTGCAAGTATAATGTGTAAAGTAAGCATATGGAATTCAACAAAATTAGAAGCAATACAAGCTAGACATCATACATAACATGCAACCACATATAACAGTGCCAAGTTAGAGGGAGAAACAGTGATGGTGCACTAGGGGAGACGTGCTCATCATCAACATAGCTACCTTGAGTGTCTATGCATGTGTTGTCTTGCAAATCTTCTTGGGGGGGGGGGGGTTGGGTGGCGGAGTAGAATCTGTAGAGGCCCTCCATTTGGAAGGATCACCTTTATCGACTTCCTTGCTAATTTCCTTCCGCTTTATTGATATTGAATTGTCATGTAAAACCGACAAGAAAAAGCAATAAAATTCACTCTTCAAAACTCATTCGTGCATGATACTGACAATCACTACTTTGATGTAAGGTAAACACATGATACCATGATGGAATATGTACGAAAAACAGGACGACATGGCATATTCACAACTATTTGTGTAAACTAAGCAGAAGCCATTTCAACAAATAAGAAGCAATGCAAGCTAGACACCACATGAAAGATGCAACCAATATGACTCTACCAAGTTAAAAGCATCCCATCATAAATGGTGTTTCAAAAAATTAGAAGCAGCGCATGCTATAAATCATATGAAAGATGCAACTAATATCACACTGCATATACTAAAGGCGTCTCGTCATATTGAGTGATGACGGATACAAAAAAACAATAGTTTTATGTAAGGACATGCTTAATAGACAGATGTACTATGTAGTAAAAATAGGAAGGCATGTCACATTAACAGGTATAATGTATAAACAAAGCTGAATAGCAAATGCAATTTAACCATATTGGAAGAATTACAATCTAGACACCATATGCAACATGCAACGACATATCATGCTGCCAAGTTAGAGCAAGCACCTGTGATGCTGGTGTACGGGAAATGCGGTCATCAACTATAGAGCTACATTCACTATCTACATCTGGCCTTGCTATTTCTTGAGAATGATATAGGGAGGCTGACACTACATTCTTTAAAAGAGCATATTTTCTCATAGTAACCCACTAACGTGATTGTCTCATCATAAGTCATTGATGAAGGATACACAAGAACATTAGCTGGATGTAAGAACATGGTTAATAGACAGATGTACTAGTATGTACCAAAAACAGGAATACATGTCATATTCAAAGGTATAATGTGTAAGCTAAGCAGATGCAATGTGACACCCCCGATTTGGCCGTACACTAATCATGCACACAAATGTGTATGACCAAGATCAGGGACTCACGAGATGATATCACAACACAACTCTAAACACAAATTAAAGATCATACAAGCTTCATATTACAAGCCAGGGGCCTCGAGGGCTCGAATACAAGTGCTCGAACATAAGCGAGTCAGCAGAAGCAACAATATATGAGTACAGACATAAGTTAAACAAGTTGCCACAAGATGGCTAGCACAAACTAGGATACATATCAAAAGAGGCGCATGCCTCCTGCCTGGTCGTTGGCGGCCTGAACGTAGAAGTAGGCACCGTCGTGTAGTAGGGGTCGTCGTCCACGGTGGCATCTAGCTCCTGGGCTCCATCATCTGGTTGCGACATCCGAGAAGAAGAGGAAAATGGGGAAAAGAGGGAGCAAAGCAACCATGAGTACTCATCCAAAGTACTCGCAAGCAAGGATCTACACTACATATGCATGGGCATCTAAGTAAAGGGGCAATATCGGTGGACTGAATTGCAGAATGCCAGAATAAGAGGGAGATAGCTCGTCCTATCGAAGACTACGCTTCTTGCAGCTCCACCTTGAAGCATGTAGAACAGAGTAGCAAGTGCCGCATCAGGTAACATCGCATTGCATAATCCTACCCGGCGATCCTCCCCTCATCGCCCTATGGGAAAGTGACCACCGGGTTGTCTCTGGAACTTGTAAGAGGAGTGTTTTATTAAGTATGCAGTTCTAGTTGTCATAAGGTTAGAATACAACTCCGGGGCATCCTTTTTCCAAGGGACACGACTATTCAAATAGATAAACTTCCCTACAGGGGTGCACCACATTACCCAACAGTCCAACACGCTCAATCCCTTTGGCCGGACACACTTTCCTGGGTCATGCCAGCCTCGGAAGATCAACATGTCGCAACCCTACCTAGGCTCAACAGAGAGGTCAGCACGCCGGTCTAAATCCTATGCGCAGGGGTCTGGGCCCATCGCCCATTGCACACCTGCACATTGCGAGGGCGGCCAGTAAGCAGACCTAGCCTCCCTAATACAAGAGCAGGCGTTCCAGTCCAATCCGGCGCGTGCTGCTTAGTCGCTGACGTCAAGAAGGCTTCGGCTGATACCACGATGTCGAGTGCCCATATCTGTTCCCACGTAGTTGGTTAGTGCGTATAGGCCAGTGGCCCGACTCAGATCAAATATCTAGATCTTATTAAGCATGTTATTTAGAGTATCCGCGGACGCAGACCAGGGACCAGGCCCACCTGTCCCCTAGGTGGTCACAACCTGCCCTGTCGCTCCACCACAAAGTAACCATCAGGGGGCTGTCGGGAACCTAGTCCCACCACTACCTGGGTGGAACCACCTGCCCCTTCAGCCCCCATCTCCGAACAGTAACATCAATATGTAATAGTATATAGTATAAACCCGTGATCACCCCCCGAAGCGAGCACGGCCCTGTAGTATAGCATGGCAGGCGGACAAGAGTGTAGGGCCACCGATGTAATTCTAGAAACCTATACCAAGCATTAGGATAGCAGGTAAAGGTATCAACAATTGTAGCAACAATGACAGGCTATGCAACAGAATAGGATTAACCGAAAGCAGTAACATGCTACTCTACTCTAATACAAGCAGTAGAGAGAAGAAATATGTGATATCAGGTTGATCAAGGGGGGGGGGGGCTTGCCTGGTTGCTCTGGCAAGAAGGAGGGTCGTCGTCAATGTAGTCGTTCATAGGGGTATCGGCAGCGGTCTCGAGGTCTACCGGAAAGAAGTAACAGAGGGGGAACAAAATAAATAACAAAGCAATCAAAGCATCACAAAGCATAGCAAGGCAATACGCGGTGCTAGGGGTGATCTAACGCGATACGAGGCAATACCGGCAAAGGGGAAAACATCCGGGAATGTTTTCTCGAAGTTTGGTATTTACAGACAGACGAAATGGAGGATGGTTTCATGTTCGCTATGCTAGGAACGTGTTGCTGACGAACGGATTGCGTATTCGGATTCGTCTCGTTGTTCTGAGCAACTTTCATGTACAAAGTATTTTCATCCGAGCTACGAATTATTTTATATTAATTTATAAAGATTCAATCATTATTTTATAATTAACAGAATTAATTTAATTAAAAAATGTAATTATGACATCAGCATGATGTTAGGGTGATGTCAGCAGTCAACTAGTCAGTTGACCTAGTCAAACTAGCGTGTGGGGCCCACTGTCATTGACTGATAACTAATTAACATTTGTTAGTTTTATTAGTAGATTAATTAGGTTTAATTAATTCACTAATTAGGATTAATTAAGTTAATTAATTAATTAATTAATATTATTTTATCTCTTTTTAAAAACGTTCCAGGGGGCTGGGCCCCACATGTCAATGGCCACTGTGACTAACGGGCATGCGGGCTATCGGGCGCGTGGCAGAGCCGTGCATACGGGCGTTGGCCCGTGAGGGCACACCCAACAGGGTGCGGGTGCCGGCGCACCGGCGTGGAGCAGCGACAGCAGGTGAGGGGCGGCGCCGGTGCATCCTAGCATGGCGGAGCCGGAGCTCGAGGCTGGGGCGGTGGGCAGCGGCAGCCATGGGGCGCGGGAGCGGCAAGGGCGGGGCGACGGCGCGGGCGCGTGGCCATGCAGGGCAAACGTGTGCGGGGGCATGGCCCGACTAGTAGGACGACAGGGAGAGGAAGGAGCTCACATCGGGTGTACGATATGGGCAGCGGTGGTCGATGAGGAGGACGGGGACGACGACGTCCGGCGAGGGGGAGACGAGGACGACGGGGAAGATGGTGGTGGTGACGATGACGATGTCCGGGGCAAGCGCGGCGACGGTGGTCCGGCGGGGAGATGGGATCGGGGGGGGGGGGTGTGCCCATATCCAGATCGGGCAGGGAGGGAGGCGAGGGAGCGAGGCGGAGGGTAACGGGGGCGGTTCCAGCGTCGGGGATCGATCCCGATCCAGGAGGGGATCGGGGGAAGGGAGAGGGAATCGTGCGGGGGGGGGGGGGGAGTGGGGTGAGGGGTACTAGGGTTTGGTGGTGGGGCAGGCCATATAGGCCAAGGGTAGTGGGTCGGCCAGCTGGGCCATTCGGCCAAGTGGAGGGGGGAGGGGTTCTACTTCACCCTTTTTTAGTTTTTTTATTTCCTTTTCTTTTATTTATTATTTTCTGTTCTATTTTAGTTACACCTATTTTAGTTTTTACCCCCTCCGTTCCTAAATATAAGTCTTTGTAGATATTTCATATGGACTACATACAGAGCAAAATGAGTGAATCTACACTCTAAAATGCATCTAAATACATCCGTATGTGGTCTGTAGTGGAATCTCTACAAAGACTTATATTTAGGAACAGAGGGAGTATAAAATACAAACAAACTCCTAAAGTACTATTATAATATGGCCCACTACCTCAAAAAGGTTGGTGCAGTAATAAATACTTGATGCATTTTTATTATTTAAAAGGTATTTAAGTATTTTCTTTTAGCCACAGTTTTATTTATTTTAGTGCATTTAAATACTTTATAAAGGTGTGGCTTCTCCACCAATATGGTCTATGGATTATTTGACACATGTTGAACACTTTAGTTTTGACTTTTGAATACTTTTATTGTTTGCCTATATTTTAAATTTGAATTTGAATCGTCTTGAACTAACGCGAGTTTATCAATAGTAACTGAGGTGACGTGGCATCATTAGCGGAGGTTTACTATACCTTAATTATCCGGGTGTCACAATTCTCCTCCACTACAAGAAATCTCGTCCCGGGATTTTAAGAGGTGGAGAAAGGGGGGAAGATCTGGTTACGAAATGCTAAAGAATCTTCTGAGTCTTGGTTGGTCTTCTCGAAGAGGATGATCCACTACGTTGATGTCATCATTACTCTGCTTCAGATCATCATGATGAAGCTGGCATCCTTCCTTTGGAATCTTCGTCGTCCTACGAATGACATAAGAGAGAAAATATTTGGAAGAACACATCTCCACAAAGTTAGGCGTCTGACGGGGAGCTCAGGGAAAAAGGACATGAATTATTTCTCAAGTTGTAACTCAGGGAAATCATTGAGAGCAATATGCGATGGTACATAAGTTTCAAATGAGTAGGCAGTCATTCGATGCCCGAAGTAGAGCGTGAAGGTGACTAGAGCAACGAGAATAAGTATTGCGCCTGATTCCAGAATTGATGATCTCTCAAAAGGTGGCTCGTGAATTACATGCAAGGCCACGCGCGAGGAACAACCTTGAGAACAGGGGGTATAGGAGAGTCAGGTTTCGATCCTGTGGAACTGTGGGTTATGGGCCCACCATGTGGTTTAAAAGTAGAAGGAGTGGTGACATCTTGCACGACCAGGATGCCAAGGCATGTCAGAGGTTAGCATGTTAGTTATGTCGGCAACAACGTCGGTACCAAAGGAGAGGGACGAAAAGAACCATTTTCCTGCTCGTTGAACAAGGTGGACTAATAGGCAAAGTTCTCGTCCATCGGTGGCTACCGGAATGTCATCAACAATAGTAACAGGTTCTCACTAACAAGGTGGTACACCGGGGTGTTTTATAAGCAGGGAATTATTTCTGCTCATATCATATAGATCGCAAGAAAGGTTAAACCAACCAATCGAAAGGAATAAGTGATTATCAGAATTTAAACAGACCATTGGAAATGAAAATGTGTTTATACACAAATATTAGGTGTATATCCTTTCCAAGGAGAAGCAGAGGATGATATACAAGTCAGGGCAGCAAGTACATCACCATTTGGATAAAGAGGTAAGGGGATTCATGATGTTATCCATACAATGGTGTATGGGTAATTGGTCACAAAAATTTAGCATTGTGCTTCAAATGTTCTTATTGAAGATCGAAGTACCACAAACATGCTTCGAGATAGCATTGGCATGGTTTTCAAGCGAAGGTCAGACTTTGGATACACGAAGGACCCATCAGGAACAACTGGTAGAATAAGTCTTACAGTTTCCTCATGGAAGAATGGATAACCTTGCTAAAAAAGAATTTATAACAATAGGTTCTTCGGCTAGGTTTGCTAGGCCTTCACCTTACCGGTCATATAAAGACCAACATTATAACTCTTGGAAATATGTTCCAACCATCATATCAGACCAAGATTCACATCAGATTAGTGTTAGGGTACCTCAGACCCAGGATGTTTGAGAAGAAAAGGTGCAACACAACTTGACGAGATGACATTGTAAGATTCTCGGGAAATGAACAATGGAAGCGAGTTCTGAAACAGGATTTCATCATTAAACCAAGGAGAGGATGAGGGGGTGGCTGATGGACTCAGCGACAATTCATCAAGATTTCCAAAAGATGGATTTCCATAATTTATGTGAACAAGGAGATAACATTTGTCAGACCAAATGATATAAAGGTGTATGCTCGAGGGAAACACACACAATTAAACATTGGTTGAAAGGTGCACCCGAAATATGGGCTTAGGTAGCATGAGCAATGTTAGAATGGTGATCCAATAACCAATAGTCTAAGAATGAACTATCGACCATTATCTTCAAAGCAATAGGGTTGCTTGATGATCAGAATCCAAGCAGCACCATTCACTTGTTGGTATCCCGGTTAGAATCAACTCGGGGACCAAGAAAGAATGGTGATGGTGAGAAGTATCACTATACCAAGAATTCTTAAGAGGTACTCCAAGGTAGAACATAACATAAGTTGGATAGCAAGGAACTCAAGGTACAACACAAAACATGAACAAGTTTGTGTTGGAGGGGAGGCAATAAAGTGGTCGATAATAACACAAATCATCGAGGGCAAGGATGGTATTTCTCATCACGAATTCAACTGATATCCTGGAAGAGTTCGGGATGCTGATGATGATCACGACACATTAGTCGAGAGATTTCACAACGATGCAATCGATCGGTGATGACATCAAGTCAAAGGAATGATGAAGCGAAAGGTTATTGGAACCATGGGTACGACACAAACTCAAAATCAAGGTTGTTGTTCAAGGAGAAATGATATGACGAGGAAGATCGATGTAAGGTTAGCTCACCGTCAAAATTTGTGCTCCGGGAAGAAGGACTAGGTAGCACAGTTAAAATTAGCACGATAATGATGTAACCGATCAGGCTAGGAATGACATGATGGAGTATTAAACTTGTAAGCGATGAAGATTTCTTAATACTTGTTGAATCGCAGTGCAAACACGGATCCGTTATCGGTGTCCTTGAGTGTCTAACAACTCAGAACCCGGGGAAAAATTGGAATCGGTGAGAAAAATAATAGTAGATGAAGTACTCATAGGGAGTTATGTAGTTCTGTGATATTCTCGAGATACTAGAGGGTAAAACTCGAAGGTAGAGCAGAGTAGAGGTTGGGAAGGCGTATTGATCTATAGAAGGCAAGTAATTTTAACTTGTCCGAGAAATAGAATCAAAGGAGAACAATCATGGTCGGAACCACGGTTGCAAAGGACTAACTCCCAGATATGAGATGAACTTATACCAAGGAAATAATTATTTTAAGAGAAGCTTTAATGATAAAGTCTACATCATGACCATGGGCATGAACACAAAGTTCAAGGTCGACTCCCACTTATCCAATGCATGACCATTCACTTACTGCTCTATTAAAAATGAATTGAGTGCGAAAACCTACCTGGTGAATTGCCAGAGTATGACCCGTGAAAATTTTTGGGTTCACACTAATTAAGGAAGGTATAGGTCCAACCCATCGGGGTATCTGAGGAACATATACCCCAAGATTTTAGGAGTAATTAACACAAGCTCGTAAGTAGAGCATGGTTGTCAAAGTAGATGATACAATTTACCAAAGGCATTGTGTATCAGGGAAAGAACTTCTCAAGGGCTTTTGTATATGAAGGACACTGTAAGATGATAATTCAACAAAGGATCAGACGGTCCATAATGGAGCTGAGATGAGCATCGACACACGTCCAGAGGAAGAAAAATGCAAAGGCAGTGTATCATAGAAACAACTGACTAATTTAGAGATCAAACGCAAAGGAATTATGATTTCCAATTCAAGAGATCAGAAGCAAACGCTCTGATTAATGATGGAAAAGTTGAGTAGGCTTAGGGGTACAATCAATGGCAATTTGATTGGTCGAGGTCCAACCATGTTTAAAATGATGTCTTAGCCGGAAGGATGAATTCTAGGATCTGATTGAGGATTGCGAGCATCCGCAACATGTTGAATCAATGGACTCAAAATGATAGTGACAAAGATGCTAATAAGATTACTAGAATTATGGGATTAACCATAATGCAAGCAAGCAAGAATTTCAAGATAAATATGCTGTTGAGAATTTTCTAAAGATCGAATAGGATTTCAAAGACTTTTGTGAAATATATGAATCAACTGGGGATGAGAGAATACTCGATAAGTGCGAGGATTTATCCGTAGGGGTATTCATGTGGCAAAGAACTACAAGGTAGTAAGAACAAAGTATTCTCGGAACAATAGAGAGAACTTCGGGGTATCTTGTAATAACAAGATCAACTGGGAATAATTGTATGAATGGAAAGTGTACGTGGTTATTCATAGGGGGTTATCGATGGAAGGGAATTGCAATAGTGATGGTATAAAGACTTGAGAAAACATCATAGAGTATCTTTGGAACCTTTTGGTGCTGCAGACAATCATCTAGAATGAAGGGGCTCTCCGGAAGGAAGTGGTTACGAGAACCTAGAGTTATAGTTAGTAAAATCATTTAACCCGAATAGAAGAGAGATCAGAATCCCAGAGTATAGGCGAGGAATAAAAGATCCTAATACCACCCAATGGCGACGTGGGCCCGTAAGACAGACAACCATGTTAGTAAATTTTTTTTTCAATGACTAGACTCGACTTCGGCCAAGGAGTGTGGAAGGGGGATTCCTACAGGCAGTCGGCTCTGATACCAACTTGTAACGCCCCCGATTTGGCCGTATACTAATCATGAACACAAATGTGTATGACCGAGATCAGGGACTCATGGGATGATATCACAACAGAACTCTAAACACAAATTAAAGATCATACAAGCTTCATATTACAAGCCAGGGGCATCGAGGGCTCGAATACAAGTGCTCGAACATAAGCGAGTGCAGAAGCAACAATATCTAAGTACAGACATAAGTTAAACAAGTTGCCATAAGATGGCTAGCACAAACTGGGATACATATCGAAAGAGGCGCATGCCTCCTGCCTGGGATCCTCCTAAACTACTCCTGGTCGTTGGCGGCCTGAACATAGAAGTGGGCACCCTCGGTGTAGTAGGGATCATTGTCCACGATGGCATCTAGTTCCTGGGCTCCAGCATCTGGTTGCGACGTCCGAGAAGAAGAGGAAAATGGGGAAAAGAGGGAGCAAAGCAAGGATCTACACTACATATGCGTGGGTATATGAGTAAAGGGACAATATCGGTGGACGTAACTATGGAATGCCAGAATAAGAGGGGGATAGCCAGTTCTATCAAAGACTACGCTTCTGCCAGCCTCCACCTTGAAGCATGTAGAAGAGAGTAGCAAGTGCAGCATCTAGCATAATCCTACTCGGCGATCCTCCTCTCGTCGCCCTATGGGAAAGCATCCACCGGGTTGTCTCTGGAACTTGTAAGAGGAGTGTTTTATTAAGTATCCAGTTCTAGTTGTCATAAGGTCAGAATACAACTCCGGGTCGTCCTTTTACCAAGGGACACGACTATTCGGATAGATAAACTTCCCTGAAGAGGTGCATGACATTAACCAACACGCTCGATCCCTCTGTCTAGACACACTTTCCTGGGTCATGCCTGGCCTTGAAAGATCAACACGTCGCAGCCCTACCTAGGCTCAACAGAGAGGTCAGCACGCCGGCCTAAATCCTATGCACACAGGGGCCCGGGCCCATCGCCCATTGCACACCTACACGTTGCGAGGGCGCCCGGTAAGCAGACCTAGCCTCCCTAATATAAGAGCAGGCGTTCCAGTCCAATCCGGCGCATGCTGCTCACTCGCTGACGTCAAGAAGGCTTGGTGTATACCACGACGTCGAGTGCCCCTATCTGTTCCCGCGTAGTTGGTTAGTGCGTATAGGCCAGTGGCCAGACTCAGATCAAAGATAAAGATCTCGTTAAGCGTGTTATTTAGAGTATCTGCGGACGCCGACCAGGGACCAGGCCCACTTGTCTCCTAGGTGGTCGCAACCTGCCCCGTCCCTCCGCCACAAACTAACCATCAAGGGGCTGTCGGGAACCCAGACCCACCACTACCTGGGTGGAACCACCTGCCCCTTCAGCCCCCATCTCTGAACAGTAACATCAGTATGTAATAGTATATAGTATAAACCCGTGATTAGCTCCCGAAGTGAGCACGATCCAGTAGTATATCATGGCAGACGGACAAGAGTGTAGGGCCACTGATGTAATTCTAGAAACCTAGACTAAGCATTAGGATAGCAGGTAAAGGTATCAACAATTGTAGCAGCAATGACAGGCTATGCAACAGAATAGGATTAACCGAAAGCAGTAACATGCTACTCTACTCTAATTCAAGCAGTAGAGAGAAGAAATAGGCGATATCGGGTTGATCAGGGGGGGCTTGCCTCGTTGCTCTGGCAAGAAGGAGGGTCATCGTCGATGTTGTCGATCACAGGGTTATCGGCAACGGTCTCGAGGTCTACCGGAAAGAAGTAACAGAGGGGGAACACAATAAATAATAGAGCAATCAAAGCATCACAAGGCATAGCATGGCAATACGCGGTGCTAGGGGTGACCTAACACGATACGAGGCGATACCAGCAAAGGGGGAAACATCCTGGAATGTTTTCCCGAAGTTTGGTATATATGGACAGATGAAACGGAGGGGGATTGTTGCATGTTTGCTATGCTAGGGACGTGTGGCTGACGAACGGACTGCGTATTCAGATTCGCCTCGTCGTTCTGAGCAACTTTCATGTACAAAGTATTTTCATCCGAGCTACGGACTATTTTATATTAATTTATGAAGATTTAATCATTATTTTAGAATTAACAGAATTAATTTAATTAGAAAATGTAATGACGACGTCAACATGATGTCAGGGTGATGTCAGCAGTCAACTAGTGAGTTGACCTAGTCAAACTAGCGTGTGGGGCCCACTGTCATTGACGGATAACTAATTAACATTAGTTAGTTTTATTAGTAGATTAATTAGGTTTAATGAGTTAACTAATTAGGATTAATTAAGTTAATTAATTATTATTTTTATCTCTTTTTCTAAACGTTCCAGGGGGATGGGCCTCACATGTCATTGGCCCAAGGGCCGAACGGGCATGCGGGTTATCGGGCGCGGGCGGAGCCGTGCGTACGCGCGTTGGTGCGGGTGCCGGCGCACCCGACTGGGCGCGGGTGCCGGCTCACCGGTGTGGAGCCGCGGCAGCAGGTGAGGGGCGACGCCGGTGCGGCCTGGCGCGGCGGAGCCGAAGCTTGAGGCTGGGGCACAGGCTGCGGCCCGGGGGGGCACTGGGCAGCGGCAGCCGTGGGTCGCGGGAGCGGCATAGGCGGGGTGACGACCGCTGTGGGCGTGCGCCTACAGGGGAGGCGGGGCGCGCGGGCGGCATGAGCGGTCGCGGGTTCGGGCATGCGCGTGCGGGGGAGGCGGGGCGGCGCGAGCGGTCGCGGGGCTAGCCGTGCGCGTGCGGGGGAGGCGGGGCGCGCGGGCAGCGCGAGCGGTCGCTGGGCCGGGCATGCGCGCTGGACGCGGCCATCGTGAGGTGACCGTGGTCGGGGACGGCGCGGGCGCGTGGTCATGCACGGGCGACGTGTGCGGGGGCGTGGCCCGACGAGTAGGACGACAGGGAGAGGGAAGGAGCTCACTGCGGGTGTAGGGTACGGGCAGCGGTGGTCTGTGAGGAGGACGAGGACGACGGTGTCTGGCGAGGGGGAGGTGAGGACAACGGGGAAGACGGCGGTGGTGGCGATGACGACGTCCGGGGTGAGCGCGGCGATGGCGGTCCGGCGGGAAGATGGGATCGGGGGGGGGGGGGAGGCTGCCTCGATCCAGATCGGGCTAGGAGAGAGGCAAGGGAGCAAGGCTGAGGGCGACGGGGGCGGTTCCGGCATCGGGGATCGATCCCGATCCAGGAGGGGATCAGTGGGAGGGAGAGGGAAACATGCGGGGGAGGGGGGGAGTGGTGTGAGGGGTGCTAGGGTTTGGATGTGGCGAAGGCCATATAGGCCAAGGGTAGTGGGTCGGCCAGCTAGGCAATTCGCCCGGGGGGGACAGTTCTACTTCACCATTTTTTAGCTTTGTTTTTATTTCCTTTTCTTTTATTTATTATTTTCTGTTCTATTTTAGTTATACCTATTTTAGTTTTTATAAAATACAAAACAAACTCCTAAAGTATTGTTATAATATGGTCCACTACCTCAAAAAGTTTGGTGCAGTAATAAATACTTGATACATTTTTATTATTTAAAGGGTATTTAAATATTTGCTTTTAGCCACCGTTTTATTTATTTTAGTGCATTTAAATATTTTATAAAGGTGTGGTTTCTCCACCAATATGGTCTATGGATTATTTGACACATGCTGAACACTTTAGTTTTGACTTTTGAAAACTTTTATTGTTTGCCTATATTTTAAATTTGAATTTGAATCGTATCCAACTAACGCGAGTTTATCAACAGTAACCAAGGTGATGTGGCATCATTAGCAGAGGTTTACTGTAGCTTAATTATTCGGATGTCACATGCAATTGAACCAAATTGCAAGCAATACAAGCTAGAGATCCGGCTGGAGTGTTGAGCATGATCGTCGAGGACCTGAGCGCCTGGTGGGAGGCGGGCTATTTCGCCACCATCGTGGCTTTTTAGTTGGCTTCCAGGTGATGCCTATCTGTGCTGGGCTTGTCACTAGCTCGACCAGTGTCCTCACTAGTTATTTGTCTTCTGGTGCTCTCGGGATGGTGGTTCATGTAAAAAAAATCTTTCCTTATCTTAATAAAGACCGACTTCGGCCTTTCGAATACAAGCTAGACACCATATGCAACATGCAACAACATATGACACCGAAGTTAAAGCAAGCACCTGGGATGGTGGTTCATGGAGAGCGAGATCATCAACTCCAAAGCTACGTTTACCGTCTCCATCTGCTGACACTGCACCCTTTATAGCACCGAAACATGTCTTGCCTAAGCCCGAAGAAAGCTGGAGCTGCTTCTCTCTTTTATTTCGTGCTTCTATGAACCGGTTGGCATAGGCTGAAATACCCATGCATAAAAGATCAATAGTGATAGTATGGATGAAGTGTGTGAAGAACTAGTGCACTATAAAAGTAGCAGATAACAGGTGGCTGAAAAATAAATGACAGCAGACATATGATAGCTCTACAACATTGCGTGGCAAATAAAATTAGATTCTACTCCGTATGATTTTGTAATATATGAGCATAGGGATGGCTGGGAAATGTAGGTACTCCTCCAGCACACCACCACATGTGGTCCTATCAAAATAACAGTCGACTGAAAATAAATAGGCCAGTCAATTTTTTTATGAACCGTACGATCTACAAGGAACAAGAAGATGGCCTTCATCTACCTCCCACTAGTCACTGTTGACGATCTTTCTCGAACCGCCAGCGACCACTGGCCCAGACCCCTGCCTCCGCCGCCACGCCCCGCCCTCCCCTCAACCTCACACCACCGCCGTGCTTGGCAGCGCCCCCGGCCATCCCTTTAAGCCCGGTCGACCTCCAGCTCGGGCGCCAACAGCTTCTAGGCCCCACATACCCCTAAGATAAACACCGAGGCGCTTCTTCCCCGGTGTAATAGGCGGACTAGTGCCTGTTAAGCTGGTGAATGCTTCCTTTAATTGGGAATCAACTGACCAGGAATTGAAATGCAGCGGGGCGACGGACCTCTAGCTAAGGTGAAATAGTATATGATGATAAACCTTGTGCATCACGAGTTACTAGGAAAATCTAGTATCAGGAAGAAGGTGTAGGAAGAAGCGTTCAACTAGTGTCTTTTGTGGGATGAATACCGTGCAAGCAGACACGTAAGATTTGCACGAATAAGGGAAGAGGAGTACTATTTCTGGTTGCCAGTGTTGTGTCCTCCTGATTTTGCGGCGATGTTCTTCTTTTTACCAGGGGAAGCGATGTTTTGAAGGAGGGTGGAGCCTTGGACGAATCCATGGCCAAATTGTTAACTGTGTTGCAGTGGTCGTCTGTCGGCGGAGAGGAAGAATATCTGAGGCGGCAAAGGACAGCGTAGCGGGAACAACTCCGGTGCGATGGACGGTGGCGACGTTGGAGTGGCAGTGGTGAGGCGCAAGACGGAGTGGTTAAACTGGCTCGGGTATGGCGCACATGGGTGTCCTGGAGGCAGATCGACCTCGGCTTCAACTACTAGCCGTGGAGGGCGTTGTGGCTGTGGTTGCGGTGGATGATGACGTCGGGGTATCGGTTCCAGCATGATGGAGGAGGGTAGCAGTTGATGGGTGGGATGGGGTGGCAGATGGAGGACGCCGGGGTTTCGCGGTTGGTGGATAGGTAGTTTTGGCGGCCACCGAGTATGAATGGGGAATCAGATTGGGGGGGTGTCAGTATCAAAACCAGCATGTCTCGGGTAGGGGGTCCCAAGCTGTTGTCTAAGGATCAATGGTAACAAGGGACAATAGGGACGTGATGTTTACTGATACATCTCCTATGTATCTATAGTTTTTGATTGTTCCATGATATTATATTATCTGTCTTGGATGTTTTATATGCTATTTTATATGGTTTTTGGACTAACCTATTAACCTAGAGCCCAGTTCCAGTTTTTGTTTTCCCCTTGTTTTTGAGTTTTGCAGAAAAGGAATACCAAACGGAGTCCAGTTGACCTGAAAATTTATGGAGATTGTTTTGGACCAGAAGAAGCCCACGGGGCATCAGAGATGGACCAGAAGAGTCTCGAGTCCACCACTATGGTGGAGGGCGCGCCGTACCCCCTGGACCCGCCCCTACCTCGTGGCTGCCTCATGGACCCCCCTGACTTGTTCCCGACGCCAACACCTCTTATATATCCCCAAACTTCCAGAACAGAACCAAGATCGGGAGCTTCGCCGCCGCAAGCCTCTATAGACACCAAAAACCAATTGGGACCCTTTTCCGGCACCCTCAAGAGGGGGGATCCATCACCGGTGGCCATTTTCATCATCCCAGCGCTGTCCATGATGAGGAGGGAGTAGTTCACCCTCAGGGCAGAGGGTATGTACCGGTAGCTATGTGTTTGATCTCTCTCTCTCTCTCTCATGTTCTTGATTTTGACGCGGGCGAAGGCCATCCGGGCACCCTCTATGCAGGCGGAGCGCTTTGCAGCCTCAATCCGTGGCCGCGCATTGACAAGCCGCTTCACCAAACCAAAGTAGCTGCTAGGAATTGGCTCGGTCGGCCAGAGTTGGACTATTAGGTCCCTCGTGGCCAAGCCTACCACCCCATGCAGCTCCATCAGCTGCTTCAGCTAGTCAGTTAGAGGCGTCGGGTGTTTCGGCGCGAGAAATTGTGACAAGAATAGCTTTTCGGTCGAGTTCCCCTTCAGGGCTCGGAAGAACTGTGCGGCATCGGCGGCACTCTTTGAAAGATGCGCAAACGTGCCTGGAGAACTCCACACTCGGGTGAGTAAAGCATACCTCTGACCTCCAAAGATACTTTGTAAGAGAAAGGCCTTACCAGCCGTTATCTTCCTCGCCTGGTGGATCTCTTTGCGGGCACTCCGGGACTCGCTCCGCACCTCTATGGCATCATGGAGAGCCTTGGCAAGCTCGAACGACTGGTCCGAAATCTTCTGCTCCAAAGTTTTGCATTTGCTGATGGCATCCTTCAGCTCCTGCTCGACTTCAGCCACTCGAGCTTCGTGTTGGCGGTGGGCAGCTTGCTCGGCCTCCAGTTCAGCAGCCGCTTTGTCAGCGGCTGCCTTATTATCTTACGCCTCTTTCTTTGCCTAGGCGAGGGAGCCTTTGAGGGTCTCGACCTTGGCTGCGCTAGCTGTGATCATAATCAAAGCATCCTTTGAGTTAACCTCTAAATATACATATCATCTCTGAAATGAAAATCAATTTTTTAACACCATGCGCTACCTTGCATTTCGTCGAGCTGCTTGTTTATGCGGTCGAGTTCTGTCGGCGTTCTAGGAACGGGGGTCCCCAGACTTGCCTGCCTGCGGCCTGCGGCGTGGCTCAAGCAATGGCCCAGTGCGGCCGATCTTCATGAACTCAAGCTCAAGACCCTCGCGAGGGGCCAAGCCTCGTGGGGCGGATGACAGGAAGCTTCCTCAGGAGCAGCCTCGTCAGGCTGGCTCGCAAGGAGGCAGAGAGATCAAGGAATGGGTACCTCGCGAGGTGCCCATGACGCATGCCATGACGATCGAGGCCAGGCGGGCGCCAGGCGGGCGCCGGCCTACGCAGTGTCCTTGTTTCCCCTTTGGTGCGAAGGGAGCAAGCACAGGCCAAGGTATCAAGCAAAGGCTACCATTTCGGCGCAACAAGACCAAGACCAGCAAAGCGGCATGATGGAGGTCACCGTGGAGCCCAAGACGACGTCATCATCAGAGTCTTTGGCAGGCGAGGACCAACTTTAGTCAGGATAAGTGTACTAGATGTTCCCCTTCAAAACGGCCAATTGTTGGCGCCCTTCCTGCTCAATATTTGGGAAGAGGACCAGGGCCTCTCACTCTATATATAGGGCTAGCCACCATAGTATAGAGGCCTCTGGAATCGACCCCTCCAAAGGGACAACACCACCACAAGAACATCCCTCGCGAGGCTGTTCTTCCCTTGTACTGTTCTTCATCAGCCCCAGAGGCAATCCACCACACCACAAACTAGAGTAGGGTATTGCACCACAATGGTGGCCCAAACTAGTATAAACCTTGCGTCCCTTGTGTTGTTCATCGTGTAGCCTAGATTCCTTGCGAGGCTTCGAGACGCGAGTTGGTGAGGGATAGATCTTCGCATGCACCCCAGAGTTCGAACCTCAAGGGTCTGCCGGAACCGGAAATCCGACATTTGGTGCGCCAAGTAGGGGTGCGCCGGAATCGTGTCTTTCTCGTCTTGCGTTTCATCGTTCATCGCATCCATGTCTGACGTTCGCCGAGCCCGCGCCGAGCGCCGGGCTGTTCTCGTGGCCCATGTGGCCCAGACGGCCCTAGTCGGCGGGCCTCCCCGTCGTTTCCTGTCGCCTGCCCCCCACGCCGCCACCGGCCCGGCGGGGAACAAGCAGCAGGCGTCATCGCTGCATCCCTCGGTGCAGCGAGAAGGCCGCACCGCTACCCCGTTGCTGACTCCAGCAGGCTCGTCATCGCACGCTCGTCACGCTCCCGCGGACGCGCATGCTGTGTTGCTCCTGGCACGTGAGCTCCTGCACTACCGCCCTGTCGACGACCTCTATGACGAGTGGCTTGCTCACATCACCGAGCTCGTCAGCGCCGCAGGGGGCTCCCCTGCACCAGCCCTCTTGCTGCATCGCCCTCCGTCCTGCGCAGGCAACGTAGCTCCGGAGGCGCCTCCGCCGCCTCCCCCTCAAGAAGGCGCCCTGGCCCCAAGGCGCGTGGCCCCTGGACGGGACCCGCTGCGTCCAGCGCCAGCGCAGCAAGAAAAGAGCTACCAAGAGATCCCCCACCCTCAAGAAGGCGCTTGCATGCTCCCTGCACCAGCATGTCATGACCGCGCTCCTACCCCAGCGCGCCAAGACCCCGCGCTGCCCTGGCGGCAGCGTGCGGAGATCTCCAAGATCAAGCCCTTCGTCACCAAAGGCCCCGTATGGCAACTGCAGGCTGTCGCGCCTTCACCGCCGAGCTGTGCAGCGTGGCCTGGCCGGGCAAGTTCAAGCCAGATCTGCCTCCTCGCTACGACGGCACTGCTGACCCCGCGGAGTTCCTCCAGCTCTACGAGTTAGGCATCAAGGCGGCCAACGGGGACGAAAAGGTCATGGCGAACTGGTTTCCCATGGTGCTCAAGGATGGCACCCGCACTTGGCTCCTCAACCAGCCTCCCAGCACGATCTCCTCTTGGGACGAGATGCGCACTCGCTTCATCACCAACTTCCAGGGCACTCGCGACCGCCCCCCGGCCATGAGCGACTTGTGCCGCATCAAGCAACAGCCAGGAGAAACCCTGCAAAAGTACATCCAGCGCTTCAACAATGCCCGCCTCAAGATCCCCAGGGTGATTGAGGAAGCCATCATCTCCGCCTTCTCCGATGGCGTTTGTGACATCAAGATGGAGGAGCTAGCAATCCATGAGGATCTGTGCACATCTCTGGAGCTGTTTAACTTGGCAACCAAGTGCGCCAGGGCTGAGGAAGGACGCCTCTCCCTCCTCGAGCTTCCAGCTGCTGATCCGGAAGAGAAGAAGCCCAAGGCCAAGGACGTGAAGCGCAAAGGAGCAGCTGTGCTCGCGGCTGAGCCAGATACCAAGCTAGGCAGGGATCAGTCGGAGTCATCCAAGGGCAGCCGGTACTGCGTGTACCACGACCTCCACACCCACAACACCAACGAATGCTAGGAGCTCAGGGCTATGCGAGATGAACGTATCAGCCGACGCCCCGAGCGCAACGATCGGGGCTATGGCCGAGGAGGAGGAAGAGGTGGAGGACGATGGGAAGACCGTGGCCCTCGCCAAGGGTGGCGTGATCGACCTTGCGAGGACCGCTAGCAGGACCAGCCTCGCGAGGGGGGTTGGAGAGAACAACCTCGCGAGGATTGCCCACAGGGCAAGGCAGGCCTCCCTCCGCTGCCGCCACCACCAAGGTGGAATGAACACCAATACCAGGACGAGGCGGTTGGGGGCTTCCAGGAGCCGCGCGCAATCGCTTGCATCCTGGGCGGAGCTCAAGCCCCGGCCTCTCAGCGCATCTTCAAGCAGTTTGCTCGCGAGGTGAATGTAGTCCTCCCAAAAACTGAAGCCTCGCGCCCTCTCAGGTGGTCCACGTGTGTCATCACGTTCAGTTTAGTAGATCAACTCAAGTGCGCGGCAACGGCTGGCGTTCTCCCAATGCTTTGTTCCCCAGTCATCAGCAACATGCAGGTCACCAGGACCCTCA
Organism: Triticum aestivum; assembly: GCF_018294505.1. NCBI lineage: Eukaryota > Viridiplantae > Streptophyta > Magnoliopsida > Poales > Poaceae > Triticum > Triticum aestivum. The sequence continues at coordinate 128,833,613 of NC_057801.1, forward strand.
TCGATGGAGGAGCAGGGCTCAACGTTCTGTCTGTCGAGACATTCAACAATCTCCAAGTGCCGTATGATCAGCTTCAGCCAACCAAGCATTTCTCAGGAGTCACTGATGGTTCTACCACCCCAATAGGGCAGGTCCGCCTCCCTATCACCTTCGGACAACGCAAAAACTACCGCACTGAGCTCATCGACTTCGACGTCGCCCACATTCGCCTGCCATACAATGCCATCCTCGGGTATCCGGCCCTGGCCAAGTTCATGGCGGTGACTCACCATGGCTACAATGTCCTCAAGATGCCAAGAAGCGGTGGAGTCATCACAGTCCCCTGTGAGGAGAAAGATGCACTGTGTTCTCTCGAGCGTGCCTTCCAAGCCGCGACAATCGAAGACCCAGATCACAGGAGCGGGAGCCTTCCCGAGGCAGTCCCTAAGAAGAAGAAGTCATCACCTGGTCCGAACCATCAGGAGGCAGGCACCTCCAGGGGCGTCGCACCAGGATCCGCGCCCATTCAAGGGGCGCCCCCCTCTGTCGCATAGGAAGGCGCGCCCGTTGCCGTCCTCGGGCAAGGCTTGAGGGCTCTCTCCTGGAGGGCCACCGACTTTGTGAAGGTCACAAGAGAGGTGCTTGGGCACCACTTGGAGGTGTGCTTCAAAGCACGTTTCCCTCAGGAAGGTGTGAGGCAAGGAGGGCCAAACCCTCAGGAGTTCATCGCAAGAAACACTCAGGAGCTGCAGGAGTCAAGAGTCATGCACGGTAGCCGCCGCTTACCCGCCGTAGCTCCCCATCCAGACGAGGATGGTGGGCTGCGTGTCTGCATCGACGTACCAGGGCTCAACCGAGCCGCGTCTCAGGAGTGCCTCTGGCCCTCGCGCGTGGGACATTGCGAGGGTCCACCTCACAGCTATGTTCGCATGCCTCTCGGCCTGTGCGGTCGCCGCTCATCAGCGCCTACTGAGGAGCATTCTGGAGGCTCAGGAGGTCAGGCATGGCGCAGTCCTGGCAGAGATGGAGATGGTCCTCGAGGAGCCACCTGCACCCCCGGAGCCTCCCGAGGCTCTGGGTCCTAGGGGCTCGTGAGGGTCGGCTTCCACGCCGTGCATCGTCCGCTACATCAGTAATCCTTCATCCTCAACGGGATCAGGTGACATCTTGCAAGTTCCATTTTCAGCTCGGAGCGCCCCCAGGGCTGCATTATTCCCAGGCCGCGTGGGTCTGTCCCTGCGGCGTGTATCTCTTTTGTTCATGTCTTTAGGTTACCTTGTTGGGGGCGCCCCACGGGCTGCATTATCCCCAAGCCGCTCGGGCCTAAGCCAGTGGCGTGTATCCCTCTCGCACCTGTCTAACCTAATTTACCCTTCCATGCTTAACCTGCCTGGCTTGATCGCCCGATCGATTGACACCGGCCTTTGTAGCTGCTCTCCCTGGCATGACGCTTGTGCATGGGTCCGTCCCTGCAACGTCGACAAACCTGAGCGGCTGAGCTCCAGCAGTGGCAGCCCCGCAAGGTGCCACCTCACCAGGCCCTCAGTGCCCTCATCACTTCCCCAGAGCAACCAGTAGCTGGCTGACAATTGTGATGGCAACTCTCGTTTTTCTCGCGATGAGTTTACATGGTCTCTCTAAGGGACAGTGTCGGGTGAGGCCTCCGCGGCCTCCCTTCCTCTCTCACCCGCACGAACCGCTTGTGCGTTAAAGGGGGGCACCTGAGCATCACGACTCACAGGCTCTTACTGGCTCTCCAGCCCTCACCTCTTGGCCTTGTCCACGGCATCGCGACCTGGCATACCAGTGACGGCTGAGCTCGCTCGAGGGCTGGGACCCGAGGACATAGAGCACGAAGGGGAGTGCGGGGAAGAAGGAAGAGGCTCGCGAGGACCTCACCAGGCAAGCCCCCCAGCTACTGGCGCGCGGGCCTAGCGCAGCACCGAGAAATGGCTTCAAGCTCCTGAGATAAGTCACTCTCCTGAAGTGCTAGCTAACGCAACACCAACTTTGCACCTAATGCGGCCCTGTAATGGCGACGTTACGCTCCTTTCTCACCGAGTGGCGGCTACTTGAGCGCTAAGGGGGACCTCCTGAGCATCGCGCCTCGGGGGCTCTTACTGGACCTCGGACCGCTCACCTCCTGGCCTTGACCACGGCATCGTGACCTGGCATACTAGCGATGGCTGAAGCTTGCGTGGGGACCAAGACCTGTCAGCGTAGAGCACCAAGCCCTCGTGAGGTTAGAAAGGAGGGACCAAGTTGAGACAGGACGAGCATCTCACACTACTTCACGATGAGGATCATATTAACAAAAGAGACTACAGACGCTTTACAAGCCCCCGCGGGGTGTGTTCTTGGTTCCTCGCATGGAACAAAAGACACGAATCCTAAGGAGCCCTAACTATAGGAACCATAGCGGCAGACGCCATCATCAACAGTGGGCCACGTGGGGCCGGCACCAACCTCATCCAGATCAGCCGCGCCAACCGCCGAGCGCATCGGCCCTGCTTCGGGCGCGGTGCGAGCTCGGTGGCTCATAGCTATCGTCGCTCATCTCCGGAGTCAGGAGGAGTTCGGGGGAATCATTGGACCCTCCAACACGGCCGCCTCTACCAGAGGAGCTGCTGGAGAAGCGGGCGGCAGGCCTGGTCCTCGCTGCTCCGGAGCCCCGGCCGCTGTCTCTGGGGCAGCACTCCAGTCGATGTCCTTCCTCATCGAAGATCTTAAAGAACATCATGGAGGCACCGTCGTATTCCAGATGAATCATGAGGGCCCCTCCCGTTCGGCAGACCCTGGCTATGTCGTCCCAGACTCGGGTCATGAAGACATTTCCAGGGGCGACAACTTCGGCCTCCGCTTTGGTCGCGGGGGTGCTGCAGTCGGCGTGCTGCAGCCAAAGCTCCCGAGGCCCCCTTGGCAGTATCTCGAAGGCAAAGGAAGCAGGAAGGAGGATCCAGGAGCTCGGAGGCATGGCGGAGTGAAGCACGAGCTCGCGGGAGGAGTTCGCAGCATGGACTCCAGGGGGGACGACGCGCACCGCCGTGATCCGTCAGCGACGCCAGCGACGCGGGCGGCGCCGCTCGGCGCCCTCTTCCCTAGGGCCCTCGGCTTGGGCGTACAAGGGCAACGGATATCCAGGAGGAGGCCGCTCATACCAAGGCCTCGACGCCTCCTGCCGAGCACCCTCATCTTGGCGGCAGGGGACCGGCCGCTTCTTCAGTGGGAGTGGGATGGACCCCTCTCTGGGGGTCTTCCCTTTCTCTTCGGCCGAGGACCGGCGGATCGGCACCATTGTCGATGAGTTGGAGGAGGAGTGAAGAAGGAGAAGCGGAGCAAGGAAAGACAGGCTGGAAGGGCTCACGTCGTTCCGTACTTATAGCTGGAGGAGGCCAACCGTCGGCCTCCACGACCATAGGTAATCATGACCCATTTTGCATGCAGGGACTAGTCACGTTAGACGGTTGCCGAGGTGTCGTGGGGAAATGGAGACGCCCACGTCCAATCAACTGCCACGCGGTGCCCAGGGCCGCAGGCTGTTGTGGCCCGCGGCGCTTCGCACTTGCCCCTTCGCTTCTCTGCTAAGCCAAGTCCGGGCGCGCCTTGGGCCCGAGGGCTACTGTCGGCGTTCTAGGAACGGGGGTCCCCAGACTTGCCTGCCTGGGGCCTACGGCGTGGCTCAAGCAATGGCCCAGTGCAGCCCATCTTCATCAACTCAAGCTCAAGACCCTCGCGAGGGGCCAAGCCTCGCAGGGCGGACGACAGGAAGCTTCCTCAAGAGCAGCCTCATCAGGCTGGCTCGTGAGGAGGCGGAGAGATCAAGGCAGGGGTACCTCGTGAGGTGCCCGTGATGCAAGCCATGACGATCGAGGCCAGGCGGGCGCCAGGTGGGTGCCGGCCTGCGTAGTGTCCTTGTTTCCCCTTTGGTGCAAAGGGAGCAAGCACAGGCGAAGGTATGAAGCAAAGGCTAGCATTTCAGTGCAACAAGACCAAGACCAGCAGAGCGGCAGGATGGAGGTCACCGTGGAGCCCAAGACGGCGTCATCATCAGAGTCTTTGGCAGGCGAGGACCAACTTTAGTCAGGATAAGTGTACTAAATGTTCCCCTTCAAAACGGCCAATTGTTAGCGCCCTTCCCGCTCAATATTTCGGAAGAGGACCAGGGACTCTCACTCTATATATAGGGCTAGCCACCATAGTATAGAGGCATCTGGAATCGACCCCTCCAAAGGGACAGCACCACCACAAGAACATCCCTCGCGAGGATGTTCTTCCCTTGTACTGTTCTTCATCAGCCCCAGAGGCAATCCACCACACCACAAACTAGAGTAGGGTATTACACCAGAACGGTGGCCCGAACTAGTATAAACCTTGCGTCCCTTGTGTTGTTCATCGTGTAGCCTAGATTCCTTGCGAGGCTTCGAGACTCGAGTTTGTGAGGGAGAGATCTTCGCGCGCACCCCAGACTTCGAACCTCAAGGGTCTGCCGGAACCCGAAATCCGACAAGTTCCTCTTTGGCCACTTGAAGCTTCTGACTGAGCTCGGAAACTTCTGCAGCCTGGGCGGTTGCCGCCAACATGGAGGCCTGTTTCAATAACAGCATAGTATGTTACACTCCCGAATGCTATATGGATCCTCTGTTTGGTTTCTTTCAAATCGGACAGAGCTTCAGGGGCTACTGTCTCTACACAATTTTATTCTTTTACATGAATAACTGTAAAGTTTTTTAGAACATTATGTCGCATACCTCAAAGCCCATCAGTAGGCTATTGAAGGCTTCATTCTGTCCATTCTTAGCAGACTGGACCTTCTCCATAGCAGCACCCATCAGGGTGCGGTACTCCGCCACAACGAACGCACTTCGCAGTGCTTCCTCCAAAGCGTTGGGAGCCTCCGGATTAGTGGAGGTGGCTGAGGGAGATGGTGCTCCTCCCCCCTCTTTCGTAGGGAGTTGCCTTATCCGATCCCGATGCCGTACTGGCCGCTGGAATGGTGTTCGACTAGAGCCCAGATTGCTTGGGCTCCCCACCGTTGGCCGTCATGGGGATCGCCTCCCTTTGGTCTTTAGCGACCGAGGTATTAACCTCGGGCGCCCTCTTGTCGGCCCCGCTTTCCCCCTCTCGGCCAGGGGAGGTCCTCTGGGACAACACTTCGGTGTCCTCCATGGCAACAGGAGAGGGGGCTCGTGGTGGCATATCACTCTCTACCATTTCAGGTGGCAGAGAGTTCCCCTCCGATAATGGAGTACTGGGGAGCACGCGGGGAGGGCTGAAAGGCAAATAGTAGAATGATTTACATAATGGAAGCAGGTAGACCGAAGATAACAGTAAGTTTCTGAATACTTATGATCTGGTCAGGAGCTTCGCCCTGGGTTGTCTCTTGGGGACTACTTCGGACCCCGAGTCCAAACTGTTTGGGAGGGTTAGCTTTCTTCTCTTGGGCACCTCCTGCTCCGTGTCATTGGAGGCCTTCTTCTTCTTCTTCCTCCTCCCTTTTGGGGGGGGAGTCGCTTTCCACCTCGTCCTCCTCTTCCTCCTCGTCTCCCTCGTGGGAGGAGAGGGCTTCGGTCTCTCCGAACACTATTTTTGAAGGACCCTTGGGGCAGGGGCCGCCCTTTGTCTCCTTGCCCTTCTTCCCCTTGGTTTTCTTCTCCGGCGCCTGATAAGGCACCGGGACCAGCATCTCCGTTAGCTGGGATGTGGCCGGGCCCTTAGGCAGCGATGTCAGACAGTTCATCTGCTCCACCTTTGCCGTCCAAGCCTGTAAGGAAAGCAAGCAATGTAATTTCTATTACATCTAAAATACTGATTGGATAGGTCTTCGGAAAGATCACGCTTACCGTCGTGGCCGGGTTCTCGATGTCGAGCCCGATGTCTTCAGTCTTCTTCGGCCACTTTTTCTGAGCCTTGAAGAGCTGCTTCCATATATCTTCGTGTGTGGGGACGAAGAAGCGCTTCAGGGTCCGTGGCTCCTCCAGATTTAACTCCCGCATGGGGGAGGCCCGAAGCTGGAAGGGAAGGGTGCGGCGGAAGAGCATCACTTGAATCACATTAGTGAGACCGGTGTTCTCACCCAACATATTGGAGATGCATTTTTGGAGCATCTTCACCTTCAAGTTGGACCCCCAATTAAGGTCCCTGGTGGTCCATGAGGTGAGTCTCGTAGGGGGTCCGTATCTGAAGTCAGGCGTGACCGCCCAGGTGGTGTCGCAGGGTTCAGTGATGTAGAACCACTCCTGCTGCCATACCTTGACTGTTTCTATGAATGCTCCTTTGGGCCAGATGGCATTGACGAGCTTGCTTACCATAGCTCCGCCGCAGTCCGCATGCTGTCCATCGACCACCTTCGGCTTCAGATTGAAGACCTTGAGCCACAGGCCGAAGTGTGGGAGGATGCAGAGAAGAGGCTCACACACGACTATAAAACCCGATATGTGGAGGAAGGAATTTGGGGCTAGATCATGGAAATCTAGCCTGTATAAAAATAGAAGACCCCGGACGAAGGGGTGGAGGGGAAATCCTAGCCCCCGAAGGAAATGGGGGATGAACACGAACCTCTCACCAGGCTCTGGAGTAGGAATAACTTGATCTTTGTCTGGGATCCTATGCGCGATGTTCGTAGACACATAGCCCGCGCTCCAGAGATCCTTGACCTCCTTTCCAGTGAGGGTGGAGGCCTCCCACTTGCCCTTAGAACCGGACCCGACCATTGCTGGAGAAGGGTGACGTTGGAGGAGATTGGAGTTGTGGGTGCTAGAGCTTGGAGATTGGGAGACAGAGGCTAGAGGAAGGTGTGAGGAAAAAGGAGGGGTCTTTATCCTTTTATAGACGGTGAAAATGCCAAGCGTCCCCCTCTCAAGCCATAAAACTAGCCTGTTCCCAACGAGATCATGAGTAAGGTGCGGTTGGATTACCCAAACCATATTGATGAGAATCCCGTAATGGGCAGGCATGATCTCTATTTCGACAAGACGTGCCAATGGAGGCTAGGCCTCGAAACACGAAACGAAAGGCGTGAGAATGGTTCGAAATATTAAAGAGTCAAGTGTGACGCTTCGCCGAAAAAGTTGTAAGTGAAGACATTGTCCCTATTTTGACGTCTCGCCTTCGTGGCTAAGGGTTGTATTAATTATGCAGAGCCGGACACAGTTCCTTTATGCAGGGAGCCAACTTAAAGTATTCAGGAGAAGGAACCCGCCTTACAATGCCGAAGACAATTTGCGTGTCGAACACATCGTCATTGAATATTAGTTCAGGGGCTACTGAGGGAGTCCTGGACTAGGGGGTCCTCGGGTGTCCAGACTATTCGATATGGTCCAGACTGATGGGCCGTGAAGACAAAGCAGAAGATTATCCCCCATGTCCTGGTAGGACCCCTATGTGCGTAGGACGGCAAGTTTGTGTCTGGGTGTAATATTTCCTTCTTCTGCAAGCCAATTCTGTACAACCCGAGGCCCCTCCGGTGTGTATATAAACCGGAGGGGTTAGTCCGTAGAGGCTATCAGAATAATCATAGGCTAGACGGCTAGGGTTTAGCCATTACGATCTCGAGGTAGATCAACTCTTGTAACCCCTATACTCTTCGAATACAATCAAGCAGGACGTAGGTTTTTACCTCCTTTAAGAGGGCACAAACCTGGGTATATGATGTCTACTACACAACCTTCTTCTTGTAGACATTGTTGGGCCTCCAAGTGCAGAGGTTTGTAGGACAGTAGCAAATTTCCCTCAAGTGGATGACCTAACGTTTATCAATCCGTGGGAGGCATAGGATGAAGATGGTCTCTCTCAAGCAACCTTGCAACCAAATAACAAAGAGTCTCTTGTGTCGCCAATACACCCAATACAATGGTAAATTGTATAGGTGCACTAGTTCAGCATAGAGATGGTGATACTAGTGCAATATGGATGGTAGATATAGGTTTTTGTAATCTGAAAATATAAAAACAGCAAGGTAACTAGTAACAAAAGTAAGCGAAAACGGTATTGCAATGCTTCGAAACAAGGCCTAGGGTTCATACTTTCACTAGTGCTAGTTCTCTCAACAATGATAACATAATTAGATCATATGTATGTCCCTCAACATGCAACAATGAGTCACTCCAAAGTCACTAATAGAGGAGAGCAAATGAAGAGATTATTGTAGGGTATGAAACCACCTCAATGTTATTCTTTCCGATCAATCCATTGGATTATTCCTATAAGTGTCATAAACAGCCCTAGAGTTCATAGTAAAATAACACCTTAAGACACACATCAACCAAAACTCTAATGTCACCAAGTATCCGCGGCTTTGATTATACGATATTTATCACACATTCTCAGATTCATCTATTCAAACCAACACAAAGAACTTCAAAGAGTGCCCAAAGTTTCTACCGGAGAGTCAAGACGAAAACGTGTGCCAATCCCTATGCATAAGTTCACAAGGTCATAGAAACCGCAAGTTGATCACAAAAACATACATCAAGTGGATCACGTGAAATATCCCATTATCACCACAGATAAGCACATGCAATACATACATCAAGTGTTCTCAAATCCTTAAAGACTCAAGCCGATAAGATAACTTCAAAGGGAAAACTCAATCCATTACAAGAAAGTAGAGGGGGAGAAGCATCATAAGATCCAACTATAATAGCAAAGCTCACGGTACATCAAGATCGTATCACCTCTTATGTTTCCTATGGGGTTAAGGAACTAGGCTTTCTCTTCTTTCTATTAGGATCATGTGTTACTAATCTATAGACTTATAGGATTGATAGATTAAGCCTCAGTTCAGTTTATACTACCTCTGCGTGTTCATAATTGATCTTGGAACCTTGATATTGTGACGATCGAGTGGCTATGCCACCATTTTGCAGCATGTCTTAAATCCTCTTAAGCATTTACAATTGTTATGCTGTCCGAGTCATCCTAGGTTTCTAAACAATCTGATGCACTTGCAAATCCTTTCTCTCTGGTTTTGATGTTCTTTTGTGCAAGGTTAATCACCCTAGTTGCTGAGTTGAGGTATTCTACTGCCTCGGCATTTATGTTGGAGCTATTATTATGACCCTAGATGTCTAGAGTATCACCTGGTAATCTAGCCATGTTCTGTGTTCCAGTGTGATGATTCTGGCCGTCATTCTTGAAAGCATCCCGTGATGCCATTTAGTTGGTAGGTATTCTATTCTGGGCTCTTGAACCGAGATTATCTCTACCTACTTCATGTTGTTAGTGTTTGCTAGTTCCTTTAGGTTACTAGTAACCTTTGCATTAGTCCTTGAGGTCCGTGGTATTTCCTTCCTCCAAATACCATGAACTTCTTATGGCAGAAGTTCCTCGCTGATCGAAAGATCACAACCATAGTGCTCTTGATAAGTTCTCGATTCTATGATGTTACTCTGCCAATTCTACCTATCTCCATGGGTTATCCGAAAGAAATATGTTGAACTCGTTCGACATGCTAATCCATGCATCCACAACTCAGTAAATCGTATGTTCTTTCGAGTTGTCCCTCTTTAGTTGTCTTCTGACCTTCGTCTATCAATTGATAGTCAAGAGTATGCGTGCCTTCGTTCATCGATGCCTATTACCCTTGTGGTCCGTCAAGCCATTCTATCCGGAATGACTAGGAGAAACAAACTCCAGTACCTCTTCCATATCCAGGATTGGGTCAAAGTAGTTGTATCTCGCAGATCAAAATGCCAACCCAGCTTTTGTTCTTTTCTACCTTGGAGTGTTACCCTCTTCACGTAGGATCGTCATGAGAATTGCATCATCTCGTATGAATTCTTGATGCAGTGATACTTCTTGCCATCATTGCTCATTCCTCGGTTTTCCGTGTTGTCGCAACCGGAATGCCGACAGGTGAACTATGATGCATGAAAGCAATACTCCTAGCAACCCTGTTGCTTGGTAGTTAAAGGACAATAATTTCATTCTTAGCGCGTTGGTTCTTGAATCATCATCCTAAGATAGATTGTGCTACCTACTCCCTATTCTCGGTGCACCCTTCAATCAATGAGTTAGGGCTATGCCAATCTCTTGCTTATTTAATCATTTCGTCTTGACCTTAGAAGCAAGATTGTTCTTGAGCTTAGTAACATATCGGTGGTTCGTGATTTTCCGAATATCTTCTCGGAAGTATCACCAGGTCGTCACCTGACCGCTATGTTGAGTTCGTGATAAAGTTGGTTATCTCGTAAACCACCCTTTCTCCAAGAATATGTGTCAGATACCCTGAGCTAGTTGGTTAAGCAAAACAACAACTTGGAGAGTTGGAAGATGAAAGCTTGTCCGACTCAGTTCATTGCAAAGGGATGCCTTTGTGTGTGCGTGTGAAGAAAGATGATATTCATTGGTTGATCCTCGTGATCAGTTGTTGTGTCTATTGTCATGTCAAACTTTGATTTGACAGTGGGCTATCTTCAAATCAAATCAGAACCAACGTTGTTCTTAATGTTGTCTTACTCGTGGTTGATCCCTCGAGCATACACCATTATATCCTTTGGTCTGACCAATACTTTTAGTTGTTCTCATAATTATGGAATTCCATTTTTATGGAAACCTGGATGAATTGTTGTTGAGCCCATCGACAACATCCTTGTGTTCTCCATGATTTTGTTGAACATTAAGCTAGTGTTGGAAACTTTTAAAAGCATTTGTTCATGCTAGCTCATGAAGCATATGTTCGGATGTAAGAAGTGACTTCCTCCAGTTCATGTGCATTTGATGCAAGTTGCCGCCTTGGATTCGAGAAAGACAATGTTGCTTCCTTTGGAATCATCCCAAATCGGTCATGCATACGTGCGAAGTATTCTGTGGTTCGGAGACTTGCAACCTTCATTCTATATCTATCCCTAGCACACCAAGCCACTGATTGATTTGTTCAAGGAGAAGAAGTTCCTTCTTAAGAGTATACCTTATGCAAGGACTTCGATATCCTCGATGATGGTTCCCCACCATAACTCGGTAGTGTTTAATTATAAGACTACTACGTTGCCATGCTTGTCTGGGACAATGTGTTGACATGTTTGTAGCAGAATCAGCTCATGTTTTGGAGCTTAATACGGTAGTCCATTTCCCGAGAATCTCGCAATGTCGTCTCGTCGATTTGTGTTGCAAACTTTCATTTTTTTCTAGAATCGATGAGTCTGGAATATCCTGACACCAACCAGATCTGAATCTCAGGTAGATATGATGGTTGGAACGTTCCCAAGAACTATAAAATTGGTCTCTTGTAACCCGGTAAAGTGGATGTCATGGCCAACACACCCAACCGGAAGACCTATTAATGTAGTATCTTGATTGAGGAAGTTGGCCACATCCCATAAGGATTTCGTAGGATTTATTTCCTAGTTGTCCCTTATGGATTTTTGTGTTCCCAAAGTCCGACCTTTTACTTGATGTTCTAGATACCAACCCATGTAAATGGGTTACGCTAGCACATCAAGGAGAACATTAGAAGCGGAGTGCTAAATGTCTCTCGGTCGATCATCCAAATTTTGTTTCCTTGGCCTCGCTATGGTGAGATCTGAGAAGATGTTATCTTCCTTTGCATCTGCATCGTCCATCACTATTCATCATGGTAGTATGATGTGTTGCCAGGATCCTCGGCACAGATTTTGGTAAGACCCTGATGAATATGGAAATGCTCAAGTTCTTGAGAGCATGCTCACACACTAGGTTATATCCTCGGTATTAATTGGAATGTGCCTTCCTTTTGTCGAGTTGTCTTATAACTCTAGTTTCCTTTCCAAACTGAGTATGCCATTCTTTCGAATTCGATCAAACGATCAATTGTGATTTGCCTTAGGCTGGCATAAGGAGTTTCAATGATCTAGGTATCAAAAGTAATTCTTTTTGCCACTTAAGGGAATAATTATACGAGTCACCTTCTCTAAGGTGCCCCGTTATGGAATCATGGCCATTATTTCATTGCTATCTTGAAACCATTCACCATCTCCTCAAGCGTGGAATTGTTGCCTACCAAATTGAACCCTCGGCATCTGTTCCTCCATCCCTCCCAAAGTGTGTTTGAACATCTCAGCTCAAGAGGTGTTATATGCCTCATTCCATGTGTTGATCGTCAGTTGCTCGATCCTCGAGAAGATCGGTTCTTCTAGAGTTTTCATTTCTTCTCATTGTCATGTTGAATGGAGTTCTCAAAGCAAGATGTCAAGATCAAGATGATGCAATGAATCAACATCTTCGAGAAGAGCAATTGGATCATGAAGATTGTGTTAGTTTGTGTCCCCTTTGTCGTCTTACCTCACGTCTTGAATCTCGGGACAAGATTCTTGTTTAGTGGGGGTGAGTTGTCACAACCCTAGTTCAGTAATGCACTTGGGTTAGATCTGCATGTTGCATCATGTCTAAATTTCTTTTAAACTTGAAATGGGGATTGTTCAAACCCTAGCACCAGATCAAATCAAATAGGTTCAACCTAAAATAATCTTCAATGAACCCAAAATGCCTTTGGAAATGTTCATGATTTTTGATAAAGGTGAAAACCTCTGCCAAAAATGATGAGCATATTGCTTGACCATTTATGGATTTTTGAACTAACTCATATTGTATTTGAATTGGGGATTTAAATTCTATAAATATTTTAAATGCTCTAATAATTCTGAAAATAGTTCAGAGCTGTTGGGAATAATCCAGGATGTGCCAACAATTTATTTCAGGATTTTATAAAGTGATTTAGTATTTACTAAATCCAAAAAAAGACAGAAAATAGAAAACATTAATAATAGGAGAGAGAGAGGTTACGTGTGGCTTACCTGTGCAGCCCACCAACCGGCCCAGCACTATAGCTGGCCGGCCCAGCCCACCACCGCCTCCTCCCCTGTCGTCCTCCTCCTCTGCCAGGAGGACAAGAGCATGCCCGCCGCGTGCGTGCACATGCTGGCCAGCTCCTGCTTGCCGCTTCTCCCTCGACGCCCCTGGGGGAGCCACACAGCCCCCTGGAACCCCCTCGCTCACTCTCTCATCTCCATCCTCTCCTCTGGTCCCCTCCCCTGCATCGCCAGAGCGCAGTCGTCACCGTCGCGTGCCGTTGCCGTAGCCACCGCCTCCCCCTCATCCCTCTGTCGTGCCCGAGAGCTCCGCCTCGACGTCCTTGTCCTCACCATCTGCTTCAACCTCGGTCCACCGAGATCGCTGGCAACCGTGCGCCCGCTCCGTTGCTTCCCCGAGCTCGTTGAGACCACCGCTGCACTCCCCATGAGCTTCTCCTTCGATCCCCTCTCCCCTCTTGCTCGTTTGCGCCTTGTAGTCGCCGCCCTCTTTGAGCCCGAGAGCACTCCGCCTCCGGCCATGTCGCCGCCACGGCCATAGCTACTGCCACACGCGTCCAAGCGCATCGCTGCATTCAACATGCTCCCAGGAGCCGAGCGCACCCCTCCGCTAGCCCTGCCGTGCCCCCTAACGTCGAACCCGAGCTCGCCCAAACTCCGGTCACCGCCACGAGCTCGACTCCGGCGAGCTCACTCCACCCCAGCTCCTAATGTTTGCCCTATCAGCTACGCGCGAGCCCCAGCTACTCGTAGGACCAAACCACGGTCAATTTGGTCGACCGTGGGCAAAATCCGAGCACCTCCGCCGTCTCCAGCGTCGCCGGCGACGAGCCGTGGACCAAGTCCGGCGAGGTTGACTCATTTGACCTGGGGTTTGACCCCCCCAGGGTCACTGAAGCGTGGGCCACGCCCCTGTTTAGTTTAGGTGTTAGTTTAGTTAGCGCTAATTAACTTAGCTAATTAGTTGACTCACTGACAAGTGGGCCCAGGCCCTAATTAACCTAGGTTAGTGCTAACCTAACACTAACTAACTCTGTTAGTTAGTTGTTACACTGACATGTGGGTCCCAGTCGTCATGTTTGACCTGGGCTGGCGCCTTTGACCTGCTGACATCACCCGACGTCATGCTGAGGCAGTTAACCTTTTTCTAGATTTAATCTTATTCAGGAAATTCCAGAAAATGCCTAAACTTCTAAAATTCATAGAAAATTATCTGTAACTCCAAATGAAATAAGTCATATATGAAAAATGATCAAAAAAAATCCTATCTATCCATCTGAACTAGTTTCATGCATGTTAAAGTAACTTAAACCTGCTATTCATACCAAAACATGTTAATGCACTTTATAAATTCATAGTTTAAGTTTGAAGTTGAACCCTTGGTTCAAAATGACTCAAACCACCCTGGTCATAGTTGCATTAGGCCAACACATTCATTTTGCCATGTCATGATCATGCATCATATTGTGCATTGCATTGATTGTGTATTCTCCTGTTTGCCGGTATTTGTCCCCTCTCGATAGACGTGGTTTCGACGATGAGTTCGATGACACCGATGAAGAGCTATACTATCTTCAGAAGTGCCAGGCAAGCAAAACCCCCTTGTTCATTCCAATACAATCCCACTCTCTCACTCCTGCTCTCTTTTATTGCATTAGGACAACAATGATTCAACTGTTACATGCTGCGGTAGTTGAACCCCTTTCCTCTGCATGACCTGTCATTGCCACAGTAAATTGATGAAACCCGCTAGCATGAGTAGGAGTTGTTTGAGCCCTGATGTGCCTACTCATTCATGCTTGTTTGTCATGCCTGCTATTGCTTAGAGTTGTGTCAGGTCTGATTCATCGGGGATGAATTGGAAAGTTGTGAACATGTCCTACTGTTGAGAGCTAAGTGTGTGAACACGATTTGGTAAAGGTAGCAGTGCGAGGCCATGTAGGAGTACGTGGTGGGTTGTCTCATTGAAACCGTCCTCAGGAACTGAGTTCTGTGTTTGTGATCTATGAACAGCTACTACCACACATTGGGTTCTAGATGCGGAGCATCCCACGTTCATCCCCATGTACACTCTGACTACTCTCCAAGCCCGAAGAGGACATATGACGAGACCTCGAACATACGCCATTGGACACAAGGTACAACCAAGATGACCATGGATAATCCAAGGACCAAGGCCAAGCATGGAGGAGGAGAAGGAAGAAGAAGCGTGGAGCAAGACTGGACTTGCCCGGATCATCCGGACACCCAGTCGGATGATCCGGACCGAGCCCGGACGATCCGGATGACCACCCAGACGATCCGGCTAACGCGCCCGAAGCCACCCGAAGCTGCACGACGAAGCCGGATCATCCGGACGGTCACCCGGATCATCCGGACCCCCGACACCCGGATCATCCGGGCCACCATCCGGATCATCCGGACCCCGCTTGTGTGCGCGACTTGGGCTGAGCCCATGTACCCCTTCGCCCCCTAGCCTATATATATGACTCCTCCTCCTCACTTTGAGACTTAGCATTGGATTAGCTCATATTTGTGTGAGAGCCTTTGCTCATCCACTTGGATAGTTCTCCTCGGAGATCACGACCTCTTCGGAGAAGATCCCCCAAGCGGATTCAAGATCCCTTCTAGGGAAGAACATCAAGGCCTCCTCTTGGAGAAGAACGGTTCCTTTGTATCCTTACCTTTGTTGATCTTGAACCATGTGCTACCTTATGCGTGTGATGATCTAGCACTTGTGTGATCGATTCCTTGTTGGTTGAGTGATTCTCTCTCGTTTCCCCCGTGTTTTCCCTTTGTGCTTCCGCGTGTTCTTCGTGATTCCCCGTAGGATCCACTCCAAATGTGAAAGATCGACGCTATAGGGTTCCACCCTACATCATATGGTATCATGAGCCACGTTGATCACGTTTTTGGAGCCCCTACCCCTCTTTTTCTAGCTTGATTTTTTTGATTTCGTCCTAAATCCGAAAATCCCCACCAAAAAATAGCCCCAATTTTTTTTTGATTTGTTGGTTTGATGATGTTTTGTTGATTTTGATCCATGGATTTGCTTGGTTTCGAGTGGATCTAGCATCTCCCCAAGTTTCCCCACCTTCCATCCACGAAATCTCCTCAAATTTGCCCCGAAAATCCTCCATTTCCGCCCCAAAAACGGACTCCACGAGCAAATCCCTAGCGGATTGACTTGCCCGGATCATCCGGACCTTCTCCCGGATCATCCGGACATCCCCCGGATCAGCTGGACCCTTCCCGGACGTCCGGATACCCCACGCACCCAGAAAACAGAACCGGAGCTGACGAACCCGGATCATCCGGATGCCCTCCCGGATCATCCGGACATAGCCCGGATAAGCTGGACCTCCTCCCGGATGTCCGGTTAACCCTGAAACTGACATGGCTGAAATTATGTTTTGGTCATAACTAATTCATCCGGAGTCCGATTTTGACGTTCTTTAGCTCGTTTTGAAGCTATTGACACCCCCCATCCCACAAAAATATCAACATCATTTGACTCCATCAAATTTTCTGAAATTTGGCAAGTTTGCCTAGGCCCTCCACCATATCATCCGCATTACCACCACCGACTTCCGCAACCTAACCCATTTTGTTCCCCATTGCATATGTGGTTGTTTGAGTTGTGATTAGAGTCTCCTAAGGTGTTTCGGCTACTTAGGGACAATTGCTTCTTCATCAACCACCACCACCACTTCCGCATAACCTTGCCCACCATACAATTCCACCCCAACTTAACCCAATTTTGTTTGAGTTGTGACTTGTGTCTCCTAAGGTGTTTCAGCTACTTAGGGACGGCAACTTCAACTCCGACTCGTGTATAGCCCATCATTCCACTTCCGCATTGCCTAGTGCAACACCACCACCGCTTTACGCTACCACCATTTGACATTTGTCATTTTGAGATTTTGAGTTTGCGGTTTTTCCGTTTCCTAAGGTGTTTCGGCTACTTAGGGACGAGTCTCCATCATCTTGGTATCTACACCAAGAACACCGCCACTCATCATCGCAAAGGACGGTAGCCTCGACGACACCTTTGTATATTCCCTTGCAATTGCATTGTTAATCCCTAGCCCATTTTGCGTTACTTGCCTATCGAGACTAGCCATTTGAGTATTGCCGGCAACGTTACTTGTGCACATTAGTGATCATACCTTCCATTACATACATACCATATCATCTTGGTATCATATCATCCATTGTGTCTCAAGTTTGTTCCTGCATATACACAATTGCTATCTTGGTTTGTGCATTGTGCAAAAGTGGCCATAGAAAAAAAACAAAAATAAAGCTTTTAAGCAAAAAGAGAGAGCAAAGAAGCTTGTAAGCAAGTGCCATAGCATCATACCACATTGCATTTAAGATTGTCACATCCGATCATCTTGGATCATCTAGAGAGAAACACCGGGAATCATACATACATAGCATACTTGGGATAGAAGAATATCCATTTTGCATATTATAGGTTGTGCACAAGTGTCGTATCCGCCTATTGAGCAATCGTGATAGCGTCTCTCTTGAGTTGTGCAACACGAGCGTTTTCCGTGGATTCCACATTTTGTGCTCATTCCTTGGTTGCACGACCCCATTTATCTATCCGTGTGTGTGTTTCCGTGTGCCATTCTTTGCTATTGGTCCATTTGTTTCACTTGCGAATTTGTGAATCTTTTTCAACATTATTGACTCTTGCTAACATTTTGCATTAAATTTTTGTGCCACTATCCTCACCGAGCTCCACTATAAGCCTTACTTGTGTAGGTGTGAGAACCGACAAGGATTGGTACCAATAGTGCTATTTCATTGTCCGCATCTGAGTGAACTTGATTCATTGTCAACATCGGTCAAGGTACATTGGTATAAGTTCTTCTCTTTCTCCCACTCATATTTGCTCGAGTCTTGTGATGGATAGGCAAGGCATTCCCTCTCCGGTCTACGACAACAACAACGACGTGAACAACTACATCACCAAAAGGTCCATCTTCGGACTACAACGACAAATGCAAGGCGCACAATCAAGATTGCAAGAGCGCATTGAGAACATCTCCATCAACATTTTCCACTCCGAAGCAAGGAAAAGGGACAACATCGACAAGAAGCTTTCCGCACATAAAGAGGAGCAAGATGCAAGGATGGAGGAGATTAGAGCCTTGATCAAGTCTTCTTCCCCTTCGTCATCCTCAAGGCGGCGACATTCAATCCACAAGGCTTCGGAGCGTGACAAAGATGCAAGTGCAAATCGTCCTCATCCACATCTACATGGCGACCACCATCACGTTCGTGATCATCATCACCATGAAGGGCAAGTCACCTCCAAGCATCATGTGCACGACGACAACGAACGACATCTTCTACGAGCTCAAGCACGACACCGACATCATCATCATGAAGATGCTCCACAAGCGCAAGTGCACAAGTCCCAACAAGCCCTACTTCACGCCAAGTCCAAGCTTCAAGAGCACAAAAGAAGACCGCGAGATGACCACCACCAAGACGGCGCTACGGCTACATCAACCACTTCGGCATCTTCGCCAAGTGTTCTCAATGCATCTTCGCCTTTGGACGTACGACATCTTCGCCTACTTCCCACGAGTACGCCTACATCGACTTCATCAAGTCCAAGGCGACTACCTACGAGCGAGGGCGACACTTCCATCTTCGGAAGCCCCTCAAGGAAGATGGCCGATCATGGGAAACTCCCTTCGGTCATGGAGACGAGCTATGAGGTGCCACATCATATGGGCCTCCCACACCAAGACGGTGACAAGATGGTTGAGCAAGGGCCATCCCCTTCGACCACGGCGACGAGGGCGAACCTCTTCAACACCATGAAGACGGCGCCCACATTGGACTCATACTCCGAGTCAAGCTACGCGACCGCGCATGGAGACGTTTGCACCTACATCTCTCCGACACCCACATATGTCGAGATGCCACAATTTCCATGTGAGGAGAGCCACCACCAAATGAGTGACATGAGTGATTCCGACATATGTGACAATGAGAGCATTTCCTATGAGAGGATGAGTGTGACCACCACTAGCCCCACACATGAGAGCATGCCACACATCCTAGGTGAGGTTGAGCTCCATTTGAGTGACTCCACCAACCATATGAGTGAGAGCACCCTTGAGGGAGAGAGTGAGCCACAACACTTAGTGAGTGAGGTAGTTGACACGGCATGTGAGGCCACTATGATTTCTAACGACTTAACCTCTACTCCTAGTGTGTTTTCTTCTTTGGTGCTAGGTCTCCTACATGACGACATGCCTATCCTTGACGAGTCCATCCCTCCAATGGAGACGACGATGGCCATGATGGACGATGATACACCCCCACATGGTTCCATCAAGATGGAGATGACAATGAGTGGATCTTCAACACCTCACCTACAACACATGAGCGACACTCCAAAGGTAACATAGGTGATCGTGCTTCTCTTGTCCCATTAGTGGACGCTCTTGACAATGATTGCTCCCATGATGATGACCCACCTATTACCATGCTTCATGCTAGTGAGACTTCTTCATGCCTTGACTTACCTATTTATGATGAATATGACGATGAGCATGTTGAATTGCCTAGTTGTGATGCTATGCTTCATAGGATATCATGTGAAAATTCTATTGGTCACTTCATGTTTGACAATCCATTGAACTTGTCATATGCTATGAGTGAGAACTCCCATATTGCATCCCTACAATCTCAACATAGTAACTATGCATGCCCCATTAAAATCAATCCCATTTGCACTTATGGCATCGATGACGAGATGATGGTCATTGGCTTTTGCTTCTCTTGTGATGATATTGCCATGCTTCCTTTACATGATTTACGCAATTCATCTAATATGTCATGCCATGATCACATTGTTCCAAATATGCATTGTTTTGGATGTTGTCAATATTCTCCATTATATGTTGCTACTCATGCTCGTGAGGAGACCCCATAGTTTCCTCATACATATTAGGAGATCTTGATGCATTTCATACTTTGCATGATTCCCATGATAGTGTACACCATATGCATTCCATGAATAACAATGCTCTAGAAATACCTCATGATGCATTACATCTTTTGAGTCTCCATTATGACACACATCATAACAAACCTCTCATGATGGATGACATGTTTCTATATCACGCATCTCATTTATTTGAGCATTGGCTATTTTGTGCTAACAAACACATGCACGTGCGCATCATGATGGATGATGTGTACATATACCACGCACACACAATTTTTCCTTTGTCTTTGTTTTGTGTAGGTACTATGTATACTCGTCAACCTCTCAATCCCAAGAGTTGACAAAACAAGCTCTTGAGAGCAACGATGCTTTGGGATCCCGTGGACTATCCTTACCACCGTTCCCTTCGCGCAAGGACTACGCGCATCTCTTTTACTTAGCTATCACACGACTATGGGCTATTTACCACTTGTCACCTTATGCCCATACTATTGTGTTCACTTTGCATGTTATGCTTGCTTCTATGCCTTTGCCATGCAATTGTGACCCTTGCTTGCATCTACCCATGACTCACCATTATGCTACTTCAATGTGTATTTGCATGCTTGGTGGAGATCCTTGTTGCTTTTGCCATGTTTATCATGTGCCCCATGCTATTGATGCTTGTTGTGTTAGGAGAGTCATGATGACCCATTGCTATTCACATATGGGCTCTTGCCAATACATTCATGCTATTTTACTCACATCTTGCTTTCATGCTTGTGATATGTCATGTGAATTATTCATGCCCACTATTTGCACACATGACATGCTTGCCATGATTCCTCCTAGTATGTTGCATCTTCGCACTACTAGCTTGCTTAACTTGATTGCTATGATTGCTTGCTATGTTGCATCACCCATGTTCCACTATTACTTGCTTTCTTGGGTTGATGACATATATGCTCATGCCTCTCACATGATATATCTTGATCATTGTCTCTTGTGTCTATTAGTTGCCTCTTTCATATCCACTTGTATTGAGTGCAACCATACTATGCTTATTGATCTTGGAGACTTTGACACATTACTTGTGATGCATACTTCTTTCCTTGAGC
Source organism: Triticum aestivum (assembly GCF_018294505.1). NCBI lineage: Eukaryota > Viridiplantae > Streptophyta > Magnoliopsida > Poales > Poaceae > Triticum > Triticum aestivum. Next base: position 128,854,450 of record NC_057801.1, read on the forward strand.
CTCTTGTATTTGGTTGTTCTTGCATCATATGCCTCCACACTATGAAATGCTCCCTTGTACCTTCTTATGATGAGCATGATGCATACACTTGTTGGGTATCTTACCACTTGAATGATTTGTTTTGCCATTTCGCTAACCTCATTCGTTTTTCCAAGTGTTTGTCATGTTCTTTCATTTTGAAGGATTTACAAGGCGGTGCCACCACGAGATATATTGGTTATGTGAAGGCATACAAGATGCGCGACTCCATCATCCTTGAGAAACTCCTAAAGGTGACCTCCTTCCCTTTGAGCCATCCTCAAGTACGCATATTCGATGGGTCACTCTTTCATTGTTGTTTCCTTCTTGTTGTCTACATGATACATGTCGTGAACGGAGGAGCGACATTGGAGATTGGCTACATGGACCTTCACATTGAGGAACGCTTGCACTTATTGGATGCACCTTCGGAACTCCACTCATGCCTCGACATCGAGCTTTGGTACACCAACACCTCCATATTTGTTGATTGTGCTCATACATGTCATGCTCGATGGACATATCATACTCACCACAAGTTTGCACCCTATGCATGGATCGACTCACATTATGATTGCCTTGTTGCAACTTGTATTCCCATGACATCCATGATATATGAGCTTGTTCACTTCCTTAGCAAATTTGTTGTGATCTTCCTTGAAGGCATATTCATACATCATGATCATATTGTCCATCATCAATTGCATGATAACATATACATATTGAGCATCCATTGCCATATTCATGCTATTGATAAACCGTCTCACTATGACATCATTTTGCACCGTGGTTGCATTGATCATATTTACAACACATTTGTGTGCACAATGATTGCATTTCCTCCCATGAATGCTTTGCATCTCATTCTAGATCATCTTGATAAGCTTCATGCGCTTTGCCACAACCAATCTTGCCGCACGGACTCATTCTTACATGATGGACACTTTGTGTGCACTAACCATTGTATTTCCGAGTGTTGCTTGTGTTTGCTCTTTTTGCAGGTCTATCACTCCGGCGACACCTTGGACTACACGGATTGCACCATGTCTTCAACTTCGTCCAACTACAAGTCCGTCTACGACAACCGTTTACATGGTGATGAGGATCACGATCCGAGGTCAGATCTTTCCCAAGGGGGGATATGATGCGGAGCATCCCACGTTCATCCCCATGTACACTCCGACTACTCTCCAAGCCCCAAGAGGACATATGACGAGACCTCGAACATACGCCATTGGACACAAGGTACAACCAAGATGACCATGGAGAATCCAAGGACCAAGGCCAAGCATGGAAGAGGAGAAGGAAGAAGAATAATGGAGCAAGACTGGACTTGCCCGGATCATCCGGACACCCAGCCGGACGATCCGGACCGAGCTCGGACGATCCGGACGACCACCCGGACGATCCGGCTAACGCGCCCGAAGCCACCCGAAGCTGCTCGACGAAGCCGGCTCATCCAGACGGTCACCCGGATCATCCGGACCCCCGACACCCGGATCATCCGGGCCACCATCCGGATCATCTGGACCCCGCCTGTGTGCGCGACTTGGGCTGAGCCCATGTACCCCTTCGCCCCCTAGCCTATATATAGGACTCCTCCTCCTCACTTTGAGACTTAGCATTGGATTAGCTCATATTTGTGTGAGAGACTTTGCTCATCCACTTGGATACTTCTCCTCGGAGATCACGACCTCTTCAGAGAAGATCCCCCAAGCGGATTCAAGACCCCTTCTAGGGAAGAACATCAAGGCCTCCTCTTGGAGAAGAACGGTTCCTTTGTATCCTTACCTTTGTTGATCTCGAACCATGTGCTACCTTATGCGTGTGATGATCTAGCGCTTGTGTGGTCGATTCCTTGTTGGTTGAGTGATTCTCTCTCGTTTCCCCCGTGTTTTCCCTTTGTGCTTCCGTGTGTTCTTCGTGATTCCCCGTAGGATCCACTCCAAACGTGAAAGATCGACGCTATAGGGCTCCACCCTACATCAGTTCCGGTAACTCGGCCCCTCTCGACTTATTAATCAGCCTGATCTCTGTCCAGGAGTTGCAACTAGTTTCTGGTGTTTGTAGGTAGTGCTAGTAGTCTACCAAGTGGCATCCTGTACAGGTGGGCTTGGGACAGACTAGGTGAAGTGGCAAGGTGTACAAAGTGGCACCCGGATGGTGGGCTTGGGAACCCTGCTCACATCGTTTGGGGCCATGAGCGACACCCTGGTCAGATCTCCTTGCGGATGGAACCCGAATAGATGATAAACCTGGACTAGAGACTTGCATGGTTAGTCTGGTCGTGGCCGACACCCTCGCCAGGCTTCCGCTTGAAGGTTGCCGAGATACATGACGTGTACATGGCGGTAAGTGGCGAGAGCGTGTGTGAAGAAGTACACCCCTGCAGGGTTAACATCATCTATTCGAATAGCCGTGTCCGCGGTAAAGGACTTCTGGGTTGCCTGTATAGTTCATAGACAAGTGAAAGTGGATACTCTAAAATGCGCAAGATAAGCATGAGTGCTATGGATGGTGTTCTCGTAGGGAGACGGGAGCGGATCCATAGTGGTGTATTGATATGGTGAATATGTGGACTCGTGTGCGCCACCTCAAAAGAGTTACTTGCAGTCGTAGTTCAGGATAGCCACCGTGTCAAAGCTAGCTTGCTGCAATTAAACTCCACCACCACCTTTGTTGATAATGATGCATATGTAGTTAGTTCTGATGTAAGTCTTGATGGGTACATTTGTATTCATGTTTGCCTTTTTTTGTTTTTGCAGAGAGACTTCCATCTCACTAGTAATTCTGCGTGGACTTCGAAGTTTAGCTTGTTACCTCAGCTACGATCTTGTGCCCTTGGCAGGATCTAGTAGATAGTCAGGCTTCTCAGCCTTTTTCATTTGTAGATGTCTGTACTCAGACATGTTAACCTTCCGCATGTGCTTTGACTTGTATGCTCTGAATGCTGGGTCGAGAGACCCACGTTTGTAATATCTCGCTCCTCGGAGCTTATTGAATAAAATACTTGAGTTGTAGAGTCATGTTGTGATGCCATGTTGTATTTGCACATATCGAGCATATTGTGTGTATGTTTATGAAATGCTTGGTATGTGTGGGATCTGACTATCTAGTTGTTTATCCTTGGTAGCCTCTCTTATCGGGAAATGTCTCCTAGTGCTTCCACTGAGCCTTGGTAGCTTGCTACTGCTCCGGAACACTTAGGCTGGCCAGCATGTGTACTTATTAGTTCCTGTGTCTGTCCCTTCAGGGAAATGTCATGTAGTGTCTATCGGAGTCCTGTTAGCCTGCTACAGCCCGGTTTACTAGAGTCCTGCTAGCCCAGTTGCTACAGCCCGGATTCACTCGCTGATGACCGACACGTTCGTTGTTGGGTCATGTATGCCTGTCCCTGTAAGTTAGTGCCACTTTGGGTTCATGACTAGCCATGTCAGCCCGGGCTCCTTGTCATATGGATGCTAGCGACACTATCATATACATGTGCCAAAAGGCGGAAATGTCCCGGGCCTAGTAATGCGACACCCGTGGGAACACTGTGCGTGAGGCCGCAAAGTGATATGAGGTGTTACATGCTAGATCAGTGTGGCATTGAGTCGGGGTCCTGACACCCTTCTTCTTCACTCGCACTACAACTAGGCTCGTCATTCGTTACTCTGCTCAAATCCGTGAGCGCAACGCGACGCCCTCGAGGAAAATGGAGTCGGCTGACCCTAGCGCCAAGAAGATGAGGCTCCCGCCAGCGGCAACGCCTGTTGTAGATCCTGCACCCGGCAGTGCGGGGAGAAGCAGCGACCCCGCCCTCATCGGATCCCAGGAACCCGTAGAATCTCGGGTGGACCACATCAACGATCTCCTGGACGCCGTCCTTGGGGATATCATCTTGCTTCTCCGCACCAAGGATTGCTGCCGCATCCAAGTCCTCTCAATTCGGTGGCGACCTCTATGACGTGCCGTGCCCCTTAATCTCGACTGTCGTCAGCTATCTCTCTTCAATGATTTTGAAATCCCCAGAGAAATCATTGATATGTCTCCAACGTATGTACTTTTCCAAACACTTTTGCCCTTGTTTTGGACACTAACTTGCATGATTTGAACGAAACTAACCCAGACTGACGCTGTTTTCAGTAGAACTGCCATGGTGTTGTTTATTGTGCAGAAAACAAAAGTTCTCGGAATGACCAGAAATCCATGGAGATAACTTTTGGAAAATATAAAAATACTGGTGAAAGAATCAAGGCCAGGGGGCCCACACCCTGTCCACGAGGGTGGGGGGCGCGCCCCCTCCCCCTGGGCGCGCCCCCTGTCTCGTGGGCCCCCTGATGCTCCAATGACCTCAACTCCAACTCTATGTATTCCATTTCGCGGAGAAAAAATCAGGGAGAAAGTTTCATCACGTTTTACGATACAGAGCCGATGCCAAGCCCTAATCTCTCTTAGGAGGGCTGATCTGGAGTCCATTCGGGGCTCCGAAGAGGGGGATTCATCGCTGTCGTCATCATCAACCATCCTCCATCACCAATTTCATGATGCTCACCGCCGTGCGTGAGTAATTCCATCATAGGCTTGCTGGACGGTGATGGGTTGGATGAGATTTACCATGTAATCAAGTTAGTTTTGTTAGGGTTTGATCCCTAGTATCCACTATGTTTTGAGATTGATGTTTCTATGACTTTGCTATACTTAATGCTTGTCACTAGGGCCCAAGTGCCATGATTTCAGATCTGAACCTATTATGTTTTCATGAATATATGTGAGTTCTTGATCCTACCTTGCAAGTCTATAGTCACCTATTATGTGTTATGATCCGACAACCCCAAAGTGACAATAATCGGGATACTTCTCGGTGATGACCGTAGTTTGAGCAGTTCATGTATTCACTAAGTGCTAATGCTTTGTTCCGGTTCTCTATTAAAAGGAGGCCTTAATATCCCTTAGTTTCCATTAGGACCCTGCTGCCACGGGAGGCTAGGACAAAATATGTCATGCACGTTCTTTTCCATAAGCACATATGACTATATTCGGAATACATGCCTACATTACATTGATGAACTGGAGCTAGTTCTGTGTCACCCTATGTTATAACTGTTACATGAGGAATCACATCTGACATAGTTATACATCACTGATCCAATGCCTATGAGCTTTTCACATATTGTACTTTGCTTATTTACTTTTCCGTTGCTACTGTTACAATCACTACAAAATTGCTATCTTTACTTTTGTCACTGTTATCATTACTATCATACTACTTTGCTACTAAATACTTTGCTGCAGATACTAAGTTATCTAGGTGTGGTTGAATTGACAACTCAACTACTAATACTTGAGAATATTCTTTGGCTCCCCTTGTGTTGAATCAATAAATTTGGGTTGAATACTCTACCCTCAAAAACTGTTGCGATCCCCTATACTTGTGGGTTATCAAGACTATTTTCTGGCATCGTTGCCGGGGAGCATAGCTCTATTCTTTGAGTCACTTGGGATTTATATCTGCTGATCACTGTGAGGAACTTGAAAGACGCAAGAACTAAGATTTTTCCCTCAACTACGAGGGGAGGTAAGGAACTGCCATGTAGCTCTGCACTAGATTCTCCGTCTGTTTTGAGTAAGCTTGCGACACCTAAACCTGCTACTGCTATGAATTCTAATATGCCGCATGTTATTGGTGATGCCACTTCTACTATGCATGATACTTATGATGAAACTACTTCTGTGCTTGATACTACTTCGCCGTTAGGTGAATTTCTTGATGAACAACTTGCTAGGGTTAGAGAGAATGAAATTATTGAAGACGAAATTATTTTTGATAGTGATGATGAAGGTTCTCCCCCTAAGTATGAATTGCCTGTTGTTCCTGAGGTTTAAGTTATGGATGAAGAAACTGCTAGAGATCTTTTTGCTTGAAATGATAGATCTGATCTTAAGAAATTACTAGCTAAACTTAAACAGAAAACTCTAAATGCTAGAATGAAATATGACCCTACTTTTGCTACTTCACCTATCTTTGTTACTGGTAAGGATTATGAATTCTCTGTTGATCCTGAAATAATTACTTTGGTTGAATCTAATCCTTTCTATGGAAATGAATCTGAAACTGTTGTGGCACATCTTACCAAGTTGAATGATACAACTACCCTGTTTACTAATGATGAGAAGTCTCGTTATTATTATATCCTTAAGATATTTCCATTCTCATTAAAGGGTGATGCTAAAACTTGGTTTAATTCTCTTGATCCTAGTTGTGTGCGTAGTCCCCGGGATATGATTTATTACTTCTCTACTAAATATTTCCCTGCTCATAAGAAACAAGCTGCCTTGCGGGAAATATATAATTTTGTGCAAATCAAAGAAGAGAGTCGCCCACAAGCTTGGGGGAGGCTTCTCCGATTACTTAATGCTTTTCCTGATCATCCTCTTAAGAAAAATGAAATACTTGATATCTTTTATAATGGACTAACCGATGCTTCCAAGGACTACTTGGATAGTTGTGCTAGTTGTGTTTTCAGGGAAAGAACAGTCGACCAAGCTAAATTAGTATTGAATAATATGTTGACTAATGAAAATAATTGGACTCTTCATGAGACAATTCCTGAGGCAATTCCTGAGCCAATTGATCCAACTCCTGAGCCTGTTCCTAAACCTACTCCGAAGAAGAGGGGTGTTTTATTTCTCAGTCCTGAAGATATGGAAGAGGAAAAGAAATCTATGAAAGAAAAAGGTATTAAAGCTGAAGATGTTAAGAATTTACCTCCTATTGAAGAAATACATGGTCTTAATATACCGCCTGTCGAAGAAACACATTGTCTTGATAACCCGACATAGGTAGTAAAGGTAAATTCTCTCTATAGATATGATAAAGTTGAAATCCCGTCTACTAAATTTCATAGCCCATGCTTAGATGAATTTGATGACTTTATGGCTAGACAAGAAAGTTTTAATGCTTATGTTGGTTGAGAGTTAAAGAATAATGCTTTTATGATAGGACGCTTGAGTGGTTATATGGCCAGAGTTAAAGGTGAACTTAAACTCATTAGCAAATATGCTTCTATGGTTGCCACTCAAGCTGAACAAGTACTTAAAGCACAAAGTGATTTGCTTGATGAATTAAATAGTGAACATGATTTTGCTGTTAGAGTGGCTACTAGAACTGGTAGAATGACTCAGGAACCTTTGTATCCTGAAGGCCACCCTAAGAGAAATGAGCAAGATTCTCAGAGAAATAATTTAGATGCACCTAGTCCTTCTAAAAAGAAGAAAAAGAAAAGCGATAGGACTTTGCATGCTTCTAGTGAACCTGCTGTAAACACACCTGAGAATCCCAATGATATTTCTATTTCTGATGATGAAACACAATCTGGTGATGAACATGAACCTAGTGATAATGTTAATGATAATGTTCATGCTGATGCTCAACCTAGCAATACTAATGATGTGGAGATTGAACCTGCTGTTGATCTTGATAACCCACAATAAAGAATCAACGTTATGATAAGAGAGATTTTGTTGCTAGGAAGCATGGTAAAGAAAGAGAACCATGGGTTCCTAAACCATCCAAGACAAAGGATGATGAGGATTTTGAGTGCTTTGCTAAAATGATTAGACCTATCTTCTTACATATGCGCTTAACTGAAATGCTTAAAGTAAACCCTTATGCTAAATACATGAAGGATATCATTACAAATAAAAGAAAGATACCGGAAGATGAAATTTCCACCATGCTTGCTAGTTACACTTTTAAGGGTGGAATACCAAAGAAACTTGGAGATCCAGGAGTACCAACTATACCATGCTCCATTAAAAGAAACTATGTTAAAACTGCTTTATGTGATCTTGGAGCTGGTGTTAGTGTTATGCCTCTCTCTTTATATCATAGACTTGAATTGAATAAGTTGACACCTACTGAAATATCTTTGCAAATGACTGACAAATCAACTGCCATACCTGTCAGTATTTGTGAGGATGTGCCTGTTGTGGTTGCAAATGTCACTATCTTAACGGACTTTGTTATTCTTGATATTCTCGAGGACGATAGTATGTCGATTATCCTTGGTAGACCATTTTTGAATACTGCAGGGGCTGTTATTGATTGCAACAAAGGCAATGTCACTTTTCATGTTAATGGTAATGAGCATACGGTACACTTTCCGAAGAAACAACCTCAAGTGCATAGCATCAATTCTATTGGAAAAGTTCCAACTATTATTATTGGAGGTTTTGAATTTCCTCTCCCTACTATCAAGAAAATATATGATATTCTTATTGTTGGGGATGTGCATATCCTCGTTGAGGTAACCTAGTGTCATTCAAAATTTCTCCGGTTCCATGTTATTCGGAATGAGTTTTTTAACAAGACTTGATTAACCTTGTTAGTGGATTCATTTTGATGATCATTAGATGGATGAAACTAGAAGGCACAACCTTTTGTACCCTCTTTTTACTTTCTGTTATTTAGAATAATAAATAAAGAAAAAATAGTATTATCTGTCTATTTTCTGAATTATCCTTGTAATAAAAAATATCCCAAAAATAAAAGTGCTCCAAATGCCCTACAAATTTAGTATGATTTTTTATGGAATATTTGAGGATTTTAGGCACTAAGAACACAGCAGGGGTGCAAGCACCTGGCCACGAGGGTGGAGGGCGCGCCCACTCCCCTGGGCGCCCCCTGTCTCGTGGGCCCACGGTGGCCCCCTCCACTTATTCCTACACCCACACACTCCATCTTCCTCCCAAAAAATCCCCATCCATCTCAAGCACGAGTTCTATCTCCTTTTACTGCGATTTTCGATCTGCTTGCTCGAAGCTCCATTCACAAAACTGCTTTGGGAGATTGTTGCTTGGTATGTGACTCCTTCATTGGTCCAATTAGTTTTTGTTCTATTGCTTTATTCATTGCAAATTTTTGCTGCATAGGTGACCCTGTTCTCGAGCTTGCATGTCAAATTTATGAGGTCCCAAGTAACTCTAATGCATGATATAGGCTCTAGGCACTTGTGGGAGTAGTTGCTACCAATCTTGTTTAGTTTGATTCACTTTTATTTTCAAGTTACTAAAAATTTCAGAAACTTTTAGAAAATGATTAGGAGATCATTGAGGCTCCTCTAGCCAAAGCTCCAAGGATAAACAAACAAAGGAGAAATAAAAGGCCAAGTATAATCTTCCTCACGTAGCGGAAGTACGACCATGTGAATGGCCTTGTGATAATTTCTTGAGAGCAGCCGGGATTTATGAAGACTTTTATTCATTGGCTAAAAATGCGGGCCTCACCGACTTCCTCCACAACCGGATCAAACAGTATCTCTTACTCGTGCAAAACTTTTATTATTATCCTAGGAATCACCTCCTTCAGTATCTTTTCATTTATATGATGAGTTCAAGGAAATGTCATTACATAATTTTTGCATGGTGTGTAGAATACCCTTTGAGGGCAGCTTTGATTAACCACATCATAAAGATGTGGATGGTTTAGGTAACACTATTACTGTAGGGGATTCGAAGAAGGGTTCCGATGCAAGAATAACTAGCATATATTTTCCTGTTTTATGCTACTTTGTCATATTTGCTAGTAGATGCTTAATTGGTCATGGAAATAGTGGAGACTTCAGTGTTCCTGATATTGTTATTTTGCTCCAAGCCTTATTCAGTGATAACACTTTTAGTATGGGTGCCATTATTGCTAAGCGGTTGAGCCTAAACCGTACAAAGGACCCCATCTTTGGAAGTATCTATGTTGCACGTCTTGCTAAACATTTCGAGATACCTATTAGGCATGATGAGAAAGAGGAGACAAAGCTGCCCCTTTCCCTTTTAGGTTATAGGAGCATGGTAGCGCATGAATTTATTATTGACAATGATGATAAGATGCTCCTGTATAACCTGAGATTTAGTAAGAAACACAGTGAGATTATTACCCTGCCTGCGCCTTCTTTGATTGATTTAATTGCAGGTCGTTACCTCGTCTTGCCGTACGTGCATCGAGGCTATACATCCGCTCCAGAGTCTGAGCCGGAACCTCCACTGGACCCTTATCGTTCATCCTGTTATTAGTGGGATCCGGAGGAGATCGCCAGCCAGTGGTATCCAGATGATACTCCTCAGTACACCGGGGAGAGTAGCCGCGATCCTTGGAAATAAACCAACTTAGGCCAAAAGCCTAAGCTTGGGGGAGTACGTATTTCTCACCGACTTTACATTCATGTTCACACAATATTCTAGTTGTCGGTGCTCATATTCTTTCATTGTATTACCCATGCTAGTCTAATTTCTTTTTCTAGCTTTCTTCTTGTGTGTTTGATAAACCTTAAGAAAAGCCAAAAAAATTAGTTAGTTTAATTTCCATGCTTGTAGTAGTAGTTAAAAACAAAACCCAAAAAGATTTCTCGTTCTTTTTTTACTTGTTGGGAGCTTTCCCGTGTAAATAGTTTTATTTTCCTTTCTTTCCTTTGGGGGTCGAGAGGAGAAGACCATAATGAAAATGCTTAGTTGCTCTCATATGCATGATTGTTTATTTAACTTAGAGCCCATATTACTTTGTCTTCTCTCTTGAATTGAATGCTTGCAGATTCCAGCTTAGTCCAGAGCACGTGCACTATTATTATTATACACACCGTTCGGTCGTGCAAGTGAAAGGCAATAATGACGATATATGATGGATTGATTGAGATGAGAGAAGCTGGTATGAACTCGACCTCTTTTGTTTTTTTAAATATGATAAGTTCATCGTTCCCGATTCAGCCTATTATGAATAAATATGTTTGCCGAGATTATAGTTGCTTATGCCATGCTTAATTAGCTAGGAGCTTATAATGGTTTACCTTGCGTGCCAACATGCTATTAAAATGATTGTGATGTGGTATGATAGGATGGTATCCTCCTTTGAATGATTCGAGTGACTTGACTTGGCACATGTTCACGCATGTAGTTGAAACCAATCAACATAGCTTGATTATATCCTACTCATGCTTGCACTCGGTGTTGATTAATTTTAATGCATGTTCATGACTGTTGTCGCTCTCTCAGTTGGTCGCTTCCCAGTCTTTTGCTAGCCTTCACCTGTACTAAGCGGGAATACTGCTTGTGCATCCAAACTCCATAAAGCCCAAAGTTATTCCATATGAGTCCACCATACCTTCCTATATGCGGTATCTACCTGCCGTTCCAAATAAATTTGTATGTGCCAAACTCCAAACCTTCAAATGAAATTCTGTTTTGTATGATCGAGTAGCTCATGTTTCAACTAGGGTTGTCTGTATCTTCCATGCTAGGTGGGTTATTCTCAAGGGGAGTGGACTCCGCTCCTCATTCATGAGAAAATGGCTGGTAGCCGGGATGCCCAGTCCCATGATCAAAAAGATCACGACAAATCAAAATAATTAAAACAAAACTCCCCCAGGACTGTTGTTGGTATGGACGGTACCCTGTTGTTTCGGATGGCCGTGGAGTGTGCTTGTTGGTGGTGGGGGAGTATAAACTTTTACCATTCTGTTTGGGAACCGCCTATAATGTATGTAGCATGGAAGATATCGTCATCTCATAGTTGTTGCATTGATAGTGAAAGTATACCGCTCAAAATGTTATTCATCTCTATTTTAAAATCGAGCTCTGGCACCTCTACAGATCCCTGCTTCCCTCTGCGAAGGGCCTATCTATTACTTTTATGTTGAGTCATCACCTTCTTATTAAAAAGCACCCGCTGGAGAGCACGAGGTCATTTGCATTCATTACTATTAATTTATATTGGGTATGACTTGACTGGATCTCTTTTACCATGAATTACAATGTTTAGTCAGTCCTTGATCTTTAAAGGTGCTCTGCATTTATGTTTTGTGGTCTCAGAAAGGGCTAGCGAGATACCATCTTGTTATATCGTATTTTGATTGTTTTGAGAAAGTGTTGTCATCCGAGATTTATTATTATTACTCGCTAGCTGATTATGCCATTGATATGAGAAAACATGAGACCTTAGTGTTATTGTGAATATGGTTAGTTCATAATCTTTGCTGAAAACTTGAATGGTGGCTTTACATATTTACAACAACAAGAGAAAACAGAGTTTGTAAAAGTTTTTCTTTATCACTTTCAGTTTATCAACCGAATTGCTTGAGGACAAGCAAAGGTTTAAGCATGGGGGAGTTGATACGTCTCCAATGTATCTACCTTTCCAAACACTTTTGCCCTTGTTTTGGACTCTAACTTGCATGATTTGAACGAAACTAACCCGGACTGACGATGTTTTCAGCAGAACTGCCATGGTGTTGTTTATTGTGCAGAAAACAAAAGTTCTCAGAATGACCTGAAAATCCACGAAGATAACTTTGGAAAATATAAAATATACTAGTGAAAGAATCAAGGCCAGGGGGCCCACACCCTGTCCACGAGGGTGGGGGGCGCGCCCCCTCCCCCTAGGCGTGCCCCCTGTCTCGTGGGCCCCCTGATGCTCCACCGACCTCAACTCCAACTCTATATATTCTGTTTCGCGGAGAAAAAAATCATGGAGAAAGTTTCATCACGTTTTACGATATCACTACTAGGGAAAACCTTATACACAGAAATTTAGCAACAACGCGGGTCAAAAAACTGCGCTAGTGCTATATAGCAGTAGCGATCAAAGAAAAACCACGCTACAGATACAAACTTAGCAGTAGCGCTTGTTGTAAAGAAAGCGCTACTACTAATATTCCCATTGGCAGAATGCTAGGCTACGCATAGTAGTAGCGGGCTTCGAAGAAACGCGCTACTGCTAGAGCAGAGTTAGCAGCGCGTTTCTTGAGAAGAGCGCTACTACTAACGGAAATAAAATAAGATGAAAAACAAATAGAAATGTAAATGAAAATGAAAGAAATAGAAAAAGGAGAAAGGGAAAAATAAAATGTAAAGCAAAATAAACGAAAAAGCGAAATATCGGAGGAAGGCATAGCAGCAGCGTTTGTTTGTAAGAGGCGCTATAGCTAACGTAGCTGCAGCGCGTGTCCTAGACCCCCGCTATAGAAACAGAATAGGAAATTAAAAAAGGAAGAAATTTACATAGCTATAGCAGCAGCGCATTTTGCAGAAACCGCTATAGCTATCTTAGCTATAGCGCGTTTTGCGAAACGCGCTACCGCTAAGTTTGACTTAGCCAAAAAACCGTTTCCCCCCGGCCACCACTTCTCCCCCAAATCCCTCAACCCACCCCGCGCGCGCCGCCGTCTCCCCGATTCACAGTCACCCCACTTCGCCGCCTCCGACGACGCCACTAGAGCCGTGCGCCGTTGACGACACCGGAGCCGCCCCCAACGCCACGGAGCTGCGTGGCCTCGTCAACGCCACAGGATCCGCCGTCGACGCCACCTTCCTCACCGTCACTGGAGACGCCCCTACCTCCCTTGCCACCACTGCCCTCCATCGCCACCACCGGAGCCATCATCTGTAAGCCCCCACCCCTCCTCTCTCTCTCTCATGCATAGGTTAGCCAGTTTAATTAGGTTAATTATCTAGGTTAGGGCAAAAATTTAGTTAGGGCATTGACAGAGAAGTAGTTAGGTTAACTAGTTTAATTAGGTTAATTATCTAGGTTAGTGCAAAAACTTAGTTAGGGCTTTGACAGAGAACTAGTCAGGTTAACTAGTTTAATTAGGTTAATTATCCAGGTTAATTAGTGCAAAAATTTATTTTAGGCTTTGACAGAGAACTAGCTGCGTTAACTAGTTTAATTAGGGTTAATTATCTAGGTAAACTAGATTAACTAACTAGGTTAAATAGGTAGGTTAATTAGGTTCGTTGGATTAACTAGCTAGGTTAAGTAGATTGGCAAAGGTTTTTGATTTTTGAAAAGACCACTATTTTTCAAGGAAAAGAATTTAGGCAAAGTTTATTTTTCATTGAAGTGGTCATGTTATATCCTTTCATTGATGTTGTTCGATTGTGCCCAAGTGGCTTTGTTGTTTCCAGGGAATGATGCTGAGTGGCCAATGTTTTGCTGGAATGTTGATTCATTTCTGTTCCGGCAAATTTCAGGTTCTCGATTTGTCCACTTTTTAGCAAAGGCCATGCCGAAATTTCCCGTGAATTTCGGCATGACTTGTGCTACAAACTAGGACATATCGAGTGCCCCGGATTTGCCGCACCAGGAAGGAGTCAACATTCCTGCAAAACAATTGTCCTTTTTTATGTCATTATTCATTTTATTAGGTCTAGAATTAATTGACTAGATTTAATCATAGGAAACATGGCTAGCAACGATGAAGGACAGGGTTCTGGTGATTGCGACGATGTCTACCGGGCGGCAGACGAATTTTTTAGCCTTACCGACGATCAACAGATGTTGTTGCTGGGCCCACCGGTGGCATCGGGGACTAAGACCGACACGCAGACCGATGCTGAGACCGACACACAGACCAGTGCTGAGACTGAGATCGGCGCTGAGATTCAGACCGACATCGAGACCGGCGATGAGACCGGTGCTGCCTCGGGGAGCGGAGCCGGTGTAGAACCGAAAGCAAAGAGGCAACGGGTTCCTAACAAACCGAGGACTACTATACTGGTGGTCACGGAGGTGGACAACAGCAATTTTGAGCCAAAGGCGCCCGAGGAAGCGCGCGCGTGCTACAGCAATCAAATAGGCTACATCATACGGACAACCGCCACCATCAATGATGAGAATCTAAAGAAGATAGAAAATATGAGGAGCTCCCTCCTAAAGAAGTTTCACCAGATATTCTTGTTCCCGGGCCAGAATGAGAAGGATTATGAAGATCCAGACAAGGACCCGACAATGAAGAAGATAAACAAACACGCCATGACCAAGTTTAGCAACGCGTTGGCCGCCTGGAAAAATCGAGTGAAAGCAAAGATCAACGACGGGGAACCCTACTCCGATATTGTAAAGGAAAGTCTGACAATCACGGAAGAGCAGTTTCAAATATTCAAGGAGGCTTGCAAGGCCGAAGCTGCCAAAGAAAAGTCTAAGTACATGAAGGGGCTTCAAAAGAGGAACATTGGGACCCACCACCTCGGAAGCCGTGGTTACGGCGGAAAGAGGTCCAAATGGGCCAAGGAGGACGCAGAAGCCGCGAGTCTGGGCATCCCAGACCCCTTGGAGGATTTCACCGTCCCGCAGGAGCGTGACGTCCTGAGGGCCCGGCACCGTTGGGACCCAGTGAAGAAGGTTTATGAGACAACACCGGTCATTACGGAGTTCATGAGACTGCTGGTAATTTTAGTTTCTGATCAATTCGACTGCACACGTTAGTCATATTTGTAAACGATCCTTGTGCCTTTTGCAGAGAGAGCAGCACCGGATTGCGGCCGAAAGCGACTCGCCGTCTGAGGCATTGGCGAGGCCCAAGTGGGACACTCCATTCAACCGGGCGTTGAACATATTGACCGTCATATGGACGCGTGCACGGTGTCGGAGACGGCGCCACGTGGAAGAAGTACTACCGTGAGACCATAGAGGAGAAAAAGGAAAGACAGAGGTTAACTGAAGAAAGCATCGACAAGAAGGTTGGGATTGCGGTTGAGAGGAAATCATCTCAGACAGTCGCAACAGCGGTAGCTGCCGCAAAACAGGCGATTGCAGATCTATCTACTTCCTTGGTGACGGGCGTTCACACTTGGACAAGGCAAAATCCAGAAAAAATGCAGAGGACTTTTCCCTTGCTGATTTCTTGGGAGCACATTGCTCCCGCACCGGCTCCCGCACCGGCTCCCGCACCTGCTCCTGCACCGGCTCCCGCACCGGACGTGCTCGGTGGTGCCTCCTCTTCGGCTGAGCTCGACGCCCTCACGGTATCTGCCACACCGGCCCCCTTCAATATAAATGTATAATCTCCCATTTTCGTTGCCTTTCGGATGTCTCACGTTGCAGACTTTTCTTTGCAGGCCGACGAAACCCCGTGCACCATATTGTACACCATCGGTGAATAGAAGGTGGACGCGGGGAAGGGGATGATAATGGAGCCGAAGGAACCATTGTTCCACAGCCGGTCGATCCCCCCGAACTTCTTCAAGGTTTCCGTGGCCAGTGTCAAACCGGGCCACGAGAATTTGCCTCCTCTAATACTAGGGGGGATGACGACGAGACCCCGTGGCGGCTTGGTGATTGTTGCAATGGGTGGGTCCTGTTGGGGCCAAAGAGTCTGCTTCGTTTGGAGGCGGCCGGGAGCACACCCACGAGCATGCAGCCTCAGCAAGGTATGAACATCAACACCCCACCTACCCAATTAGCGTCGGGTGTCGGGTTGGGTGATAGCGGACGGGGTAAGCAGGTGGCTCCATTAGTCGCTGATGACATCGCCATGGATGAGGATGAGGATGACGATGGCGCTGAACAGTATGTCTATACTGGTGCCTCCTCAGGGTTTGAGCATCATGAGTCGGTGCCTGAATTACCGTCTCAACGTGTTATTGACGACCATCCGGTGGTAAAGAAGCTGATTCTATGAAAGGAAGAGAGCAAGGAAAGGCAAAAAAGCTGATTCTATGATCCAGTCGCCTCAGCAGCCTCGGCTTCAGGACCGTGTAGATATCCCCGATGCGGATAAATGGCATATCCCCGGTCGACCAATCCAACCTGAAACAGCGCTACGGGACAGATTCGGCGATCTAAGGAGACTTCATGACGATGTGCTGCGGGTAGAGAAAGGCCTCATCGCCTTGAAAGATCCAGGATACCCACTCTACGTGGTTAACGTTCCGCGGCAAATGTCGTACGTCGACGGCTTCCCCGCGGATAAGTTCTTCCTCCGATTCGATTACATATTCGACATGTTTCACGTGAAGAAGCTGGATTTTATGTTTGTCCGCCTTTATGCCTTGCACATGAACTACATCATTGGGGTTGAGCAGATATGTTTTATCTGTGTCGCTGACCCGTACTACATGCACGAGGGCTTCTTGGGAGTCTGTGCACAGCATCGTGAATACGCGAGGGATTACATCGTCAGTTTCATGCTCGCCAATAAGGACAAGGAGGCGATTCTCGTGCCTTAGCATCCCGTGTAAGTCATCCGCACTGCTATCCTTCCTCTGATTTCAATAATTCATTTGCACGGTGGAGGCTAATTAATTTGAGGTGTACTTATTTTGCGCAGCGGCGGGCGCACCGTCCTCATGATCCTCTACCCCCGATTCTCCCACGCTCTTTACTTGGACTCGTCGAAGAACATTCACAAAAAGGATTACACCCACATCAAAGATGTTCTCGACAGTGCTATGTTTTACTACCAAGCAAGGGGTGGAGAGGTTAGGGACAAGAAGAGAAGGGGCGGCAGGGCCGCCTTCAGCCATAAGACCGACTTCTGCTGCATCCAGCAACCGAACGATTCTCTTAATGATGGATTCTATGTCCTACACCACATGCTGGAGTACAGACGGGATCACCAGAACCTTCACATGGCACCTAGATCTGGCGATGCCCATATTCTGCAATGGGCAAAGGACATAGGAGATATCGAGGATCATCGACTTCGAGATGAGTTCTATAACATCCAGCGAACTTGCCCAAATCATCATGAATGAGGTCGTCGGAAAAACAGGGATGTTCCATGCAGAAGGACAAATGTCGCGGGAAGACGTCCGAACATGGATAGCCTCTCAGCGTCTCGACATGAAGCCTTTCACTAAGCTCGATGACTATCTCCCTGACATGGATGGATGGCATGACATGATGGAGTGATTGTCGATATATGACAATGTGTCCGTTTAGTCCATACTTTCTTTTATGACAAAACTTTGAGTTATGCACGGTGAAACTTTATTTGTGATGTAATTAAACCATCCTCCTCCTCGACTAGCGAAAATCACTCTAGGTCATTTTGGGTATGATGAACTTTGTTATTTATGCTTATGATATGTTGTTCCTATTTTTGCCAAGTCTGTCTCTTTCTGTTGCTCAACTATATATGTTGCATATCATCGACTCATGTGACGATGCAGGTGCATAGATCATAGATGGCGAAGAAGTGCTACGCCAGGAGTATATATACGACAAGTGGCGGGAGTGTCAGGCCTAGGTGTACCGGTTTTCGGTTTCCGAGTGACACACAGTACTTAGTTTAGGTTCACGCTAATGCGATAGAGGGATATGAACTCATGTACTCAAAGTGATAGCTATTCTCGCGTATATCATTGTTTAGATGGATGACGATGTATTTGCAAGTAATCGAGACTTGTATCGCTATTTTCGAGATTGATGATGAGAGACCACTTTGTGTTGGATGATGATTATGATGATGACATGATTTGATGAGACTAATTGTATGTATATGCTGTGATTACATTTGTATGTGGATGATATGCTAAAGATTATTGTATAAAGCCTATTCAAATAAAAAACAAATAAAAAACAAATATGCAGGAAAAAAAACTAATAAAACTAGTAGTAGTGAGGGGGGAAATTTAGTAGTACCGCCGACTTACCAGTAGCGCTTCCTGCTGAAAAGCGCTGCAGATAATATCAGTAGCGCCCTTTTCCAAAGAGCGCTACAACTATTCATCAGTAGCAGTAGCGTGGGTCAACAGGCGCTACTGCTATACGTTAGCTATAGCGCCTTATTAGTAGCACCGGTACCCGCGCTACTGAGAGGGCCAAAACCCGCGCTGCTGCTAGGCTTTTCTCTAGTAGTGTATGGAGCCGCTGCCAAGCTCTAATCTCTCTCGGGAGGGCTGATCTGAAGTCCGTTCGCGGCTCCGAAGAGGGGGATTCGTCACCGTCGTCATCATCAACCATCCTCCATCACCAATTTCATGATACTCACCGCCCTGCATGAGTAATTCCATCGTAGCCTTGCTGGACGGTGATGGGTTGGATGAGATGTACCATGTAATCAAGTTAGTTTTGTTAGGGTTTGATCCCTATTATCCACTATGTTCTGAGATTGATGTTGCTATATATTTGCTATGCTTAATGCTTGTCAGTAGGGCCCGAGTGCCATGATTTCAGCTCTAAACCTATTATGTTTTCATGAATATATGTGAGTTCTTGATCCTATCTTGCAAGTCTATAGTCACCTATTATGTGTTATGATCCGACAACCCCGAAGTGACAATAATCAGGATACTTCTCGGTGATGACCGTAGTTTGAGGACTTCATGTATTCACTAAGTGCTAATGCTTTGTTCTGGTTCTCGATTAAAAGGAGGCCTAATATCCCTTAGTTTCCATTAGGACCCCGATGCCACGGGAGGGTAGGACAAAAGATGTCATGAAGTTCTTTTCCATAAGCACGTATGACTATATTCGGAATACATGCCTACATTACATTTATGAACTGGAGCTAGTTCTGTGTCACTCTATGATATAACTATTACATGAGGAATCACATCCGACATAATTATCCATCACTGATCCAATGCCTACGAGCTTTTCACATATTGTGCTTTGCTTATTTACTTTTCCGTTTCTACTGTTACAATCACTACAAAACTGCTATCTTTACTTTTGCCACTGTTATCATTACTATCATACTACTTTGCTACTAAATACTTTGCTGCAGATACTAAGTTATCCAGGTGTGGTTGAATGGACAACTCAACTGCTAATACTTGAGAATATTCTTTGGCTCCCCTTGTGTCGAATCAATAAATTTGGCTTGAAGACTCTACCCTCGAAGAATGTTGTGATCCCCTATACTTGTGGGTTATCAATCATCTGCTCCCACCAAGGCACCGTTCAAAGCCTCTGCATCCCATCATGCTACCTGAGCAAGCATACCATGCCCTGCACGGTGGACACCTGGCTGAAATCCCCTGAATTCATAGAACTACAGCTGCTTGTGTTCTACTATTCCCCTGGAAATCACATACCACATACCGAACGCCATGTACTTGTGCCCTCAGCATCGATGTCCATCTCGCGGTTTTCCTCCTCTCTCCACACCGCCACCTTTGCGCCGTGCTACGTACCAGAAAATCTGGTACTAAACCTTCGACTCCCATTTCTCAACAAAGTTTCACTTGTGCGGGTTTGTATATCGGAGGCCTCATTGCACAGCATCATCCACTCTAGTTGCTCTGCCCTGGAGTGCTTGGTACTTGTTTTCACAGTTAGAATCGGTTGTCTCCAAATAAAGTCGCATAACCTTGTAAGAATTGGAATTTCTTTTGACGGAAGGCAGCTCATCATCCAAGATGCCCCTTCACTTCAAAGGTTGATCGTTGATTCTAGTTATTCACCGTTGCAAATAACCGTCCTCTCTACGCCCAAAATGGAGACCTTGGGTGTAATACATGATCTCGGCGCTCATTTCAATATGGTGTTTGGCTCCACAGTACTTCAGGTACTTTATATTATCATCTACACTTGTAACCATAAGCTGCATTTCAAATTTCTGCGCATAAGTTATATATCATCTTGGAGTACACATTTTGTACTAATATTATGTTCTATGCTCAATGAAGAGTTTGTCCATGGATGGCCTATCAATGGTGCTGGATTCTGTCAAGATCTTATATATCCAAATGAATAGTTTTGATCTGAACAAGATTATTGGCTTGCTGTAATGCTTTCCATGACTGGAGAAGTTGTATATAAAGGTGATAATTTCACGCACATTGGAAGCCCGCATATAGTGTACTAGAATTAACCGTTCAGTTGTTGCTCTTTCGACACTCTTTTTTTAGACCTTAACTATTTTCAATCTTCATGTCTATTTAGGAAACAAGACAAGGTAAGAAAGTTATAACCAATCGGTGGATTCGTAAGCATGAACGATATGTAGCCAACCGTGCAAACACTAGATTTGTCGCATTCTTCCTGCTGAATGCAAGGTTACCATTGTCCATCAGGCTTAAGTTTATCAGCAGCATGGTTTTGACGGATGGGTATGTCGAAGAGCAAAAAAAGGAGTTTTGGGTGGGCAAAAGAGCTTCTGAACGTGCCGGGCTTCTATTTACAACATATTGTGGTCATAATCCAGTAAATTTACGACCCAGGATGTTCATTCTATGGACCTGACCGATCCATTTGACTGTGACTGCCGAAAACAGTGCTGGGGTTAGATGTTGTTGCCCTTTTCAACTTGGTTCTTTTTGTAAACCTGGTGAATAATTAACCCTCATGCTTTTGTACAGTTTGTAAGCTGGAGTTAGATGTTTCTGCCCTTTTTAACTCGGTTGTGACTATCATATTTTCTTTGAAACAAGGCAAATGACTTGCCATTCGTTTAATTTAGAGTGAAATATTTTAACAAATCCCAACCAAGGGAAATAACATCACTCTCGCCGGCTGCTTGAGCTCACTGTGCATTACAGAAGCCAAGTGATTATCCCCCACCAGCACCCACAAACTTATTTCAAACTAGCACATCAAATGGGATGTAAATTTTCAAAGGAAAGGTTGCATGACCGTGATAGATTTGGATTCTAACATTTGGGACCCGTGAGGAAATAGCCTATCCAAGGTGGTGTCGACTTACTAGCCACTCAACAAACAATTCTGCCTACCAGCCGTTGGATAGACATCCAACATCTATCGTGTATCTTCTATCTCTTGCCTTCTTCTTCCTCCAGCCGCCCGAACCAAACCACCCCATCGGCTCCGCCTGCTCCCGCCTCCCATGGCTTGCTGCGCCTCCGCCGCCCTACCGTACGTACCCTCCAACGTTGGATAGTCCCTCCCTCTATTCCTCCACACATCCCGTTATTTTCCGGCAACGTCGGCCCCAACACGCACCCGCGCTCGAACCAGTCAACCCTTGCACTCCCCTCCGCCTGCGACTGGACCGGTGCATCTTCCACGGCTCCTATTCGTTCCGTCCGAGGCCTCACCGTCGTGCTCCGCCTTGCGGCCTTGGTTCGCTCGCCATGCGCGATGCGCCGCCCTCTTGCGTTGTCAACATCGTCAAAAACCGAGAGGAACAAGGAGATGATTGTACACGGAGAGGATGATAGTAGGGACCCACCAGCGTCATGGAAGTACGCAAGCAAGTGCAACTATATTACAAGCCCAAAAATATGGTTGCTCCTAATGGTTGGACATCTGGGGCTCACGCCATTGTCAACGTAGTCAATAAACGAGAGAATTACACTACAAGCGGCTGACACGAGGGACCCAGCAGGTCGCGCAGTTTTTTTTGAGGAACAAGCAATTGTTATTTATACTAGTTTTAGTGATGGATCAGGGTAACAACGGGGCTGTGCGAGGGCTGTGGCCCGTCTAGCCAGGGTTTTATTTATGTTTACCACATCATGAGCCGAGTTGTGTTTTTTTCTTGCTGAAAATGGCTAGCCCGGTTCTATTTTTTTAAAAGAAATACCCAAACAAGGCCTACTTGCTTTATCGGCCTTGCTGGGCTGCAAATCTTTCAAGACGAGGAGAGTTTCATTCGATTTGCCCAGAAATGGGCTGTATATTTTTAAAACACATCAAACCGGGAATTAGTTTCAATTTTTTTCATTACGAGATTTTAAATTCCATTGATTTTTATGCGTGGACAATTATTTGGATTTTATATTTATATAAATTATTTTTCAAAATAGTTTGAATTTGAATCGATATTTCTGGATTAAAAATAGTTGGCCGCACCGAAATATGCAAAATTTCGTATACTTTTTAACCATGGCCACAATATGGGGTGTAATGCTAACAAAAAGAAGATGGGCTGCAAAAAAATTCTTAAGAATTAGCAAATGGTCTGTACATTATTAGAAATAATAGAAGATGGGATGTATGATGTTTTCCATAGATTTGAGGCTGACTTGTGTGCCTACTACAGGTTGATGCGTATGCTTTCATGATAAAAGGTTGACGCACACGCAACGCCCTATCAACTTAGTCAACACACGAGAGCAGTTACTGTTGGATGTCCATCCAGCGGCTGTCGTGCTTCTTCAATCTCTGCTCTTCATGCTCCAGCCGCTCAAACAAGCGCTGGCAGGACTGGATGCTCCCTCCTCCCGCGGTCGGCTATGCTGCCGTGCAGGCCTCACGGCCCCACCATACTCCCATCGCTGGCCTAGCCATCCCTCTACTCACCCACACCTGCTGTTATTCTTTGGGGACGGCAGACGAACCAGTAAACCCTCGTACTCCTCCGCGTGGGAAACAACTCCCGAATATTCCCTGGCTCCGTGTCGTTCCCTTCCTAGGCCTCGCCGTCGTCCACCGCCCTGGTGCTCTCGGCGCGGTCTAGTCAACATGGTCAATGAACGACATCCATTGGAAGTGGACTGTACGTGGAGAGGCTGACAGCTGGGTTCTCGGCCGCACGCAAGGAAATGCCTCCTTATTACACGTAACATAATGATTCCTCCACCTGACAGCTAGGACCCACAGGAAGGGCCTCTATACTTCATGAAAAAAATGTTCCCCCCGCTGACAGGTCGAACCCACCAGCTATATCTTCGCACGCAAGGAAGTGCCTCCTTATTACGCCCAAAAAAATAAATATCCCCCTGCTAGTTGGGACCCACCATATTGTGTGGCTGACTTGTGGGCCTACTAAGTTGACGGGGATAGAGGTCTTTGTTAACGTAGTCAATACTCCAGTGACCCTATGATGTCTATTTAACAGCCATAGTGCTTCTCCAACCTGTGGTCTTCTTGCTCCAGCCGCCCAAAGCACCGCCGGTCGGGTTGCCTGCTCCTGCCTCCCATGGCCTGATGTGCTTCCGCGGAGGCCTCACCGCCCCCATACTACTCCCACCACTGGCCAGGCCATCCCTCCACTCACCCACACCCCCTGTTATTCTGCGGCGATGGCAACCTCACACCGCAGCCAAACCAGTGAATCCCCGTACTCCTCTCCGCGTTAGCATCCACTGCCGTGTCTTCCCCGGCTCCGCGGTGTCCCCTTTCTAGGCTTCTCCGTCGTCCACCGCCGTGGTGCTCTCGGCGCAGTGTGGTCAATGTGGTCAACGACCAACTTCCATCGGAAGAGTACTGTACGTGGAGAGGCTGACAGCTGGGTCCATGACAGCCGCAAGGAAGTGCCTCCTTATTACGCAAAAAATAATTATTCCTCCACCTGACAGCAGGGACCCACTGGACGGGCCACCAGTATTTCGCGAAAAAAACGTTTCCCCTTGACTGCTGGGACCCAGCGGACGGGCCACCATATTTTGAGAAAAAACGTTCCCCCCGCTACCAGCTCGGACCCACCGGAAGTGCCTCCTTATTATGCACAAAAAATGAATACTCCTCCTGCTAGCTAGGACCCACCCACCTTGGTGGGAGGCTGACTTGTGGGCCTACTAAGTTGACGGGGACTGAGGGCTTTGTCAACTTAGTCAATATGAACGATTCTAGCTCCAGTGACCGTACGATGTCCATCCAACGACCGTAGTGCTTCTTCAACCTCTGGTCTTCTTGCTCCAGCCGCCCAAAGCAGCGCCGGTCGTGCCGCATGCTCCTGCCTCCCGTAGCAGGTTGTGCTTCCGCGGAGGCCTCACCGCCCCTACTATTCCCACCGCTGGCCAGGCCCTGCAGTGATGGCAGCCTCACACTGCAGCCGAACCAGTGAACCCTCGTACTCCTCTCCGTGCGGCCTTCCACTCCCGCGTCTTCCCCAGCTCCGTGTCATCCCTTTCCTAGGAATCGCCGTCGTCCACCACCCTGGTGCTCTCTGCACGGTGAGGTCAACGTGGTAAAGGAACTACTTCCATCGGAAGAGTATTGTATGTGGAGAGGCTGACAGCTGGGTCCACGGCGGACGCAAGGAAGTGCCTCCTTATTACGTGCAAAATAATTATTCCTCCACGTGACAGCAGGGACCCACCGGACAGGCCACCGTATTTCACGAAAAAAACATTTCCCCCTGACTGCTGGGACCCACCAACTACATCTTCGCACGCAAGGAAGTGCGTCCGGGCAAAAAAACGATTCACCCCCCTGACTGCTGGGACCCACCAGCTACATCTTCGCACGCAAGGAAGTGCCTGACAATCGGGAGCCACCTGGTAGAAGCGTACGTAGCGTTGTCATTCTGGTCGCGAACGTGTACGTACATACTGGTCGATGTAGAGGCGCGCACATGTCGTAGTAGAGGCGCGCATGTTGAGGGAGTCCTTGATTAGGGGGTATCCGGACAGCCGGACTATATACTTTGGCTGGACTGATGGATCGTGAAGGTACAAGACTCAAGACTTCGTCCCGTGTCTGGATGGGACTCTCCTTTGCATGGAAGACAAGCTTGGCGATCCGGATATTAGATTTCTTTCTCTGTAACCGACTCTGTGTAAACCCTAGCCCCCTCCAGTGTCTATATAAACCGGAGGGTTTAGTCCCTAGAGGAACAATCATAATCATCATAGGCTAGCTTCTAGGGTTTAGCCTCTATGATCTCGTGGTAGATCAACTCTTGTAATACTCATATCATCAAGATCAATCAAGCAGGAAGTAGGGTTTTACGTCCATCGAGAGGGCCCGAACCTGGGTAAAACATCTGTCGGCATTCTGGGAACGGGGGTCCCCAGACTTGCCTGCCTGCGGCCTGCGGCGTGGCTCAAGGGGCGGCCCAGCACGGCCCATCTTCATCAGCACGAGCTCAAGACCCTCGCGAGGGGCCAAGCCTCGCAGGGTGGATGACAGGAAGCTTCCTTAGGCACGGCCTCGTCAGGCTGGCTCACGAGGAGGCGGAGAGATGAAGGCGGGGTACCTCATGAGGTGCCCATGACGCAAGCCATGACGACCAAGGGCGCCAAGCGGGCGCCAGCCCGCGCAGTGTCCTCCTCTCCTCTTTGGTGCAAAGGGAGCAAGCGCAGGCGAGAGCATCAAGCAAAGGCATCCGTTTCGGTGCAACAAGACCAAGACCGTCGCAACGGCAGGAAGGAAGTCATTGTGGAGCCCAAGCCGGCGTCACCACCAGAGCCTTTGACAGGCGAGGACGAACTTTAGTCAGGATAAGTGTACTAGATGTTCTCCTTCAAAATGGCCAATTGTTGGCGCCCTTCCCGCTCAATATTTGGGAAGAGGCCGAGGGCTTTTGCCTATAAATAGGACTAGCCACCCACAAGGTAGAGCATCGAATTCATCATCAGGAAACCAGTAGAAAGAGCGACTAAACTCCCCCAAGCAGTTCATTGCACCAGCCAAGAACAGACCCTCGCGAGGCTGTTCTTCCTTCTATTGTTCATCATCAGCCCAAGAGGCAATCCACCACACCACAAACTAGAGTAGGGTATTACACCACAATGGTGGCCCGAACTAGTATAAACCCTGTGTCTCTTGTGTTGTTCCTTTCATAGCCTAGATACTAGCGAGGCGGCGAGGTGCGGGTAGGTAGCTGGCGAAATCTCCGTGCGCACCCCAGTGTTCGAATCTAGAGGGTCTGACGGAACCCGAAATCCAACATTTGGCGTGCCAGGTAGGGGTGCGCCGGAATTCGTCTTCCGCCGCCCGGTTCTTCACCGACCATCGCATCCATGTCACACGCTCGTCGGGCCCGCGCCGAGCGCCGAGCCGCTCTCGCTTCCCGCGTTGCCCAGACGGCCCCTGTCGGCAGCCGCCCCCACCTTTCCCCGTCGCTTGCCGCCGCCACCGGCCCGGCGGGGAACGAGCAGCAAGCACCGTCCCCGCATCCATCTGTGAGGCGAGACGGCCGCACTGCTACTCCCTCACTCACCCTAGCTGGTTCTTCGTCCCGCGCACTCCGCGCGCCCATAGAGGCTCGAGCTGCGCTCATCGCGGCAAACGAGCTACTGTGCTACCGCCCAGTCGACGATGTCTACAAAGAGTGGCTCGACCGCGTTGCCGAGCTCGTCCGCGTCGCAAGGGGTTCCCCCGCGCCGTCCGTCTCGCTGCACCGCGCCCCGCCCTGCGTGGGCGATGAAGCTCCGGGGGCGCCTCAGCCGCCTCCCCCTCAAGAAGGCACCTTGGCCCCAAGGCGCGTGGCCCCTGGGCGGAACCCACTCCATCCGGCGCCAGCGCAGCAAGAGTGGAGCTGCCAAGAGGTCCCTCGTCCCCAAGAAGCTGCCCGAGTGCTCCCTGCTCCGGCCCGTCGCGACCACGCTCCTGTTCCAGCACGCCAAGACCCCGCGCTGCTCCCAGCTGCAGCACATGGGGACCCGCAAGACCAAGCTCTTTGTCACCAAAGGCCTCCCGTGGCCACCGCAGGCTGCCTCGCCTTCACCACCGAGCTGCGCAGCGTCGCATGGCCCGGCAAGTTCAAGCCAGACCTGCCTCCCCGCTATGACGGCACGGCTGACCCTGCGAAGTTTCTCTAGCTCTACGAGCTAGGCATCGAAGCCGCCAACGGGAACGAGAAGGTCATGGCGAATTGGTTTCCCATGGCACTCAAGGACGGGGCCCGCACCTGGCTCCTGAACATGCTCCTGGCACGATCTCCTCTTGGGACGAGATGTGCACCCGCTTCATCGCCAACTTCCAAGGTACTCGCGACCGGCCACCTGCCGTGAGTGACATGCGCCGTATCAAGCAGCAACCAGGGGAGACCCTGCAGAAGTACATCCAGCGCTTCAACAACGCACGCCTCAAGATTCCCAAGGTGATCGAGGAGGCCATCATCTCAGCCTTCTCCGATGGTGTGCATGGCGTCAAGATGAAGGACGAGCTGGCGATGCATGAAGATCTGTGCACTTCATTGGAGCTGTTCAACTTGGCGACCAAGTGCGCCAGGGCTGAGGAAGGGCGCCTTTCCCTCCTCGAGCTGCCAGCCGAAGACCCAGAAGAGAAGAAATCCAAGGCCAAGGACGCGAAGCGCAAGGGGGCTGCTGTGCTCGCGGCAGAACCAGACACCAAGTGGGGTAGAGATCAGCCCGAGTCTTTCAAGGGAAGCCGGTACTGTGTGTACCACGACCTCCATACCCACAACACCAACGAATGTCAAGAGCTCCAAGCTCTGTGAGAAGGGAGGATCGGCCGACGCCCCGACCGCAATGATCGAGTCTATGGCCGAGGAGGAGGAAGGAACGCAGGACGCTGGGAAGACCGCGGCCCTCGCCAAGGGTGGCGCGACCGACCTCGTGAGGGTCGCTGGTAGGATCAACCTCGCGAGGGAGACTGGAGGGATCAGCCTCGCGAGGATCGTCCGCAAGGAAACACAGGCCTCCCTACACTGCCGCTGCAGCCAAGGAGAAACGAGGACCATCATCAGGACGAGGGGGCTGGGTGCTTCCAGGAGCCGCGCGCGATCGCCTGCATCCTGGGCGGAGCTCAAGCCCCAGCCTCTCAACGCATCTTCAAGCAGTTCGCCCGCGAAGTGAATTCAGTCCTCCCCATGCTCGACGCCACGCGCACCCTCAGGTGGTCGGCGTGCGCCATCACGTTTAGCTCAGCGGATCAGCTCAAGTGCGTGGTCACAGCCGGAGTCCTCCCGATGTCCCAGTCATCAGCAACGTGCAAGTCACCAGGACCCTCATCGACGGCGGGGCAGGGCTCAACGTCCTGTCCGTAGAGACATTCAACAATCTCCAAGTGCCTTACGATCAGCTTCAGCCAACCAAGCCCTTCTCCGGAGTCACCGATGGCTCCACGGTTCCGATTGGGCAGGTCCGCCTCCCAGTCACCTTCGGGGCGCACAACAACTAACGCACCGAGCTCATTGACTTCGACGTCGCCCACATTCGCCTGCCATACAACGCCATCCTCGGGTACCCAGATCTCGCCAAGTTCATGGCCGTGACTCATCATGGCTACAACGTCCTCAAGATGCCAGGAAGCAGAGGAGTCATCATGGTGCCTTGTGAAGAAAGAGACACAGTGTGCTCCCTGGAGCGAGCTTTTCAGGCCGCATCACTTGAAGACCCAGACCGCGGGAGCGGGAGGATCCCTGAGACCGCTCCCAAGAAGAAGAAGACATCGTCAGGACTGACCCCTCAGGAGGCAGGCCCCTCAGGGTCTGCGCCTGCTCAGGGGGCACCACCTTCTGTCGCATAGGAAGGCACGCCCGACACCCTCCTCAAGCAAGGCTCGGGGGCTCCCTCCTGGAGGGCCACCGACCTTGCTAAGGTCACGAGGGAGGTGCTTGGGCACCACTCGGAGGCGTGTTTCAAAGCACGTTTCCCTCAGGAAGGAGCAAGGCAAGGAGGGCCAAACCCTCAGGAGTTCGTCAGTTAGATCACGCAGGAGTTGCATGAGTCAAGAGTCATGAGTGGCAGCCACCGCTTACCCGCCGCAGCTTCCCATCCAGGCAAGGATGGTGCGCTACACGTCTGCATCGACATCCCAGGGCTCAACCGAGCCGCCTCTCAGGAGCGCTTCTGGCCCTCATGCGCGGGGCGTTGCGAAGGCCCACCCCACAGCTATGTTCACATGCCCTACGGCTTGCCGAACGCGGCCGCCACGTACCAGCGCCTCAGGAGGAGCATCCTGGAGGCTCAGGAGGCCAGGCATTCCGCAGCCCTGGCGGAGATGGAGATGGCCCACGATGAGCCACGAGCGCCTCCGGAACGTCCCGAGGCTCCTGGGCCTGGGGGCTCGTGAAGATCGGCTTCCGCAGCCCACGACGTCTACTACTTCAACACCCCTTCGTCTTCAACGCTATCAGGTGACATCCTTCAAGTTTCGTTTCCAGCTGGGAGCGTCCCCAGGGCTGCATTATTCCCAGGCCGCATGGGTCCGTCCCTGCGGCATGTATCCCCTTTTTTACTTTATATTCCTAGCTTACTTTGTTGGGGGCGCCCCTCGGGCTACATCATCCCCAAGTCGCTCGGGCCAGACCCAGTGATGTCTGCCTTACCTGCATCTATCTAAATGAATTCGCTTCTTCGTGATTAACGTGCTTGACCTAGTTGCCCGCTCAACTGACACCAACCGATGGAGCAGCTCCCCAACGGCACGATGCTTGCGCATGGGTCCGTCCCTGCAACGCCGAAAAACTTGAATGGCTGAGCTCTGGGCGCGGCAGCCCCACACAGGGCCACCTCGTCAGGCCTTCAGTGCCTCGTCACCTCTCCAAAGCAACCAACGGCTGACCGCCGCTTGTCATAGCGGACTCTTGTTCTTCTTGTGGTGGGCCTGCAGGATCCCTTCAAGGAGCAGCGCCAGGCGAGGCCCTCACGTCGTCTTCTTCACTCTCGTCTGCGTGAACCGCTTGCACGTTAAAGGGGGGGGGGTACCTGAGCATCGCGACTCATGGGATCCTACTGGCTCTCCAGCCCTCACCCTCTGGCCTTGTCCACGGCATCGCAACCTGGCATACCAGCGACGGCTGAGACCCGCTCGAGGGCCGGGACCCGACGACATAGATCAGAAAGGGGAGCAAAGCCGAGAGGGAAGAGGCACGCGGGGACCTTGCCAGGCAACCCCTCGCCGGCCGATGTACGGACCTAACGCCGCACCAGGAAGCGGTGCCTGACTCTCGAGATATGTCACCCTCCGAAAACACTAGCTATCGCAGCACCGTCCCCGCATCCAATGCAATCCCGTGTTAGCAACGTCGCGTTCCTTTCTCACCGAATGGTGGCTGCTTGGGCGCTAAAGGGGACCTCCTGAGCATTGCGACTCAGGGGCTCTTACTGGACCCCGGGCTACTCACCTCCTGGCTTTGACCACGGCATCGCAACCTGGCATACCAGCGACGGCTGAAGCTACCTTGGGACCGGGACCTGTCGGCGCAGAGCACCAAGCCCTCGTGAGGTTTGAAAGGAAGAACTAAGCTAAGACGGAATAAGCATCTCGCACTACTTCATGGCAAGGACTATATTAACAAATAGAACCACATGCATCTTACAAGCCCCCATGGGGCGCGCTTTCCGATTCCTCGCAGGGAACAGAGGGAACGGGTCCTAGAGAACGCTAACTACACGTGCCTCCGCAAGAGACACCATCATCAATAGTGGGCTGTCAGGCACCGACGCCAACCTCATCCAGATCAGAGGCGGCGGCGGTCTAATGAGCCCGTCCTGCTCTGAGAGCGGCGCAGGTTCGGGGGCTCGTAGCTGTCGTCGCTCGTCTCCGGAGTCGCGAAGAGCTCGGCGGAGTCGCTGGATCCTCCGGCGCCCCCGCCGCCTGAGGAGCCGCTGAGGGAGCGAACGGCGAGCCTGGTCCTCGCTGCGGCAGGGCCCCGACTGCCTCTCTCAGGGCAGCACTCCAGCCGGCGTCCGTCTGTGTTGAAAACCTTGAAGAGCATCATGGAAGCGCCGTCGTACTCCAGGTGGATCGCGAGGGTGCCCCTCGTCCTACTGACCCGGGCGATCTCGCCCCAGCCTCGAGTCATGAAGACTTTGCCCGGGGCGACGACCTCGACCTCCGCTTCGGTCGCGAGGGTGTTACAGCCGGCGTGCTGCAACCAGAGCTCCAAGTATCCCCCCTGCGGCATCACAAAGGCGAAGGAAGGAGGAAGGCGAATCCAAGATTGAGGAGGCATGGCGGCATGGAGCACAAACTCTCAGGAGGAGCCCTCGGCATGAACTCCAGGAGGGACAACGCGCACCACCATGACCCGCCGGCGTCGACGGTAGTCTCGTCCATGGCGCTCGACATCAACTCCTGCAGGGCCCTCAAGGTGGGCGTACAAGGGCAGCGGAAACCCTGGCTGCGGCCGCTTGCACCAAGGCCTCGACACCTCCTACCGGGCGCCCTCACCTCGACAGCATAGGGCTAGCCGTTTCTTCGGCGGAAGCGGGTGGGGACCCTCTCGGGGAGCCTTTCCCTTCTCTTCCGCGGAGAACCGGTGGATCGGAGCCATTGCGGCAAGATGGAGCAAGGACGGAGAAGAAGGAGAAGCAAGAAGAGATTGACTGGAAGGGCACGTGCCGTTCCGTACTTATAGCCGGAGGAGGCCAACCGCTGGCCTCCACAATCGCAGGTAATCATGACCCACTTTGCATGCAGGGACTTGTCAATTCGTGCAGTCACCGAGGCGTCGTGGGGGAGCAGGGCCGCCCACGACCAACCAACCGCCACGCGGCGCCCGAGGCCGCAGGCTGTTAGGGACCGCGGCGCTTCGCACTTGCCCCTTTGCTTCTCTGCACAGCCAAGTCCGGGCGCACCTTGGGCCCGGGGGCTACTGTCAGCGTTCTGGGAACAGGGGTCCCTAGACTTGCCTGCCTGCGGCCTGCGGCGTGGCTCAAGGGGCGGCCCAGCACGGCCCATCTTCATCAGCACGAGCTCAAGACCCTCGCGAGGGGCCAAGCCTCGCGGGGTGGACGACAGGAAGCTTCCTCAGGCATGACCTCGTCAGGCTGGCTCGTGAGGAGGCGGAGAGATCAAGGCGGGGTACCTCACGAGGTGCCCATGACGCAAGCCATGACGACCAAGGGCACCAGGCGGGCGCCAGCCCGCGCAGTGTCCTCCTTTCCTCTTTGGTGCAAAGGGAGCAAGCGCAGGCAAGAGCATCAAGCAAAGGCATCCGTTTCGGTGCAACAAGACCAAGACCGTCGCAACGACAGGAAGGAAGTCATTGTGGAGCCCAAGCCGGCGTCACCACCAGAGCCTTTGACAGGCGAGGACAAACTTTAGTCAGGATAAGTGTACTAGATGTTCCCCTTCAAAATGGCCAATTGTTGGCGCCCTTCCCGCTCAATATCTGGGAAGAGGCCTAGGGCCTTTGCTTATAAATAGGACTAGCCACCCACAAGGTAGAGCATCGAGTTCATCATCAGGAAACCAGTAGAAAGAGCGACTGAACTCCCCCAAGCAGTTCATTGCACCAGCCAAGAACAGACCCTCGCGAGGCTGTTCTTCCTTGTATTGTTCATCATCAGCCCAAGAGGCAATCCACCACACCAAAAACTAGAGTAGGGTATTACACCACAATGGTGGCCCAAACTAGTATAAACCCTGTGTCTCTTGTGTTGTTCCTTTCATAGCCTAGATCCTAGTGAGGTGGCGAGGTGCAGGTAGGTAGCTGGCGAAATCTCCGCGCGCACCCCAGTGTTCAAATCTAGAGGGTCTGCCGGAACCCAAAATCCGACAACATCGTGTCCCTTGCCTCCTGTTACCATCAGCCTTAGACGCACAGATCGGGACCCCCTACCCGAGATCCGCCGGTTTTGAGACCGACACACGTGTCGCAGTGGAGGCGTGCACCTAGCATGTACACATACGTACAATGGCCAGGATGCAAGAAAGAAAATACGGCCACGTACGTACATACGGGCAGGGTCTCGAATGCCTAAACGCGCATACGTACGACCAGGGCTCATGTACATGGCTGGGTTAAAACGGATAAACGGCGTCGTCATCATGTTCATGGGGAGGAAACGGAATGTGTCATGTTCATCGGGAGGAAACGGAATGCGTCATGTTCATCGGGAGGCAATGGAACGCGTGGGAGCCAACCGGCTTGGACAGAATAGGCGATGGAAACGAGGCCTGGCGTAACGCAGAACGGAGGAAACGGCCTTGTGTTCGACCGGCCACGTTCGAAATGGGATCCTGTTCATCGGGAGGGGTCTTGCATACCACAAAACGGAGGAAACGGACTTGTGTTGGACCTCCTCCGGTCGAAATGGGGTCCTGTTGATCAGGATGGGTGTGGCATACCGCAAAACGGATGAAACGGACTTGTGTTGGAGCGCTACGGTCGAAACGGGGGTCATGTTCATTGGGAGGGGTTTGGCATACCGCAAAACGGGACTCCATGGGATACTGTTCATCTCCACCGTCGACCTCCTCCAGCCTCCACAGGCTACTGTTCATCCACCGTCGACCTCCTCCAGCCTCCACCCGCTCCTGTTCATCCACGGGCTCCTGTTCATCCAGCCTCCACCGCACGCTACTCCACCGGTTACTGTTCAACCAGCCCTCCATGGGCTACTGTTCATCCACCCCTCCACTGTCTACTGCTCATCCAGCCCTCCACGGGGTCATCCTGTTCATCCAGCCCTCCACGGGGTCCTGTTCATCGAACCCCAACCGGCTCGATCGATCGGGGTCCTGTTCATCTAGAGGCAACGCCACAGGGTCCTGTTCATCCACCCACACCGCTCACTGTTCATCCAACCCCCCCCCCCCCCCCCGCAACGCTCACTGTTCGTCCAGAGGCAGCATCGATCGGCTTCAGTTAGCAGCAGTAGTGAAGGAATCACTCGATAGGGTTCAGTTAACAGCCATCGATCGATCGCTCGGGTTCAGTAACGCGTAGCCTGCAGTGCAATCGCTTGGGTTCAATTAGAGCCCAATGCCTCGCACACGCGCGCATACGTGTACGAGAAAAACGCGCATCACTTGGCCCCCGACCACCCACTGTAACCGGGAACTCGCCGAAATTTTCCTCGTCCTCGCTTCTACCACGGTTTTTTCTGTCATGGACAGCCCAAAGAATGTCATGCAGCTGCTTCTCCGGCCCGCCCAGGACGAAAATCTCATTTTCTTTCATGATTTTTTGTCATAGAAGTAGGAGCCCACCACATCTATGATGATACCGGGTTTTGTCACAATTATCGTCATTGAAGTGTCATAAGTATGACAGAAAAAATCCATTCAGCCCTAAATGTCAAGGATGTGTCTTTTTTTGTAGTGTCTTCCACACATTGAAGCTACCTCTCCATCCCTCGCAAAGCCGGAGCTATTTACATTGTGAGGGGCACTCCAACCTTGGATTAATTTGTGTAGGCATTTATTCCGGTGGGTTTAGATTATATTTTCGTGGCATTCAACCCATAACTACTCCAAACACCGCTGCAACCCCCAAACCTCCCCAAGTTGATTTCCCTCTGGCTCAGTCATCGCTCTCTCGCACGTCCTTTCTAGCCTTCAATGTCGCACCATGGTATTATTGCAAAAAACTCTGTTTTTCTCTTTAATTATTATAAATAAGCTACAAAACTACACACTGATAGTCCACTTGGAATGGAACAAATTTCGACCCACAAATTAAAGTGCTACAAACTACACACCATGGGGCCCACCTGTCATGAAACAAATTTGGACCCATATACAAATTAAAAAATAAAGGATGAGGATCGAACATGCGACCAGGGCCTTCAAGCCGCACGTCAATAGGCAACATACGTAGAACAACAATGTTGGTTGTACCCCCCCCCCCTTTGTTCATATAATGTTTTTATATAACCTTAGCCTATTTAATGGATAACACGTAATATTTTTTTAGTACATTAGTGGGACTGGCTCGTTAGCACATACTATTCGCCTTCACCTACTGGTGGGTTCCATGTGTGCTCTCTCTCTCTCTCCTCCCCTTTCGCGTTTAGACGCACAGGCAAACATGAAGAACTCGTGGGCGATGTTGCCATTGACCATATCTGGACGCGTTCACAAGTTACGGCACCAGTTTCACGTACTAGTAGACTAGTCAATGTGTACGTGCAATGCACGTTAATTTGTAAGTATATTAAGTGCATGCGGATATTAAGTAGGATATTATTTGTGTGTTATTATGTGATTAGGACTATTTTGGCATGAAATTAACTACACGCTAAACGTGTTGAGCGCTCGACATTGAAGCAGTCTAGGTCGTTGGATGACAAGGAATACATGTCGCTGATGATGTTTTATATTTAATTTGATACAGCTCTAGCAGAACATTCAATCAATCAAACCATAGATTTTGTTCAGTCTAACTCCGACTTTAAATTATACGATGATCAATCTAAAATGAACGCAAATGATAGATGTTCGGATTTTAAGCATGGCAATCCGAATGTTTTTCATGGAAAATTTAGATTACGCGGCGGCGGCGGGTGCGTCTTGCAGTGGGAAGCGGCTCCTCTGCCGTGCTCTGTGTGTCGTCGGGCCACTGATCGATGGTGACGGCGGTGTCTTGCGCTATTATTGGCGTACTCCTAGATGTTGTCCTAGCTTCAAGGAAGGCCAAAATGTTCTAGACTTCGGAGCGAGTCAACTGGCGGGAGGAGGCGACTGGCGTTGGTGCAAGGAAGCGGTCGACGGCGGCCATCCATGCCACTAAGGGGGGCACTGGCACCCGTGTGGGGACAGGCGCTGGCAACAGCACGATGGAGACATTCGTGTGCACGGGCACCGGCACGGGCGCGCACATTAGTGCACGCGTAGGCGCATGCGCTGGCAGGTGCACGCGCACCGGCACGGGCATGCGTGTTAGTGCACAAGCGCATGCGCTGGCAGGTGCACGGGCACGTGAAAGTCGGCGAGGACCTCATGGAACCCCGTAGCATCAAGCTCGGCGAAAATGTGCACTCCCAGCCCATCAATGCCACGGGGATGGGCGCTGGCACAGTCGGGGCGACGGGAGCCGGAACGGGAGCGGGGACAGGCGCGACATCTTCCCGCAAGGCCAGTTGAAGCTCGTCCTAGAGCGCCTTATGTTCTTGAGACTCCGGCTAGGTGTCTTCCTAAGGAAACTGGAAGACTAAGGGCAAACCATCGTGATGCGGCATGGCGTACGTTTAGGTCAGGCTGGTTGGAGGTAGACGACTGGAGAATCAGAGAGGAAGAGAGAAGATTGTAGCAATATCGGGTAGTGCGGGGTTGATTTTAAACTGCGGCAACGACGACATTAGAAGTGGGAGCAGTTGGGACAAAGGTGGGCGACGGAGCCTGGTAAAAGGATTCGCCTCCGGATGAGCCTGCATAGTGGTCTGCTCGCACGCCTCCCTATCAGCCGGCGCAGCGATCTGCTCGCACGCCTCCCATCGACTCACACGCTTGCTCGGACATCACCTACCGATGAGAAGCGGGACTCGTGGCAGCATGTAAATGCCCACGGTTTCAATAGTGAAAGCGTTCGCCTTAACGTCACAGGTCCTTGTTCCAAAATACCTTGGCTCTTCATCTGTGCAACTTGTCATAAGCAGCTTGTCTCAAATTGAAGAAAAAAATACGAAGTAATATTTGTGCCATATCACGTGACCATGCTCAGCTTCAAGAATTTCTGGTCGCTTTTGGATTTTCTAAAATTTAAAATCCAAGATTCAAAACAATATCATAACTTACATCATGCAATAAATTTTCAAGCCATACATTTGTCCTATTGTATTTCTTAAGAAAGGATTTGGTCAAATATTTTGCTTAGTTAGACTTCAGACAAGTTATATATGCAGAGTAAAAGGATAATCCCTCCGTACCAGTGCATTGCGTGATATATTATCTCAAGTACTAGGCATGAACAAACGGGCTCAATTCTATGCTCATCCTGGTGTAGTAGTAGTAGTAGTAGTAGTAGTAGTAGTAGGCAATGCAGTTGACGGGTGACCTTGGGGAGCGGCGACCGAGGGAATTGAACTGTTCTCGGCACGTTAGGTAACATTGTCTAGTTACTAAAGCATCCCTCCATTTTTCATCGGTAGTCATTATGGACCGGGGACATGAGGGGAATTTCCTAGGCCTGGAATTCTGGCCGCCAGATATTTCGACTCGAAACAGGGAGGCTCGACTGGTTGGGGTTGCCTAATGTGCGTACCATGCACGCCACTAGAAGGACACGAGCCCAGGTTTTTTTTATGATCAACACAAGCCAAGGTCTGGCTGGTACGCTGTTGGGTCCTACCATTCGAGAATACAAAAGCAATCTTTTAAATTGCCAAACCAATCTATGTGTATTACAATGCCTGTATTTTCCTTGCAAATACTAATCTCAACATGGTAATTGACTTATGATGAGTTCTTGAATTAGAGTGAGTTTGTGATGTAGTGATCTAAACATGGATTTCACATTTCATGGTATCCCTAGTAAGTTTTTCGTTGCAAATTCAGATTTAAAAGATGAACAATATGGAGGTGAGAAAACTCTGTATGTATCAAGCATATGACCACACACACACGCGCGCGCGCACACACACGAACACAACAACAATCCAATAAGTATAGTGCATCTATTTTTCCAAACCATGCATGTATGACACGAATTCAAAAATAGTCCTTCTGTTCCTAAATATTAGTCTTTTAGAGATTTCAACGAGTGATTACATACGGAGCAAAATGAGTGAATCTACACTCAAAAATATGTCTATATACATTCATATGTGCCAGTCCATTTGAAATCTCTAAAAAGACTAATATTTAGGAACGAATGGAGTAAAATTTAAGACATGCATGGTCCTCAATTCAATATTTAAAATGAACAGGAAACTGGAACATGAATATTAAGTCTAGTAATACAGTACATACAAATGTTGTGTTTAGGCAGAGCTATGTACATAAAATTGTGAAGCTCTGTTTAGGGTTGTTTAGATTATATTTGTCCCCACCCTCCCAAACACCGACCGGTTGTGCACCCCCCACCCCTCCTCCCTGGGAGAATATCATGTGCCCCCATACCTTAGATGCTATATGCCGATACGAGTTGCTTGGAGCTTGTAGATCTGAGATATAACAGCTCACATGATGTCTTAATATTTTTACAGGGAAACCTTGATGAGTTTGAGAATTGCACACAATTTGTACAAAAACTACACAGATGCCTTGGATCCCATATCCAACAACCTCGAAGCTCGTATCATCATAGCATCTAAGATGAAGGAGGACATCCTCCTGTATGTAAGAATATCATGTGCTACCACACCTTAGATGCTTTGGTGATACAAGCTCTTCGGAGCCGTTGGATTTGTGACCCAACAACTCCTCGGTGGTTCGAATGTTTTTTTGCAGAAAAGCCCCCAAAGAGTTCTGCCACTGCTTACAAGCACAAAGATTGCTCATATGCCATTGGATCTTAGATCAAACAACCTCGAAGCTTGTATCACCGTAGCATCGAAGCTGCGAGAGAACCTTATGTTTTCTCGCGCGGGAGAATATGAGGTGCTCCCGCACCATAGATTCTATGGTGATACGAGTTCACGGAGATCTAATGGCCCACAATAGGAGGTTTGACTGTTTTTTGCAATATACGTCTGAGAGAGTTTGGGAATTGCGCAGAAAGTACAAGTACTACACATGTGCCATCTGATCACTGATCATACGACCTAGATGCTCGTATCACCGTAGCGGGTCATTAAGCTACGGGGAGCACCTAATATGAGAAATGGGGAGCCATTGGATCCAAGATGCAGTGGCACACACGAGGCCTGAATGTTTTATTTGCAAAAAACCTTCGGAGTGTTTTGAAATTGCGCATAATTACAAAGACTACTCCCAAGCCATTGGATCTCACTTCCAATGATGTAAAAGCTCATAGCACCATAGCATATAAGCTGCGGGGTGGATGTGATATTCTATGTCGCTATCAATTTTGTTCGTAAACTTGCAAAATACGTGTAACTCGTGTTGTTACTTGTCTAACCGCGCAAAGTGTTTGTTCAAAAAAAATCATCCTACACTGAAATATCGGAACAACACACGGGGGTCCCACTTGTCATTAATCAAATTGGACCTAAAACTAACAAATCTGAAAGACAAGATTCGAACTAGCAACCTGGACTACAAAGCGCAAGTCGATAGCCTGATACAACAACGATTGTTGGCTTTGTCCCATAACTTGATTTTATATAGTATTACGTTGAGTAGAGTAGAGGGAGTGCCTCGTCAACACGTGCATGACCGTTGACTCGCTTACTCGTGGGTTCCAAGTCTGTGATCTCTCTCTCCTCTCCAACCTTTGCACTGGCACACACGAAGAGCGGCGCTAGCTTGCTGTGGTGTTATTATAACTAAAAAAAGCTAGGAAAGTAGAAGAATCACCTAGAACAAGAGACGTTGTGGCTGGTCGAGACGGAGCTAACCACACCTATCCTCCGTGCCACGTTAGCATGATGAAGCTATGTGACTATTGGCGTGTTTTCGACCAACTGGCTGGGTCCCGAGGTCCAACCATAGGTACATACAGTATATTTTTACATGCACATTTTTCCTCCGTGCCGAGACGTGGCACACCCTACCGCGCGGTTTCGGGGTCCTCCCGGGTGGTGCACACATATATTCTTCCTGACGTGAGACACCCTACCGTGCGTTTTCCGGGTCCTCCTCGGTCATAGCACCAAAGCAAGTAAATGAGTCATCAAATCATGAAAGACTACCTTTACCGCCGAGTACATCAGTGAAGCACAGTGGCTAGCTAGTTGGGCTAGTTCGACCGATTAGCTAGGCTGCTGCCACATTTGTTTTTTCACCCCTTTTTTTATCTCCTTGCCGGCAGGTAAATTTAAATATCCACTGCGACGTTGCTCTGGTGTTTGGGTGCGGCAGGAGTTTTAATTTTTTGATTGACGGGAGCTGGCGCGGCAAGATTTTTGAATTTTTTGATTGACGGGAGCAGGCACGACAGCAATTAGTCGCGATGACTCCGCCCATAAAACCCACTGCTCACTGATGTGAGAAGTCGCTGACTGGTGTTTTAACATGGTGAAAACCAAAAGATTCCCTGCTCCTCGGCTGGCTCCCTCCGCCTTCCCGTAGATTGCATTGCCTTTCAGCCGTTTCGCCCCCTTTGCTTCCTCTCCCCATTACTTCTACCTAGTGCCATGGCGGCGCAGCAGATCATGGAGTCCGAGGTGAGGCGCCTGACACATGAGCTTCAGGCCAAGGATGCGGAGCTCAGGCCAAGGACGTGGAGCTCCTTGTCTCCACGTGTCCTGAACTAGTGTTTTCCTGTAGCATTGTTGTCAGGTGTGTTGTCGAGGTTGTACTTGACCACAACAATTTCCTGGCTATGCCTTCGATTACGAAGGGTGTGGTTCTTGTATAACTTCCCAACAAATCTGATGCGGCATGTCTTCATCATCATTTTTATGAGTGGAAACACCACTCAATTAGGTTCTCCAAGGTTGACGAGATGGTGATAGTGTAGGTAGACATCTCACACGAAGTCCATGGCCTAGTTAGTTATGTGGGGTTCATCTCGTAGGTAGGTGGCAAGAAATATTCTGCAGAGTTTAAGTGTGCAACTTTGCTTATCTGTAGTAAGTACTATTGTTTAGTACTTGATTTGTGTTTGTGAACCCTGTATTGTTTAGTACTGCTGCTTTTGGTGTGTGGTCAGTCCTGAGAATAGTCCATGTTAATGTTTGTCCACACAATTCAGTATGTATATTTTGAAGTATCCATATCATCTTTTTTGTGAGGACGGTTTATCAATTATGGTTACACTCCAATATCTGTATACATTGCAGGGTTTATCGCACCCATCAGGATTTCCAGTCCCATGGATGTTCGGTCCATACGATTTGTCATGACCTTTGGACTGTCCTGCTTGTGGGAGTAGGCGCGGGCCCTACATGCCACCCGTAGTTGGACGATCAATCTTTTGTTTAGTACTTCAACATAGTGATTTCCTGGTAAGGATTCACTTGTGTCATGTCAAGTAAATCTTATTGATTTACTGTCTAAATCTTATTGATTTAATGTCATGTTTTCTTTCTTTTCCT
Source organism: Triticum aestivum (assembly GCF_018294505.1). Classification (NCBI taxonomy): domain Eukaryota; kingdom Viridiplantae; phylum Streptophyta; class Magnoliopsida; order Poales; family Poaceae; genus Triticum; species Triticum aestivum. Next base: position 128,895,589 of record NC_057801.1, read on the forward strand.
GCAATTTTATGATGCAAGTTTTGCCATGTGACATTCATCACAGAAAAAATCATTTGGTTTGCTCTACGATGGCTATTTTTTTAGGTTTCACTTCTTATGTCGTGTCAGTAACGAAGGCACTGCCCATCACTTATATTCCTGGAAAAAATTGGATCAGTCTGTTGTCTGAGTACAAGCTGAATCCCTATGATGAACTGCAGTTTGGTTTAACAAAAATGCCACAATTAGTCCTTCTCGCGTTTAAAAGAAATGAAGAAAAAACTGGATCACGGTCACGGAGCCTAGTCAAGTTAGAAAGCCGATCATAGCAGACCAGACACGATCGCCGTTGTATCGCACATCGGTACCACCTTCAGCACCGGATCGAGCACTGGCAGTTTCTCTGGCACTGACAGCGGCAACAGCTCAGATTGATCCATCTGAGGATTGGGCACCGACCGCGTCAGCAGGTCAGGCTGATCTACCGGAGGATCGGACATCAACACCGGCACCAGCTTTACAAGGAGCACCATGTCCAGCAGCAGCAGCGGCACTACCAGTCACACCGGCACGGGCACCAGCAACGGCATCGGCACCTGCACCAACACTTGCACTTGCATCTGCTTCGGCCCGTGCAGCGGCAACCGAACGAGCAGTTGCACCGGCAACAGACTGGGCTACAGTTCGCACTTCATATACCAAAGTCCTTACAAAAACCGACATGTCCACCTTCTTGGTAAGCATTGGCCGCCCAAGTGCTTCGTTCTTTTTTCTTTCCATGTTGTTTAACATGATTCACTGTGTTGATCTAACTGTTTGTGTATGAGTTCTTGTTTGCAAATAGAGAATTCCTAGAGTAACGAGGGAGTCGTTCAACAATCCAGGCGACCGTGGCCAAGTTTCTCTTACCATGCGCAGCCTTGGTGTGAATGAACCTGCTCAATATACTGTAAGTACAAAGGATGGTTGCATGATGATTGATGCTAAAGGATGGTCAAGCTCCCAATCTAAATCACATCTTGCGGTAGGGGATGATGTCAAAATCGAACTTTCTCGGCAAGGAGAGCTGGTCCAAATCAACTTTGAAATTCTTCAATAGTAGCACGCAACTGCCGAACTGATCTATCCTCGAAGAGATTTTGATGTAATAATCTAGCATGGTGAAACAAGTGTCCTATGTGTATAAGTAGTACGATAGTATTATTTATCACATGGTATATCGTTGATAGAATTGCAACTCTCATTGCTAGTTAGGAACTGTCGTTCGATTTCATTCCAACATCTGCTGTGCTTTATTCAATTTTGTGTATTCGCCTTGCGGAAGCATCTAAAACCAGGGCCGTACCGATCGCTTGCAACATGAAAAGCGCTGAGGTAGAACACATGGGCTCTCAAACATGCAGGGTGGGCTTGCGGCCCAAAGTCCAGAACCATGAGCCTGTCGGAGTATTATATTCTCAGCTGAACCCCCATAATGCCCGTGTGTTGCACGTAACATCAAGATGCATTTGTATGAGTATTTTATCTTGTGAGAGAAAAGGATGATCGAGGGAAGGCCTTATTTTCAAATGTGGAGAGGTGTGTGGGTACCTTTTTGGAAAATTGCCATAGTTTCCTTCCTATCCATCAGATGTAAATCGGACGGCCTATATTGCAGGATGGCAGGCACACCATCATCACCAACTCGTCTATACTGTGTTAAAAACAACTTTGTTTTTATAATTATATATGTTATATATATTGCCCTTGATTTTTCTTATGTATAAAGTTGTGATATAAAAGATTTGTATATTTCTTTACAGAGGGAGTATCTCTCTGTCAAAAATATATTTATGTGTAACTAGTTACTCCTGTCTTTCTACTTCCTTTCGCTGATATGTGGGGCATCCGGCAACGGGGTCCATGTGCCATATGCACCAAATTAGAGTGCACAATTGCACGGTAGACGCACCCCGGTCGTAGCGCCGTAGTAATGCCCAATGAGCCGTCAAATCACAAACCCCTTTCCAGCTTTAGCAGTAAGCTGAACGGACGAAGCGGCAATATTTCACTGGGCATGAATCCCCTTATCCCTCGTCTACTTGTTCAGAGAAAAACCCCTCTCGGCGATTGCATAGGGTTTTCTCGTGGAGAACCAGGTACGAATTCTTCATCCATCCCTGATAAATCCAAGTCCCTTGGTCGCGGGTAATCCTAGGATGGCAGCCGCCGCCGTTGATGCATTTTTCTTCCTACTGAATCTAGCGTGTTTCATTTGCAGTGCCCAAAGTGCAAGGACCCTACAGGTTTTTGCGCCCTAGGCGAGACACCACACTTGTTCCTTCTCATCCTAACACAAGACTTTAAAACGCGCATAGTATGTTCCTAGAATCCTCTTTTCTATCCAGGAGGGTGGGATTTTTTTGAACATGCTGTCGACTAATTTGGAAATTTGGATTGCTATATTTGGATAAAAGGTACTACTAGTAAGATGGTCAACGCTAACGTGAAGGAGGAAATTATTTCTAGATTTGGATAGGGAATACATTGTGTTCTCATATAATTATTCCTGCAGTGCATTGTTTGCTCTGCCAGAACACATGTACTCAAGATGCTCGGCCTTGCCATAACTGAATACATCAGTTTAATGGTCATAGTGAAGACAAGCCATGGATATAAGTTCCGAGTTGGGTTCATGAACCAACAAGATCGCTGCATTTTTTATGGCTGAACTTGGATGAACTTTCTCAAGTTTTACGGACTAAAAGTTGGCGCAGGAATGTTGATGGAAATAGCAGAACCTGGTCTCATCTTCACTGCAATCCTCCACCCCGATGTCGTTCCAATTGTTCATCCATGTTAGTTTTGTATCTGGTTCTTGCTTGTTGCCTCGATTACTTCTTAATCCACCTATTCTGTCTAACTAATCACAACTTAACTTTAGAAGTAGCAACGAATCTCTCCTGAAGATGCTACTTCTAACTAATATTTTCTTAAATTGGTGCCATGTGCAGGTTTTTTCAGAGTTAAGTATGCTGCTCGTTTGTTATTCTGTAAGAACTCGGCTGTTACTGATGGTACTGAAGTTGACTAGGATGACATCCACAAGTTCCTACACTTTATTGATCTTCTTGAGGTCCTTGTGGGGCGTTTCAATGGTGGAAGGCCACGTGGGATATGTGTGCCACTACTGCACTCATTGAACAGGTCCAACTGTGTCGAGAAACTTATGGTATGAGTTGTTTTCTGTTATATATGTTGTTCATAAAGTATGGCTTATACGCAGTTTTACAGCTGTGATCTTCTTGAAACAGAAACTGCCCAGTTCTATTGTTCCTATACAGATGCCTGACCATGGTCGGGCCAGACTTGCGCTTGGTCACAACATGATGTTTATGTCGACCTACTCCATTCCCCTTGGAGGTTAAAAGATACTTTTTCATGGGTGGTCTCATATAATGAAGGCTCGTCCATCTTGGAGAATAGGATAGAAGATTATGTTCCTGCTTTTCCATGGCTCTAAAGTGAATATCCTATTTGTTGACCACATTGCGAGATGAATCCGCTTTCAGAAGGTTGTGGATGCGCGGGCTGGAGCCTGGGCCTTGTCGTGGGGCTTGGCGGCCTCACCCTTGGTTAACTGTAGGCAAATTAGCACTATTCGAGGCGTGCTTTGTACGGTTGAACCTGTATAAGTACTCATACTGCTTTTAGCTATGGTTGTTAAGTGTCCCTACTAGTTTCAATTAAGGTTGTTAAGTACTCCTGCTGCTTTTACAGTCTATTGTGTTTCTTTAGTCCTGTCTTCCTCCACCCGCCAAAACCAAACCAACGCCAGCGGGGCCGCCTGCTTCCGCCTCCCACAGCTGGCTACGCCTCAGTGCATGCATCACCGCCCCACCGTCTCCTAAATCGCCAACACCGACGTCCGAGGCCTCGCCGTCGTCCTCCGTGCGCTTTGGTGCGCTCGCCGCGGCGCCGCCCTCTCGCGTTGTCAACATGGTCAACAAACAACAGGAATCAGCAGAAGTACGTGGAGAGGATGATAGTAGGGGCCCACCATGGCAGCGTATGGAAAAATAAAATGCTTCCTCCTAGTGGTTTTCTGACATCTGGGACCCACGCATTGTGAGCGTATATACTCAATAGACAAGAGAACAACACAAGATCGGCTGACACCTAGGACGCAGCTGCTCAAGCAGTAGTTTTTTTGTTATTGTTGAGACGGAGCAGGGTTTGAACTGGGCTGTGGCCCGTCTAGCCGAGGCTTATATTTTATATTCACCATTTGACTAGCCCAGCTATTTTTTTTCTTTGTGAAAATGAGCCCGGTTTATTTTTTCTGAAGAATACCCCATCCAGGCCTACTTATTTTTCTACGCCCTGATGGGTAGCAACTCTTCAAGACGCTTGCAAATCTTGAAAGTAATATGAAATGGGTTGTAAGTATAAAACATACTTTCAGATTCCTATTTCACTAGGCTTTAACCTAATTTAAATATATCTTCAAAGTACTTTAAATCTGGCTCGACATTTCGGTATTAAAAATAGTTTGGAACCACAGAAATATGCGAAATTTCGTTCAAATTTTTAACCCTGACCCTGGCCAACAAAAAAATGGACTGCAATAAATTGCATAAGAAGTTGCAATGAGCTATACATAAATAATTAAAAAAGAGGGAATGGTCTGACTTGTGGGCCTATTAAGTTGACGTGTATGCAAGAGTTTTTTAGTTATTATATATGTCAAGAAACGACTCTGCCAGACATAACCATTGGATGTCAATCCAACGGCCTTCGTGTTTCTTTAATCTCTGATCTTCTTGCTCCACCCGCCAAATCCAGCGTCGGCGGGACCACCTGCTCCCGCCTCCCGTGGCCGGCTGTGCTGTTGCGCAGGCCTCACCGCCCCTACTACTCCCACCGCTGGCCAGGGCATCCCTCTACTCACACACCCCCTGTTATTTTGCGGCGATGGTAGCCTCACACCGCATCCAAACCAGTGAACCCTCGTACTCCTCTCCACGCGAGCTTCCACTGCCGCGTCTTCCCCGGATCCACGTCGACCCGTTCCTAGGCCTCGCCGTCATCCATCGCCCTGGTGCTCTCGGCACGGCGTGGTCAACATGGTCAAGGAACGACTTCCATCGGAAGAGTACTATACGTGGAGAGGCTGACAACTGGGTCCACGACGGCCGCAAGGAAGTGCCTCCTTATTACGCGCAAAATAATTATTCCTCCACCTGACAGCAGGGAACCACCGGATGGGCCGCCGTATTTCGTGAAAAAAACGTTTCCCCCTGACTGCTGGGACCCACCAGCTACATCTTCGCACGCAAGGAGGTGCGTCCATATTACAGGAAAAAAACATGATTCGCCCCCCTACCTGCTGGGACCCACCAGCTACATCTTCGCATGCAAGGAAGTGGTTGACAATCGGGACCCACCTGGTCAAAGCGTACGTAGCGTTGTCATTCTGGTCGCGAATGTGTACATACATAATGGTCGATGTAGAGGCGCGCATGTGTCATAGTAGAGGCGCGCACGTGTAGTAATAGAGGCGCGCACGTGTCGTAGTAGAGGCGCGCAAGTAGCATATACATGTACGTACAACGGCTAGGGTGCAAGAAAGTAGATATGGGTACGTACGTAAATACGGGCGGGGTCTCGAATGCCTACTCGCGCATACGTACGGTCAGGGCTCGTGTTCATGGCTGGGTCGGAACGGAGAAACTGCGTCGTCGTCGTGTTCATGGGGAGCCAACCGGCTAGGTCGGAACGGAATGTGTCGTGTTCATCGGGAGGGCTCGCATGGAACAGCCGATGGAAACGAGGCCTGGCGTACCGCAGAACAAAGGAAATGGCCTTGTGTTCGACCGGCCACGGTCGAAATGGGATCTTGTTCATCAGGAGGGGTCTGGTGTACCGCAAAACGGAGGAAACGGACTTCTGTTGGACCACCTATGGTCGAAACGGGGTCCTTTTGATTGGGAGGGGTGTAGCATACCGCAAAATGGAGGAAACAGACTTGTGTTGGAGGGCTACGGTCCGAACGGGGGTCCTGTTCATTGGGAGGGGTGTGGCATAGCGCAAAAAGGGACTCCACGGGATACTGTTCATCTCCACCATCGACCTCCTCCAGCCTCCACGGGCTACTGTTCATCCACCATTGACCTCCTCCAGCCTCCACTTGCGACTGTAAATCCATAGGCTCCTGTTCATCCAGCCTCCACCGCGGTCTACTCCATCGGCTACTATTCAACCCGCCCTCTCCATGGGCTCCTGTTCAACCACGCCTCCACGGGCTACTGTTCATCCAACCCTCCACCGGCTACTATTCAACCAGCCCTCCACCGGCTACTGTTCAACCTTCCCTCCACGGGGTCCTGTTCATCCAGCCCTCCACAGGGTCCTATTCATCCACGCCCAATCGGCTCGATTGATCGGGGTCCTGCTCATCCAGCGGCAACACCACAGAGTCCTTTTCAGACAACCCCCACCGGAAACTGTTCATCCAGCCCCCCAGCAACGCTCACTGTTCATCCAGAGGCAACATCGATCTGCTTCAGTTAGCAGCAGTAGCGAAGGAATCGCTCGATCGCTCGGGTTCAGTAACGTGTAGCCTGCAGTGCAATTGCTCGGGTTCAGTTAGGCGACACCTCACTCGGGTTCAGTTAGAGCCCAACGCCTTGCACCCACGCGTGTACGATACAAGAGAAACACGCATCGCTCAGCCCCCGACCACCCACCGTAACCGGGAACTCCCCGATATTTTCCTTGCCCTCGCATCTACCATAGTTTTTTCCGTCATGGACGGCCCAAAGAATGCAATGCAGCTGCGTCTCCGTCCCGCCTAGGACGAATAGCCCATTTTCTGTCATGATTTTTTGTCATAGAAGTAGGAGCCCACCACATCTATGATACCGGGTTTTTTCAAAATTATCGTCATAGAAGTGTCATAAGTATGACAGAAAAAAAATCCGTTCGGTCCAAAATGTCACGAATGTGTCTTTTTTTGTAGTGTAGGTGAAAAGACAATTTTGACTCTATAGCTAATTAAATGAAGCAAACTTAGCAACAAAAAAGTAAGCACTATGCATTGGGTACTTCAGTTGTTAAGCCATGTAATACCCTTAGCACCTCATCTAAGCACCATTTCATTGGAAGAGGTCACTATGTGGAAAATGCAATTGTCAGAGTAATGGGCCACGGGTAGGCTAACCCGAGCCCCAGAACCTTTCAAAACATCGGGGCAGACTGCGCCCCTCAAGACTCCGCGATAAGGAGCCGCCTCCTGGGAGTCGGCGACAAGGCCGCCGACTGTCCCTTACTGCCAAGTCACAGGGACGGCTTCGAGATAAGCTGACTCCTGTTGGCGGCTTCCAGAGAAGCCAGCTATGGGGAGTCGGCCCGCGACTCCAACTGTCCCTGGCAGCCGAGTTCCAGGGACGACTTCAAGACAAGCCGACTCCTGCCAACGACTTCGAGATAAGCCGACTATGGGAGTCGGCCCGCAACTCCGATCGCCCCCTGCCTTCGCCACGATGGACGGGGCGGGGTACGGTCACTGCGTGGCCATCCCTGCCCCGCTTACGAAGGGCTGGCATGGCTACAGTGCACCATATCGCTGGAGATCTCCATCGTGGCGCGGCACTGTTGCCATGCCCGCCCTGACCTCAGCCCCTGTGGGCGGTGCACTGTGCCCATGACGGCTTACCTGTATGGCCCAGAGACGACAGGACCCGCCCGTCAGCGGGGGTACAGAAGACGGCTAGAGCACCACAAAGACGGACCCGTGGGAGTCGGCCCCCTGGAGTCGGCCGGCCCCTCCCACGGGCCCCGCACGCCATTAACTAGACAAGACGGGGAATGGCGACAGTGATCGTCCGCCAGGCGGCGGCACTATTGCCACGACCCCATGACCAAGCCCGCGTCATTGGAAGCACGGCTACAGTACCAGGCCTGTTGGCGGGGCCCACCAGTAGGCGGGCCCCAGCAGTCGGCAGAGAAGACGGCGACCTGAGAGACAGACGGCTGGGACCCGCGCCCAGCCGGATTACCATTGTATCCCTGGAGGGCAGGCCTATATAAGCCCCCCGGGGCACCCATGCATGGGGGATCGCTCCTATTAGACTAGACCAGATCATATAGGAATGAGGGAGCTAGCCTCACCTTCTCCTACCTCCAGAAAATAGCTCAAGGAGCAACCTTGTACTCACTTTGCCATAGTGATCATGCGGAAACCCCGCAGAGCAGCAGTAGGGGTATTATCTCCACGGAGAGCCCTGAAGCTGGGTAAGATTCACCGGCGTGCATGTCTTTGCCTCATCCCATTTCCAGGCACCGGCGACGTTCTACTCGCCCACACCATGATAAGCCATCCTTTGGCATATGTCGCAGCCAACCCCTTACATTTGCCACCCACCATGGGGCATGGTGCACCAACGTCCGGTGACCTGCTCTGGATGGGAACCCTTTTCCTCCCTAGCGAGCGTAGCCAGCCCGGCACGCCCGATGGCGCTTGCCCCGATGCGCTGCAAAGCGTCGACGACGCCTGCGCAGCGAGCGGCCTCGCCGATCTTCTCGGCGAGGCTCACATCTCTGACGAGCCCGCATCCGATGCGGGCACATGCTGCCCTGAGCGCTGCCTCGTCAGCCTCCTCGACCATCTCCACGTCTCCGGTGAGCCTACCGCGGACTTGGAGTCGGTCGGCTCCACCGACCCAATGCTTGTCGATTCCGACACCGCGTCGCTCGACGCCTTCCCCTCTGACGTGATCGTCTTCGACGATCCTCTCCCACGAGCCGACAGTGGCGGCAGCACCGTCACCGAAGTGCTCGTCATCAGCCACGGCGCCGCCTCCGACGAGAACGCCCGCGACGCCCTGCAGGCCACTTTGCACAATCTGTCCGCCCCATCCCGGCGGACACTGACGCCGAAGCGCTGGAGGCACGCCGCCTTGCCCTCCTTGCGGAGGGACAGAAGATCGCCACCATGAGACGCCTCGCGGAGGCCCACCAGCGCGAAGTCGACCGCGCCGCCTTCGGCACGCCGCCTCTAGAAGGGCCAAGCCGAGTCGGTGTTGTCAAGAAACGCGGAGCGCCCATCGCCAGCATGCTGGGAGCAGACCGCCCTATCTACGCCACGCCCCTCGAGAACCTACGCGCCGCCCAGTCGATTGTTGATGAGCTAAACGGACTGGGGGCCGACGAGCTCCCCTACATGACCAGACGCATCCAGCAGCTGATCGATGCGGCCGCAACCCGGCATGAAGCTAACATCCGAGCTGGAAGCCCCCCTCGCCGAGAGCACGGCGCGACGTCGCGTACGCCGACTGCGGGTGGCGCCCGTGCGAGACAAGAGAAGGAGCCGGCTGCTAGCCACACCCGGACTCGTATTACCATCGAGCGCGACGCAGAAGGCCGCCCCCGAGGAGTGGAGCGACGAGGCGACCTGCCGCCCCCTCCGCCTCGCGGGGAAAGATATCCCACCCCGCCGCCTGTCGAGCATCCGACTCTCAGCGGCCGACTTGGTCGCCGCGAAGGAGTCGGAGAGAATGACGCCCGCCATCGGATCGACCGCCTGGCGCGATCCCTGGCCCTGGAAGAACAAGATTATGTCGGCCCGCCGTGTTTTGGCCCCCGCATCCGCGACGAGCCCTTTCCCAAAGGGTTCACGCTCCCAAGAGACACGCCCAAGTACAACGGCTCCGTGAAGCCAGAAGACTGGTTGATCGACTACTCCACCGCCGTTCGCATAGCGAATGGCAATCGACGCGTTGCCGTGAAATATGTCCCCCTAATGCTCCAAGGCACGACGCGCACCTGGCTCAACAGCCTCAAGCCTTACAGCATCAACAGCTTGCTAGACTTCACCGAAGCCTTCATACGCAACTTCACCAGCACATACAAGCGGGCTCCCAAGCCCCGACAGCTCTCCTTGTGCGTACAAGGGCCCAGCGAATCGACCCGCGACTACCTCACGCGTTGGGCCGAGCTCCGTAACTCCTGCGAAGGAGTGCACGAGGTCCAGGCCATAGAGTACTTCATTGCCGGGTGCCGCGAAGGCACTCTCCTCAAGCACCGACTCCTCTGCGACGAGCCGGTAACCCTTGACGAGCTACTGGTCATCGCGGACAAGTATGCCACGGCCGACTCCTCAATGAAGACTGAGCTCCGGGTAGACGCCTCCGGAAAAGTATTGACGCCGGCTCCCAAGACGCCGGCTGGAGAATCAAGCCGGCTCCCATATCAGAATGATCACAAACGCAAAGCCCCTCAGCCGGCTTCCAGCAGTCGGCAGGTGGCCATGATCGAAGAAGAGCAGCCTGAGGGACTGCCGGCTCCGAAGAAGCAGAAGGGCGGCAGGCCGGCTTGGCAGCCGGCTTTCTCCTACGAGCAGACTCTAGATGGTCCCTGCAAGTTCCACAGCGGCGCCAAGCCGTCGAACCACACCACCCGGAAATGCCACTGGCTCACCCGAATAGCTAAGGGAGACGGCCTGCTGCCTCCCCCGCCTGCTGGGCCACCGCCTCCACCGCCGCCCCAGCAGCCGGCTAACAGGCCAGTCGGTGCAATACAAGACGAGTACCCAGAAGAGCACGGAGCCTATGTACTGTTCACCAGTGTGGCCGACGATCGGCGCAGCCGGCGGCAGCAGCAGCAAGAGGTGAACGCAGTAGCATCAAGCACTCCAAAGTGTATGCACTGGTCCAAGAAGCCTATCAGTTGGAGCAGAGCTGATCACCCAGAGGTGATGCCGAGTCCAGGCTCCTACGCCCTGGTCTTAGGTTCCACTTTTGCCACAGATAGGCGGGCCGCTCGCTTCTCGCGAGTGCTGATAGACGGAGGTAGTAGCATCAACATTCTGTACAAGGATACCATGGAGAAGTTAGGAATCAAGCAAAGACAGCTTCAGAGCAGCCGGACTGTGTTCCACGGCATTGTTCCTGGCCTTTCCTGCTCACCAATCGGCAAGATCCTGATAGATGTCCTCTTTGGGGACAAAGATCATTTCCGCCGAGAGCTAGTTTGGTTTGAAGTGGTGGACCTCGAAAGCCCGTACCATGCGCTGCTTGGCCGACCCGCTTTGGCCAAGTTCATGGCGGTCCCCCACTACGCCTACCTCAAGATGAAGATGCTGAGTTCCAAGGGAATTCTTACCATAGCCGGCGAGTACAGAAGGTCATCTGCTTGCGCGACCGAAAGCAGTCGGCTAGCCGAGTCCCTGGTGATCGCGGTCGAGAGGCGGCTTCTTGACCGGGTTGTGGCAATGGCTGGCAAGCAGCCCGAGATGTCGCCCGACCCCAAGGAGTCTGAAGCTGAAGGTTCGTTCAAGTCGGCCAAAGAGACAAAGAAGATACCCTTGGACCCAGAGCACCCAGAGAGGTACGTTGTCATAGGTGCAAACCTTGACAGCAAATAGGAAGGCGAGCTCGTCGATTTCCTCCGTGAGAATCGAGACATCTTCGCATGGTCCCCTAAAGACATGCCAGGTGTACCGACGGAATTCGCTGAGCACAAGTTACATGTCCGATCTGATGTGAAGCCCGTCAGGCAGCCCTTGCGCCGCCTATCAGAAGAGAAGAGAAGAGAAGAGTTGTTGCAGAAGATATAGCCCGGCTCCTGCGCGATACAGGGCATCTGACTGGACTTAGTGTTCGTTGCCCATCCGCAGTCAAACGGCCAGGTAGAGCGAGCAAACGACCTCATCCTGTCCGGCATCAAGCCTCGGGTAGTCGAACCACTGGAACATTCGGTCAGCTGTTGGCTTGACGAGTTGCCAGCCGTCCTCTGGAGTCTGCGCACTACTCCAAACAAGTCAACCGGCTTCACACCTTTCTTCCTCGTCTACGGTGCCGAAGCCGTCACCCCGACGGACATAGAGTTCGACTCGCCGCGAGTCACCATGTACACCGAGGAGGAGGCAGAAGAAGCACGTCAAGATGGTGTCGATCTGCTGGAAGAGGGCCGGCTGTTGGCACTCAGCCGGTCCAGCATCTACCAGCAGAGCCTGCGCCGATACTACAACAGGAAGGTCAGGCCGACATCTTTCCAAGAGGGCGACCTTGTGCTCCGACTGATCCAGCGAACAGCCAGCCAGCACAAGCTGTTGGCACCTTGGGAAGGCCCCTTCATTATCAGCAAAGTGCTGGGCAACGACTCCTACTACCTGATCGACGCTCAGAAGCCCCGAGCACGCAAGAGGGATGACTCCGGCAAAGAGATGGAACGCCCATGGAATGCAAATATTCTCCGAAGATTTTACAGTTGATGCAGTATGTATCACGCTACCCTTTGTATTAAAGTACCAAGACTTCGGGCCCCCCGAGACGAGCTCGGGGACTGCCGTTTTTGTTATCTGTCTGATAAGAATTATGCCTTCGAGTATATTACTCTTTTGTTATGCCGCTTGGCACCGGGCTTTAGTAGTCGGCCCGGGGACTTGCCACCTCGCGCTATGAAATGCTTCCCGCAGTCGGACAAGTAGTGTGTGATGCCTAAGCCGTCTCCTGTCAGAAGCCGCAGCTCGCAGAGCGACTGTTTGGTGGGCAGGAGTAAGGAAGAATGGGCGCCCACATGAAAAATGGCTAAGGACTCAAAGCATAAGCATAGCCTAAGCCGGCTTCCAGCCTCTCTTACCAAAGCCGACTCTTTAGCAGTCGGCTTACCGCTTTCTATCCAACTTGTTAAAAGATTCTAAAAATGGCCAAGTACTTGCCTTCCCAAAATAGCCAAGCATTTGATCCAGAGGCGGTCCGCAGAGCGGCCGTCTGACTGGGAAGGCGGCGACTAAGGGAAGGCAGCAAAGGAAAAGGCAAAAGGAGCAATGAGCAAGGAAAGATAGAACTCGGATAAATATTTACACAGACCCTTGGCCGAATCTTCAAACATAAGTTCAAAATACACCCCGTGGGTGGAATTGTTCGGATTAACAAGTTCTTCAAAGACTACTAGAACAGAAAAAATGAAGGCAAGAACGGCCGCCTAGGAAGCGGCAGACGGGTTCGGAGGGTCGAAAGAGACGGCAGTGTCAGGCACTGGGGCGGCCGGCTGGACGGTCTCGGCTTGGTCGTCTCTGGCGGCAGCCGGCTCGGTTGGGCGCGGCTCGTTGCTGGAGGCGCGGTCGAGCTGAGGCTGGTCGCCCACTCCGCCTTCTGGCGCCTCCGTCTCACCTCCATCCTCCGCCTCGCCTTCCTCCTCGGCGCTGGAACCGATCACCTCTGCCGAGTCCTCGTCATAATCCGGGTTCATCCTGAACCACTCCGGCGGCGCCTCCCTGCCGTCTTCAGCCCGATCAGGGACGAAGATGCTGGTGTCAGCATAGTCGGTGATCGCCGCAGCACGAGCGACGAGGGCGTCTTCCACAGCTACCAGCTCCGCCTGGGCCTCTGACCGGAATGCGGCCAGTCGGTCCAGGTCCAGCCCTGGATACCACGCCTTGACGAATTCCAAGGCCCGGCGTGCTCCAGCCCGGGCCGAGGAACGCTTCCAAGCCTCAAGACGACCAGCTGCGACCTCCAGCCAGTCGGCAGTCTGATTGGCAGTGCGCAGAACCAGCATGTCTGGCCACAGGGCGGCAATGGCCTGGGCGCCGGCACGTTGAAGCCGGCGCAGCATCCGGTGGGCCAGCCATAGACGAGCCTCGATGCTCAGAAGCTGCTCATCAAGGGTCTGGGGGGCGTTGGCGGCAATCTCCACACCATCTGCCCTCCGCGCCTCATGATCAGCCTCGATGGCTTGAGTGTCCGCCTGTGAGTGGCCGGGGAAGAAGTCTGCCAAGACAAAAAAGAAGCAAGTCAAAATCAGGAGTCAGCCCGACCCATAGTCGGCGGCTCGAAGGAAACAAAGAAACCCACCGCCGACGATGTCCTCGATATCATGGAAGCCGGAGGTCAGCTGTGCCTCCTTGTCGGTCCAAGAGGAGCGCTCGCTTTCGAACTCGGCCAGGAGAGCAGCCTCTCTCTTCTCTGCCTCGTCCTGCGCCTTCTTGAGCAGCTCCTTCTGCTCCGCCAGCTACGCGGCCAGCAGGTCGCGCTCCACGGCGAGTTTGCTGCACTCCTCCCCCTTGGCACGCAAGGCGGTGTTGGCCTCGCCCAGCTGCTGCTGGAGAGTGGCGTTGGCCTCTGAAGAATAAAAGGAAAAGACGCTAAGTCGTCAACAAAGAAGGTCGCTGGGAAGATCCGGCCCGACTACTCAACAGTCGGCCCGAATCTCAGGGACTACAGCCCGCGGGTGCGCCAGCGCGCCCCCGCGAAGAAGAAGGAGGACTCACTTCGACTCTCCGACAGGTCGGCAGTCCGCCTGCTCAACTCCTCGACATTGCGGTTGAAGGCAGTGACGCGGAGGTTGTGATACTCATGTGATAAGAATTTCTAGACGAAGATAAGTATTGGAACTCGCCAGGAGCTCCGAGCCGCCTGCTCAGCAGCCGGCCCGAAACTCAGGGACTACACCCAGTGGGTGCGCTGGCGCGCCCCCACAGAGTAGAACAAGGAAAAAACAAAGTCAAAAAAGAAAGCATACCCGGATGGCTACTCGCGACGCCAGATGCGCCTTGGTGCAGGCCTGGATGGCGTCGCTCTCGGCTCGCAGCTTTGCCTGAACATCCAGAAGTGCGTGGTTCAGCGGGCCCGTGTCGCCTCCTCACACCCACCCAACGGGCGCGGCACTCGTCGCCTAGGCGTCTGGGATGGCCGAGTTGGCGGCGCCGGTCTCCGGGGGGCGTGGCGCCGAAGTCGCCTTCTCAAGGCGGCAGCGCGTTGGCGAGGCGACTTGGAGGAGCAGCCTCGCCACGGACTCGTCCTCAGTCGGCGGCACCGGCGGGCCCGCCGGCTATTTACCCTGCACGCTCCTGGACGGCGGTGGAGGCGGCGGCGTGGCACGGCCGTGTCCGACATGGAGGCCTCGCCGCTCTCCCTCTCCATGATGGGGTTCTCGCCGCCGGCCTCCTCAGTCTGCCCCGTGAACTCCGGGGGCGGTGTCGCGGAGTTCAGCGGGGCGACGAGCAACGCCGATTGGCGGTGCGCGGCCTCCTCAGCTTGCCGCCTTGCCGCAACGGCGGCTTCGGCCTCATCCAGTTTCCTCTGGGCGGAGGCCGCCGCCTTTTCGGCCTCCGCCTTCTCCAGACGGGCGGCCTCGTCCTCGTCTCGCTTCTCCCGCGCGTTCCGCTCCATCGCCCCCTGGAGGTCAACAGCGGGGTCAATCCCCTGAGTAGTGGCAGACGTCTCTGCCGACCCCATGACGGAGGCGGCGGCGACCCTCTCAAAAGTAAGGGGAGCCCTGAAGCGAGAAAGGCATGTAAATGATTTGGGCAAAATTCACTAGTAATAGACAAGACAAAGGCGGAGGCACTTACGCAGAAACCAGTGGAGGCTTCTTCACTTCCTTACGGAAGCGGTTGGCCTTCGCGATTGCCTCTTCCCGCTTGGTCGCGGCGGCCGCCCCCTTGAACTTTTTCGACCGGCCGCCAAGCAAGCTTGGCCCGGCCTGGCGCCTCTTCGCGCCGCCTTGACCATCCAAGCCGGTGGAGGAACTCGCACCCGGCTAGCCAACCCTTGGTTGGCGGCGCGGGACGACTTCCCCCTCGGCTCGTCATCAGGCCAGTCGGCAAAGGTGGCCGACGGCCTGAAGCCTCCTCCTCCTCCTCCTCCGCCTCTTTCGGCGTCGGCCTCCATCGCCGCCGCCCCCAAGTCAGGGTCGTCGACGTCGCTCTCCGCCCGGTCGGAGTCGAACTGATGGGCTGGGCCCGTGGTGCCGGCTGAGGGCTGGATGAGGGGGTTCTAACTCAAGAAAAAACCAAAAAGATCAGAAGTTGGATTCGGCTGCAAAAGAAGACAGAAGAAAAAGAAATATGACTTACATCAGGCGGGGGGTTGGCGCGCGAGTACGGCTCCTTGCCGAACCGCCAGTCCGCCGTGAGACTGCAGTTTGCGATGTAGTTCACCGTGTCCGCCACCTCCGCTTGGGGCATGTCCTTGGAGAACAGCCGACTCGGATCCCGGTGGCCGCTCATCTGACAGATCAGATGAGGTCGGCCTTGGAGGGGGAGGACTCGGTGCACCACAAAGGCGGCCAGCAAGTCGGACCCGGTCAAACCCTCCGACTACGCCAGCACTCGGAGTCGCCAGCAGGAGTCAGCGTCTTGACTCGATGGACCAGCGGGGGAGCCTCCCAGCCGGAGCGCCAGCTTCGTAAGGCGGCAGATTGACCCAGTCGCCGTCTGGAGCGACGTTCTTCACGTAAAAATATGACCGCTGCCACATCTTCACCGACTTTATCAACGGAATGGTGGGGAATGGGTTGTCGGCCGTCGATCTCCGCATCGCTATGAAGGCACCACACTGGGCCGGCACGCCGGCGACGTGCGTGCCGAGCTTGGACTGGAAGAATTCCCCCCACAGCTCGATGGTGGGGAGAACGCCGAGGAAGCCTTTGCACAGGGTGGCGAAGGCAGCCAGCAGCACCACCGTGTTCGGAGTGAGGTGGTGCGGCTGGAGTCCGTGGAACTCCAAGAAGGAGCGGAAGAAGCCGCTCGCCGACAGCCCTAGGCCGCGCATGTGGTGCGAGCAAAATACGACCCGCTCGCCCTCCTTCGGCGCCGGCGATATTTCCCTCTCCGACGCGGCACGGGCTCGCACTAGGTCCACGCTGGGGAGGCGACGCATCCTGCGGAGGAACTCGATATGGTCGTCGTCCACCTCGGAGTCGTCCGACATGCCGGAGCGCACGGCGGGAGGCGCGGCGGCGGAGGAAGAGCTCATCGCTGCAAGCGTGGCGTGGTTCGGTGCGGTGGCAGCAAGAGGAAGAAGAAGCAAGAAGAAAGCAAGGGGAGTAGGGGAGATGGGCGCGCGTGCTTCGCCGCCCCCTTCCTCCCGCCTACTTATAGGCTCATGGGCTGAGAAGCCAATGGGGCGGGCATGGGATTAACTGTGCCTAGGCCCCCACGCCCGCCCCACGATTTACCACACAAAGTAACTGCATGCAGTTACGACGTGGGAAACCCAACCGTCCGAGCGGCCGCAACCGATCCGTTCGCGTGCCGAAGCACGATAGTGGCGGGCCCCGCCTGAGGTCCTGTCCCGTCGCGCGCGTGGGTGGGCAGACTGACCCCGCCACATGGCGCCACGCGACGGACCCGCAACGGGCGACTGCCCGGAAGCTTATCAGGCACGTTGCCTGGACCCTGCTGCGACATTCAAGCTCTCTAAGAGGCGAGGCTGCTTTCTGCGAGTCCGATTCCAGCTAGTCGGCCTGGAGGAAGACGGCTGGGAAGGACCAGATTCCACCAGAAGGAAGATACTGTTGAGACTCCTCGACATATCACCCTCGGCGTCTCACCAGCTTCGAGGACTACTGTCGGAGTAATGGGCCACGGGTAGGCTAACCCGAGCCCTAGAACCTTTCAAAACATCGGGGCAGACTGCGCCCCTCAAGACTCCGCGATAAGGAGCCGCCTCCTGGGAGTCGGCGGCAAGGCCGCCGACTGTCCCTCACTTCCAAGTCCCAGGGACGGCTTCGAGATAAGCTAACTCCTGTTGGCGGCTTCCAGAGAAGCCGGCTATGGGGAGTCGGCCCGCGACTCCAACTGTCCCTGGCGGCCGAGTCCCAGGGATGACTTCAAGACAAGCCGACTCCTGCCAACGACTTCGAGATAAGCCGACTACGGGAGTCGGCCCGCAACTCCGACTGCCCCCTGCCTTCGCCACGATGGACGGGGCAGGGTACGGTCACTGCGTGGCCGTCCCTGCCCCGCTTACGAAGGGCTGGCATGGCTACAGTGCACCATATCGCTAGAGATCTCCATCGTGGTGCGGCACTGTTGCCATGCCTGCCCTAACCTCAGCCCCCGTGGGCGGCGCACTGTGCCCACAACGGCTTACCTATACGGCCCAAAGACGACGGGACCCGCCCATCAGTGGGGGTACAGAAGACGGCGAGAGCTCCACAAAGACGGACCCGTGGGAGTCGGCCGGCCCCTCCCACGGGCCCCGCACGCCATTAACCAGACAAGACGGGGAATGGCGACAGTGATCGTCCGCCAGGCGGCGGCACTGTTGCCACGACCCCATGACCAAGCCCGCGTCATTGGAAGCACGACTACAGTACCAGGCCTGTCGGCGGGGCCCACCAGTCGGCGGGCCCCAGCAGTCGGCAGAGAAGACGGCGACCTGAGAGACAGACGGCTGGGACCCGTGCCCAGCCGGATTACCATTGTATCCCTAGGGGGCAGGCCTATATAAGCCCCCTGGGGCACCCATGCATGGGGGATCGCTCCTATTAGACTAGACCAGATTATATAGGAAGGAGGGAGCCAGCCTCACCTTCTCCTACCTCCAGAAAACAGCTCAAGGAGCAACCTTGTACTCACTTTGCCATAGTGATCATGCGGAAACCCCGCAGAGTAGCAGTAGGGGTGTTATCTCCACGGAGAGCCCTGAAGCTAGGTAAGATTCGCCGGCGTGCATGTCTTCGCCGCGTCCCGTTTCCAGGCACCGGCGATGTTCTACTCGCCCCCACCATGATAAGCCATCCTTTGGCATAGGTCGCATCCAACCCCCGACAGCAATAAATACTACAAAGAAAGAGATAGAGAGAAGTAAAACAAAATACTCTTATATCCAACCTTATAGCTAACCTTCTTGTAGTGTGAGTGACTAAGTGATGAATATGTATGACATGTCAACATCAGATAACCTAACCCAACATGTCTACTCAAACGGTCGCATGCTAAGTTGCTAAAAATTTGCAGAATAACCCACCAGGATAGGATATTCACCAATAGGTCTAGAATCACGCCATGCAACCGTTTGATCTCAGATCCAAGGGCTCTCGAAAGCCCGTATCATGGGAGAAAGGAAAGCTTCGTATCACCTGTAATTTTCCTGACACTTGACATGGCATCGAAAGCCATTTAATTGGGTGTCGAGTAGACATGAACTCTAATTGGGCCCCCATAGTACTATGCATGAATCCATTTATCCACCAGAAAAGCCACTACCCTGCCGTTCGCATGCCCCAATCAGCATTTTTACAATCAAAAAACGCTGGCAGTTCGCTCCTACTCATCCCCAGACGTCCTTTAACATTACGGCAATTTGCTCCTAGTCGTCTCGTCCTTTCACATTACGGCAATTCCACTAATCCTAACCCTCATCCCAAATCCATGGCATCCCAAATCTCCATGGTCGGCGGTGAGTACAAGGTTAGAACCATCACCGGCGATGAGTTCGACATCATCTACACCCGTTCTTCCGTGACGGTGAAAGGATGCCTTGCTCGCTTCAGACGCATGTTCAAAAACTCAAATGATGAGTGTGTCGCTGGGCTAGATGTTGAGTACACCACAACCCTGGACAAAGAGAAGAATCTCAAGGAGGAAGAGAAGATGAAGCCCACTGTGATCCAGGTTTGCGTGCATGACTTATGCTTGGTCTACCACATATGCTGTCGTGGATTTGTCATGGCAGATGTCTTAGTGTGAGGACTTAGTCGTGAGGCCAACGCATCCATGTAGTAGCTTGAGAGGGGTTGGTCGGGATGAGAGACGCGAGGCGGATCAACACACAAGACAAGAATTTAGAAAGCTTCGGGCCCGGGAAACATCATCCGGTAATAGCCCTACATGTTGTTTTTGGCTAGATATCATTATGCTCATCAGGGAGACGCCGCATAAGCCGGCTCCCTTTTTGTTGTTTCTAGCCCTAGAGATTATTTTTTGCCTCTCCCTCTTGGGGCGCCCTACCCCTCCTTATATAAGTTGGAGGGGAGGGTTACATGTGGAGTCCTAGTAGGACTAGGACTATTCTATAACAAGCGGAATCCTAGTCTTGCCCCCTTAAGGGAAAACTCCTTATGCCTTTCATCTTAAGCCGGCCCACCATAGCATGAGCTGACCTTCTGGGCCTTGTGCCTTGTCATCTATTTGACCCGCCGTTAGGGCCATCCGTGAGTCGCCAGGCTCGTGAGTCATTAGACCAGTGAGCCGCCAGACTCGTGAGTCGCTAGTCCTCCGGCGGGTTACCAATGAAAACACCAAGCGCGGTCGGGTCATAATTCCGGTTGGGTCATACCACGGGTATATCCCCGACATTAGCCCCCAGTTTAATTTGGATTTATGCATGTTAAACTGACCCTGTAAATAAACATAAGAAGAAACTTGATAGGTTGTGCTCCGGGTTAAATATTTTCCTGAACCGGCACCTGATCATCCTTAAGTCCTTGTCATTTCCTCCTGGATGCATACTCAAGATCTTATAGCAAATCTCCTTTAATAGATATGTCCAAACCTTGCCAATGCAAAAAATCCAGGCACTTCTTCTAAAAAATCCGGGTCAATAGGCCAGCTTCATAACCAATTTGCTGACATTGGCTCTTGTAGAGAAATATTATAACAAATAATCCATTTGAGTCGGCCTTCAATGCTCTGACTTGAAAAAAATATTGGTCTTGAAATATTGAACTGATATTCAGCCGGCTTAAAGATGTAGATCTTGTCGGTTTATCATTGCCAAAATATCCGGTTTGTAAATATTGATAGCAGCGGGTCATAATTGTTGCTGATGCCGGGTTAATCTTATGATGACGCCGGGTCATAAACTTTGCAGATTTATCCTATAATAACATAATACCTGATTTGCTCAAAACTGAGAATTTGAAGTTATTCATCCATTATATGCATATCACTTGTATCCCCCAAGTGTCGGGTTGTCATGCTTGCAGCAACCTAGGACTTGTAATTTCCTTATGCTCATAAAAATTTCAACCAGTGTAGCCCCCAAGGGCCGGGTCATTATGCAATAATGAGCAGGGACATTGTAAATATGATCATGTAAACTTGAGCAGCAAAGTGTATCCCCCAAGGGCCGGCCCAGTAAGATAACACTGAGCTGGGACTTTGTATATAATTCATTGATAATAACATCATATGATGTAATCTCCACCATGGGGCTTGAACCCACGTCCATAAGGGTAAGAGCTTTGTACTCTACCAACTAAGTAGTGGATCTTTCAATATAATGGGCTGAGGCTTGTGTACCTTGAATTTTTGACAGGAGCAATTGGTAGCCCCCAAGGGTCGGCTAATTACAATGGGATGAATCGGGTCTTCAATAAGTTGGGCAAAAAATGACTTTGCATTAGCCCCCAAGTGCCATGGTGCATGCTGGCAGTGACATGGGACTTCCATATTTGATGTAATCTCAATTTGAATAATGTATCCCCCAAGTGTCAGGTCGTAAGCCTGCAGCTACTCGGGACTATTCCTTCCATTGTAGAATAAGTCATATCCATTGATAAAATAATAGCCATTGCGCCAAAGCGACTTTGAATACCATATTAATGTAGTAGAGGTGATAACCCAAAACTTAGAACACAAAAATTCCCAAGTATTTAATATCATTATGAAAATCCAGCCAAGTTTGGCTATTAGAAATTTGAATACCTGACAAGTAAATCCATAGTTTTAATATTTGGCGGCTCTTGGCCGATGGCGACTTAATGCTCATTCCCTGTAAGCCGTAATTTTATAACCCGGCGGCTTATTGCCTTTGAAAAAAAATCAAGAATTGATAACCCTTTTGAGACACCAATTTCAATCTTTGATGATGGGCTTGAACTTAATCATTTATGTAAGTCGTAGCGCTGTAAATCCTGGACAGAGTTTAAACAACATATGTCCTGGCAACTTAACATCAAAAGCCAGGGCGGGTAACCACCCAAATGTAGTCTTATCCTGCACACAAGTAGATCACAAGATCCCTTGGCGGTTTACCGCAGGGCGGGTCATAATATCTCACATATAACCACTAATGTATAAAAAGGAGTCATAGATAAGCCTGGTATGAATCAGAACTTGAAATATAACTATAATATCATACCTGTGATATTGAATTTTCACTGCCGGTTTACGTGACTGGCACGGTGATAACCCAATCTTTAGAAGCCAAGACTTCCAAATGTTTGATGATTGTCATATGTTGGCGACTTATCGTCCAAAGCCAAGCCGGGTTAAATAGAAACCACATATATATGCCTCAGATATGAACAAAAAATCTCAAGACAAAACCAAAGATTGTTTGCAAAAAACTTAAACCAGATAGAAAAAAAATTGAGGCTTCTAATTCGAATACGATTAGTAAACTGTTCCAAAGTGGTTATGCTAGGATTCGAATACGATCATGTAGCCCCCAGTGGCTTTGGCGTTGCGCCGATCAAGAGGGTACCGACAACTATGTTCTCTTTGGTTTGAATACGACCTATGTTTGAACAGGAAGCCCCCAAATGACCTTGAGAGTTTTTTAACGACTCTAATTCGAATACAATCAAAGTCGGACCCAAAAGGGGTTAAGCTATGATTCGAATACGATCAAGAAGCCCCCTAGTGAGTTTGGCATTGTGTCGATCAAGAGGGTACCGACAACTATGTTCTCTTTGGTTCGAATACGACCTATGTAGGAACAGGAAGCCCCCAAATGATCATTTGAAGCAGGGTACCTATGTTTGAGCTGTGCTTTGCAAGAGACTCTCTTTGGTCCCTTTAATTTTTCCTAAGAACTCGAACTTTGCGAGAGATAAATTCTTCTTGAGCCGGAATTTTTCTGGACGGTCTTTAAACTGGCAACATTTATTGAGCTATGTCCATGTAGCTCCCGAGTCTTTAAGACGACTCAATGAGTTGACTTGAGATTCTCCATAGTTGACCATGATATAAACCGGTATGAGTCTTGCATGGGACAACTTGCAAGCCAAAGTAATTGCTCTTTTAAAGAAAATAATATGTAATATAAAATATACTGGATGGATTTCACCTGATATGCCAGGCCAATAATTATCCACCACGGAGTTGATGATCACTATGGTGAAGTTGAAATCAGTCACAGTCTAGTCGGCCGCGGGAGCAGACAAATGAAGCGGCCGCGGGATTGTAAGCCGGTGCAGACGGGTGAGTCAATCGCGGGCCTAGTAAGCCACGTGGATGGAAGTGTCAGCCGCGGGAGCGGACGGGTAAGTTGTCCGTCACATTGCAAGCCGACGCAGACATGTGAGCCGGCCGCGAGGGTGGACGTGCAAGTCGTTCATGGTGTTGTAAGGCGGCGCAAATAGGCGAGTGGTCTAACGCGTTGATGTAGACCGGACCGTAGGGGCGACGGCTTACACACGTGTCCGTGAAATTGCGTGACACAGACGAACGCCAAATAAAAATGATGCTGGCGCATGCTCAATATCCGTGGTATATCAATACTTTTGTAATGAATAATTTACCTGTGTATAACAACACAATAGGGCAGAGTGGTTGTTTTCACAAAAAATTAACAAGTACTGATAAAAAGTAAACTGGATGGATATCACCTGATTTGTCCAGATGACGGATGATCCACTCAATGCGATAAAGGCGGCTCAACCAGACCGGTGACTCAACATAGCTCCGACGGCTCAACACGGCAGAGGCGGGTCAACACGGCCATGGCAGCTTAACACAACAGCGAAACAGAGACAACCATGGCGGCGGTTAAGAAATGGTGGTTGGCGATAGACGCCGGTAGCTCTGACGCGTGGCTCCAAGGGCAGCAGCTTAAATGAGACCGTCGGTGATGCTGGGCGAGGCCGCGTCCAACCACACGAGGAGAGGCCTAGATGGAGGCGGGTCACGTAGAGTCGTAAATTCAACGGCGGCTCGCAGTAGAGTCCACTTGGAATGAGGCGAGTTCTATGCATGTTCTTAGCGTATTTCACCGCAGGGCGGATGTTGGAGCAGTCTTCATTTCTGAAGTATGCTGATGATTTCTGTACTAAACCAGGCATGTGTGCAGACGGATTTTTCAAGGCTACAGTGCCACGTAGGTCGGCCTCAATTAGACAATTGTGTCCCTGGAGACTAGAGATTTGATCTGTCTGAGCAACTTTGAAAAAACCGTCACCATTAACCTTGCGATCTGTGTGGTAATTTAATCCTTTTTTTGATCTTTTGACTATTAGTACTGCTATCTGTCAGTACAGATTGGATCCATCATCACGTGATTCCCCCTTTTTTTATCCTTCCTCAATCTCACGTGGGAACGGATGTATACGTCTCCTCTAGAATAGTCTTCGGTCCATCCATTGCTAGTCATGCATCCGCGCCAGCGACCCAGAGGGAGTAAACAGCCTGGCGGCCCCGCTTATACGCGGTGGTAGAAACGAGCAGCGACAGCAGCTCGCACCGGAGTCGAAGGCGGCTTGAAACATCAGGGGCAGCATGCCACGGCATCGGAGGTAGCTGGGTGGAGCTAAATTGGCTCAAAGCGAGGCAACGGCGGCCGGTGGCTCAAAAGCGGATGATTACCCACAAGTGTAGGGGATCGCAACAGCTTTCGAGGGTAGAGTATTCAACCCAAATTTATTGATTCGACGCAAGGGGAGCCAAAGAATATTCTTAAGTATTAGTAGTTGAGTTGTCAATTAAACCACACCTGGATAACTTAGTATCTGCAGCAAAGTATTTAGTAGCAAGTGGTATGATAGTAATTGTAACAGTGGCAAAAGTAAAGATAATAGTTTTGTACTAATTGTAACAGTAGCAACAGAAAAGTAAATAAGCGAAGCACAATATGTGAAAAGCTCGTAGGCATTGGATCAGTGATGGATAATTATGTCGGACGTGATTCCTCATGTAATAGCTATAACATAGGTTGACATAGAACTAGCTCCAGTTCATCAATGTAATGTAGGCATGTATTCCGAATATAGTCATACGTGCTTATGGAAAAGAACTTGCATGACATCTTTTGTCCTACCCTCCCGTGGCAGCGGGGTCCTAGTGGAAACTAAGGGATATTAAGGCCTCCTTTTAATAGAGAACCGGAACAAAGCATTAGCACATAGTGAATACATGAACTCCTCAAACTATGGTCATCACCGAGAAGTATCCCGATTATTGTCACTTCGGGGTTGTCAGATAATAACACATAATAGGTGACTATAGACTTGCAAGATAGGATCAAGAACTCACATATATTCATGAAAACATAATAGGTTCAGATCTGAAATCATGGCACTTGGGCCCTAGTGACAAGCATCTAAGCATAGCAAAGTCATAGCAACATCAATCTCAGAACATAATAGATGCTAGGGATCAAACCCTAACAAAACTAACTTGATTACATGGTAAATCTCATCCAACCCATCACCTTCCAGCAAGCCTATGATGGAATTACTCACGCACGGTGGTGAGCATCATGAAATTGGTGATGGAGTATGATTGATGATGACGACAGCAACGAATCCCCCTCTCCAGAGCCTTGAACGGACTCCAGATCAGCCCTCCCGAGAGAGATTAGGGCTTGGCGGCGGCTCTGTATCATAAAACGTGATGAAACTTTCTCTCTGATTTTTCTCTCCACAAAACGGAATATATGGAGTTGGAGTTGAGGTCGGTGGAGCATCAGGGGGCCCACGAGACAGGGGGCGCGCCTAGGGGGGAGGGCGCTCCCCCCACCCTCGTGGACAGGGTGTGGGCCCCTTGGCCTTGATTCTTTCACCAGTATTTTTTATATTTTCCAAAATTTATCTCCGTGGATTTTCAGGTCATTCCGAGAACTTTTGTTTTCTGCACAATAAACAACACCATGGCAGTTCTGCTGAAAACAACGTCAGTCCGGGTTAGTTTCATTCAAATCATGCAAGTTAGAGTCCAAAACAAGGGCAAAAGTGTTTGGTAAAGTAGATACGTTGGAGAGGTATCAACTCCCCCAAGCTTAAACCTTTGCTTGTCCTCAAGCAATTCAGTTGATAAACTGAAAGTGATAAAGAAAAACTTTTACAAACTCTATTTGCTCTTGTTGTTGTAAATATGTAAAGCCAGCATTCAAGTTTTCAGCAAAGATTATGAACTAGCCATATTCACAATAACACTTAGGTCTCACATTTACTCATATCAATGACATAATCAGCTAGCGAGTAATAATAATAAAACTCGGATCACAACACTTGCTCAAAACAATCATAATATGATATAACAAAATGGTATCTCACTAGCCCTTTCTGAGACCGCAAAACATAAATGCAGAGCACCTTTAAAGATCAAGGACTGACTAAACATTGTAATTCATGGTAAAAGAGATCCAGTCAAGTCATACCCAATATAAACTGATAATAATGAATGCAAATGACAGTGTGCTGTCCAGCGGGTGCTTTTTAATAAGAAGGTGATGACTCAACATAAAAGTAAATAGATAGGCCCTTCGCAGAGGGAAGCAGGGATTTGTAGAGGTGCTAGAGCTCGATTTTAAAATAGAGATGAATAACATTTTGAGCGGCATACTTTCACTGTCAACGCAACAACTATGAGATGGCGATATCTTCCATACTACATGAATTATAGGCGGTTCCCAAACAGAATGGTAAAAGTTTATACTTCCCCACCACCAACAAGCATCAATACATGGCTTGATCGAAACAACGAGTGCCTCCAACTAACAACAACCATGGGGGAGTTTTGTTTAATTATTTTGATTTGCTTTGATCTTTTGGATCATGGGACTGGGCATCCCGGTTACCAGCCATTTTCTCATGAATGAGGAGCGAAGTCCACTCCTCTTGATAATAACCCACCTAGCATGGAAGATATAGGCAACCCTAGTTGAAACATGAGCTGCTCGAGCATACAAAACAGAATTTCATTTGAAGGTTTGGAGTTTGGCACATACAAATTTACTTGGAACGGCAGGTAGATACCGCATATAGGAAGGTATGGTGGACTCATATGGAATAACTTTGGGGTTTATGGAGTTTGGATGCACAAGCTGTATTCCCGCTTAGTACAGGTGAAGGCTAGCAAAAGACTGGGAAGCGACCAACTGAGAGAGCGACAACAGTCATGAACATGCATTAAAATTAATTCACACCGAGTACAAGCATGAGTAGGATATAATCCACCATGAACATAAATATCATGAAGGCTATGTTGATTTGTTTCAACTACATGCACGAACATGTGCCAAGTCGAGTCGCTCAATTCATTCAAAGGAGGATACCATCCCATCATACCACATCATAATCATTTTAATAGCATGTTGGCACACAAGGTAAACCATTATAACTCATAGCTAATCAAGCATGGCACAAGCAGCTATAATCTCTAAATGTCATTGCAAATATGTTTACTTCATAATAAGTTGAATCAGGAATGATGAACTCATCATATTTACAAAAACAAGAGAGGTCGAGTTATTACCAGCTTTTCTAATCTCAACCAGTCCATCATATATCATCATTATTGCCTTTCACTTGCACGACCGAACGATATGTATAATAATAATAGTGCACGTGCATTGGACTAAGCTGGAATCTGCAAGCATTCAACTCAAGAGAGAAGACAAAGTAATATGGGCTCTAAGTTAAATAAACAATCATGCATCTGAGAGCCAGTAAACATTTTCAATATGGTCTTCTACCCTCGACCCCAAAGGAAAGAAAAGAAAATAAAACTATTTACACAGGAAATCTCCCAACAAGCAAGAAGAAGAACGATAAATCTTTTTGGGTTTTCATTTTAATTTCTACTACAAGCATGGAAATTAAACTAACTATTTTTTTTGGTTTTTCTCAAAGTTTATCAAACACACAAGAAGAAAGCTAGAAAAAGAAATTAAACTAGCATGGATAATACAATGAAAGAGTATGAGCACCGACGACTAGGATAATGTGTGAGGATGAATGTAAAGTCGGTGGGAAATACGTACTCCCCCAAGCTTAGGCTTTTGGCCTAAGTTGGTTTGTTGCCAAGGACCGCGGCTACTCTCCCCGGTGTACTGAGGGGTGTAATCAGAATACCACTGGCTGGCCATCTCCTCCGGATCCCACTGGTAAGATGATGAACGAGGGTCTAGTGGAGGTTCCGACTCAGGCTCTGGAGTGGATGCTTGGCCTCGATGACCGTACACTGCTTCCGGCGTGACAAGATAATTAACTGCAATCAAATCAAACAGTAGAGGCGCAGGCAGGATAATAGTCTCATTGTGTTTCTTATTAAATCTCAAGTTATACAGGAGCATCTTATCATCATTATGACCAATAAACTCATGCGCTACCATGCTCCTATAATCTAAAAGGTAAGGAGGCAATATTGTCTCCTCTTTCTCATGGTGCCTAATAGGTATCTCAAAATGTTTAGCGAGATGTGCAACATAGATACCTCCAAAGATGGGGCCTTTTATATGGTTCAGGCTTAGCCGTTTAGCAATGACAGCACCCATACTAAAACTATTATCACCAAACAAGGCATGGAAAAGAATAATAATATCAGGTACACTGAAGTTTCCACTATTTCCACGACCAATTAAGCATCGACTAGCAAATAAGGCAAAGTAGCGTAAAACTAGAAAGTGTATGCTAGAGATTCTCGCATCGAAACCCTTCTTTGGATCCCCTACAGTAATGATGTTAACAAAGCCATCCACATCTTTACGATGTGGTTCATCTAATTTGCCCTACCGCGCAAAAATTACGTAAAGACATTTCCTTGAATTCATCATATAAATGAAATGATACTGACGGCGGTGATTTCTTAGGATAGTAATAAAAGTTTTGCACGAAAGTATTGGTGAGTAAGAGATACCGATCGATCCGGTCGTGGAGGAAGTCAGTGAGGCCTGCATTTTCAATCAAAGAATAAAAGTCTTCATAAATCCCAGCTTCTCTCAAGAAATTATCACAGGGCCATTCACACGGCTATACTTCCGCTACGCGAGGAAGATTATACTTGGCCTTTTCCTTCTCTTTAGCTTGGTTTTCCTGTGAGCCTTGGCTAGAAGAGCCCCTCAAAAATCTCCTTAACATTTTCTGAAAATTTCTGAAATTTTTACTAACTTCAAAATAAAAGTGAATAAAACTAAACAAGATTGGTAGCAACTACTCCTACAAGTGCCTAGAGCCTATATCATGGATTAGAATTACTTGGGACCTCATAAATTTGACATGCAAGCTCAAGAACAGGGTCACCTATGCAGAAAAAATTTGCAATGAATAAAGCACTAGAACAAAAACTAATTGGACCAATGGAGGAGTCACATACCAAGCAACAATTTCCCAAAGCAGTTTTGCGAATGGAGCTTTGAGCAAGGAGATCGAAAATCACTGCAAAATGAGCTAGAACTCGTTCTTGAGCTGGATGGGGATTTTTTTGGGAAGAAGATGGAGTGTGTGGGTGTAGGAATAAGTGGAGGGGGGCCACCATGGGCCCATGAGACAGGGGGCGCGCCCTCCACCCTCGTGGCCAGGTGCTTTCCCCCTGCAGTGTTTTCAGTGCCTAAAATCCTCAAATATTCCATAAAAAATCATACTAAATTTGCAGGGCATTTGGAGCACTTTTATTTTCGGGATATTTTTTTATTGCACGGATAATTCAGAAAACAGATGGATAATACTACTTTTGCTTTATTTATTCTAAATAACAGAAAGTAAAAAGGGGGTACAGAAGGTTGTGCCTTCTAGTTTCATCCATCTCATGATCATCAAAATGAATCCACTAACAACGTTGATCAAGTCTTGTTAACAAACTCATTCCGAATAACACGGAACCGGAGAAATTTCGAATAACACTAAGTTAGCTCGACGGAGATATGAACATCCCCAACAATAAGAATGTCATACTTTTTCTTGACAGTAGGAAGAGGAAATTCAAAACCTCCAATAATGATAGTTGGAACTTTTCCAATAGAATTGATGCTATGAACTTGAGGTTGTTTCCTCGGAAAGTGTACCGTATGCTCATTACCATTAACATGAAAAGTGACATTGCCTTTGTTGCAATCAATAACAGCCCCTGTAGTATTCAAAAAGGGTCTACCAAGGATAATCGACATACTTTCGTCCTCGGTAATATCAAGAATAACAAAGTCCGTTAAGATAGTGACATTTGCAACCACAACAGACACATCCTCACAAATACCGATAGGTATGGCAGTTGATTTATCGGCCATTTGCAAAGATATTTCAGTAGGTGTCAACTTATTCAATTCAAGTCTATGATATAAACAGAGAGGCATAACACTAACACCGGCTCCAAGATCACATAAAGCAGTTCTAACATAATTTCTTTTAATGGAGCATGGTATAGTTGGTACCCCTGGATCTCCAAGTTTCGTTGGTATTCCACCCTTAAAAGTGTAATTAGCAAGCATGGTGGAAATTTCAGCTTCTGGTATCTTTCTTTTATTTGTAATGATATCCTTCATGTATTTAGCATAAGGGTTTACTTTAAGCATATCATTTAAGCGCATATGTAAGAAGATAGGTCTAATCATTTCAGCAAAACGCTCAAAATCCTCATCATCCTTTGTCTTGGATGGTTTAGGAGGAAAGGGCATGGGTTTCTGAACCCATGGTTCTCTTTCTCTACCGTGCTTCCAAGCAACAAAATCTCTTTTATCATAACGTTGATTCTTTGATTGTGGGTTATCAAGATCAACAACAGGTTCAATTTCTACCTCATTGTTTTTTCTAGGTTGAGCATCAACATGAACATTATCGTTAATATTATCACTAGGTTCATGTTCATCACCTGATTGTGTTTCAGCATCAGAAATAGAAATATCATTGGGATTCTCAGCTGTGTCTATAACAGGTTCACTAGAAGCATGCAAAGTCCTATCGTCTTTCTTTTTCTTCTTTTTGGAAGAACTAGGTGCTTCTAAATTATTTCTCTGAGAATCCTGCTCGATTCTCTTAGGGTGGCCTTCAGGATACAAAGGTTCCTGAGTCCTTCTACCAGTTCTAGTAGCCACTCTAACAGCAAAGTCATGTTTATTATTTAATTCATCGAGCAAATCACTTTGAGCTTTAAGTACTTGCTCAGCTTGAGTGGTAACCATTAGAAGCATGTTTGCCAATGAGTTTAAGTTCACCTTTAACTCTAGCCATATAATCACTCAAGCGTCCTATTTCAAAAGCATTATTCTTTAATTCTCTGCCAACATAAGCATTAAAACTTTCTTGTCTAGCCATAAAGTCATCAAATTCATCTAAGCATGGGCTATGAAATTTAGTAGACGGAATCTCAACTTTATCATATCTATAGAGAGAATTTACCTTCACTACTTGTGTCGGGTTATCAAGACAATGTGTTTCTTCAACAGGCGGTATATTAAGACCATGTATTTCTTCAATAGGTGGTAAATTCTTAACATCTTCAGCTTTAATACCATTTTCTTTCATTGATTCATTTGCCTCTTGCATATCTTCAGGACTGAGAAATAGAACGCCCTCTTCTTCGGAGTTGGTTTAGGAATAGGCTCAGGAGTTGGCACAATTGGTTTAGGAATTGCCTCAGGAATTGGATCAGGAAGAGTCCAATTATTTTCATTAGTCAACATATTATTGGATAGTAATTCAGCTTGGCCGACTGTTCTTTCCCTGAAACACAACCAGCATAACTATCCAAGTAGTCCTTGGAAGCATCGGTTAGTCCATTATAAAAGATATCAAGTATTTCATTTTTGTTAAGAGGATGATCAGGCAAAGCATTAAGTAATCGGAGAAGCCTCCCCCAAGCTTGTGGGAGACCCTCTTCTTTGATTTGCACAAAATTATATATTTCCTACAAGGCAGCTTATTTCTTATGAGCAGGGAAATATTTAGCAGAGAAGTAATAAATCATATCCTGGGGACTACGCACACAACCAGGATCAAGAGAATTAAACCAAGTTTTAGCATCACCCTTTTATGAGAATGGGGATATCTTAAGGATATAATAATAGCGAGACTTCTCATCATTAGTAAACAGGGTGGCTATATCATTTAACTTGGTAAGATGTGCCACAATAGTTTCAGATTCAAGGCCATAAAAAGGATCAGATTCAACCAAAGTAAACATTTCAGGATCAACAGAGAATTCATAATCCTTATCAGTAACACAGATAGGTGAAATAGCAAAAGCGGGGTCAGGTTCCATTCTAGCATTAAGAGATTGCTGCTTCCATTTAGCTAATAACTTCTTAAGATCATATCTACCTTTGCAAGCAAAAATAGCTCTAGCAGCTTCTTCATTCATGACATAACCCTCAGGAACAACAGGTAATTCATAATCAGGGGGAGAACTTTCATCATCACTATCATCAATAATAGCATCTTCAATAATTTCATTCTCTCTAACCCTAGCAAGTTGTTCATCAAGAAATTCACCTAATGGCAAAGTAGTATCATGCACAGAAGTAGTTTCATCATAAGTATCATGCATAGCAGAAGTGGCATCATCAATAACATGCGACATATCATAATTCATAGCAATAGCAGGTTTAGGTGTTGCAAGCTTACTCAAAACAGAAGGGGAATCTAGTGCAGAGCTAGATGGCCGTTCCTTACCTCCCCTCGTAGTTGAGGGAAATATTTTTGTTCTTTTGTCTTTCAAGTTCCTCATAGTGATCAACAGATATAAATCCCAAGTGACTCAAAGAATAGAGCTATGCTCCCCGGCAACGGCGCCAGAAATTAGTCTTGATAACCCACAAGTGTAGGGAATCGCAGCAGCTTTCGAGGGTAGAGTATTCAACCCAAATTTATTGATTCGACACAAGGGGAGCCAAAGAATATTTTTAAGTATTAGCACTTAAGTTGTCAATTCAACCACACCTGGATAACTTAGTATCTGCAGCAAAGTATTTAGTAGCAAGTGGTATGATAGTAATGGTAACAGTGGCAAAAGTAAAGATAATAGTTTTGTAGTAATTATAACAGTAGCAACGGAAAAGTAAATAAGTGAAGCACAATATGTGAAAGCTCGTAGGCATTGGATCAGTGATGGATAATTATGTCGGATGTGATTCCTCATGTAATAGCTATAACATAGGGTGACATAGAACTAGCTCCAGTTCATCAATGTAATGTAGGCATTTATTCCGAATATAGTCAAACGTGCTTATGGAAAAGAACTTGCATGACATCTTTTGTCCTACCCTCCCGTGGCAGCGGGGTCCTAGTGGAAACTAAGGGATATTAAGGCCTCCTTTTAATAGAACCGGAACAAAGCATTAGCACATAGTGAATACATGAACTCCTCAAACTATGGTCATCACCGAGAAGTATCCCGATTATTGTCACTTCGGGGTTCTCGGATCATAACACATAATAGGTGACTATAGACTTGCAAGATAGGATCAAGAACTCACATATATTCATGAAAACATGATAGGTTCAGATCTGAAATCATGGCCCCCGGGCCCTAGTGACAAGCATTAAGCATAGCAAAGTCATAGCAACATCAATCTCAGAACATAATGGATACTAGGGATCAAACCCTAACAAAACTAACTTGATTACATGGTAAATCTCATCCAACCCATCACCGTCCAGCTAGCCTATGATGGAATTACTCACGCACAATGGTGAGCATCATGAAATTGGTGATGGAGGATGGTTGATGATGACGACAGCGACAAATCCCCCTCTCCGGAGCCCCGAACGGACTCCAGATCAGCCCTCCCAAGAGATATTAGGGCTTGGCGGCGGCTCCGTATCATAAAATGTGATGAAACTTTCTCTCTGATTTTTTTTCTCCGCGAAACAGAATATATGGAGTTGGAGTTGAGGTCGGTGGAGTATCAGGGGGCCCACGAGACAGGGGGCGCGCCCAGGGGCGAGGGCGCGCCCCCACCCTCGTGGACAGGGTGTGGGCCCCCTGGCCTTGATTCTTTCGCCAGTATTTTTTATATATTCCAAAAGTTATCTCCGTGGATTTTCAGTCATTCCGAGAACTTTTGTTTTCTGCACAATAAACAACACCATGGCAGTTCTGCTGAAAACAGCATCAGTCCGGGTTAGTCTCATTCAAATCATGCAAGTTAGAATCCAAAACAAGGGCAAACGTGTTTGGAAAAGTAGATATGTTGGAGACGTATCAGCGGACCAGTGGTCTGACAGAGGTAGCGAGGGTGCTCGGAGCCGGCCGCAGTAGAAATGGCGTGAGATGGGGTGAAAAACCAGGGCACTCGGCCGGCACTGCTGCTACCAATTGATTGAGTCATTCGCCCACAACCTTCCTTTCTTTCATTACCTTCCCCGATTCAGCTCATACTGCTCATTGATTGAGTTGCCAAAGAACTAGTTGCACTTGGTGGTTCCACTGGATGGCCATAACAATCAATGAACCTGTTGACGCCCTCGGAACTTGAAACATAAATGGACAACATCGACAAACGGCGGATCGGGCAGATGCTTGAAGTATAGTAGTTGGACTCGGCCACTGATTTTGAAAATCCCTGACGGGCTCGGCGGACTATTGTAGTACGCAGGCTTCGAAGGAAAAACCTTCAGTCAATCTCGGTAGATCAAAAAACTGATGAGACGAATCATGGGACGGTAGCAGCGAAGGGACCGTAACCCTAACTTTTCTTGAACTCAGACCGATCTTGACTACTTGCGAGATCAAGACGACATAAATCCTCTGGGTCGTGGTCATTGGATAACCCACATCCGGGTCACTTGATATTCCCCCTTTTTTAAAATAATTCGGACAAGAACCAGATGTAGCTAGCCGGCTCAGATTTGCTTCCTTCTTTGTTTGGTGTCCTCTTTGAGTGGTCAACTTCAATCGGCTACCGTGTATAATAGCAGCTGTGTAGTAGAAACGAACTCGGACCATGATTTATGATAGTAGCATGAACTCGGCGACTTGCAAAAACACATCCGACTGATTGTAAAACTCGCGACCGGCGGATTAAATGGATCTGATTGTCAAACAATGAATCTGGCAACTTTATCCATGTTTGCTCAGGCTAGGTCATCCCGCACGATTGTCATCTCTGTCTTCTTCATCTAGTAAATCGCGAGCTTCTCGAACCTTAAGGAGCTCCCTCCAAGAACTCAACACCATCGTGCGCAGGCCCCATAGTCGGCGCCAACTGTTGTGGATTTGTCACGGCATATGTCCTAGTATGAGGACTTCGTCGTGAGGCCAACACATCCATGTAGTAGCTTGAGAGGGGTTGGTTGGAATGAGAGACGCGAGGCGGATCAGCACACAAGCCAAGAATTTAGACAGCTTCGGGCCCCGGGAAACATCATTTGGTCATAGCCCTACATGCTGTTTGTGGCTAGATCTCATTATGCTCATCAGTTAGATGCCACATAAGCCGGCTCCCCTTTTGTTGTGTCTAGCCCTAGAGATTATTTTTTGCCTCTCCCTCTTGGGGCGCCCTGCCCCTCCTTATATAAGTTGGAGGGGCAGGTTACATGTGGAGTCCTAGTAGGATTAGGACTATTCTATAGCAAGCAGAATCTTAGTCTTGCCCCCTTAAGGCAAAACTCCTTATGCCTTTCCTTTTAAGCCGGCCCACCGTAGCATGAGCCGACCTTCTGGGCCTTGGGCCTTGTCATCTATTTGGCCCGCCGTTAGGGCCATCTGTGAGTCGCCAGGCTCGTGAGTCATCAGACCAGTGAGCCGCCAGACTCGTGAGTCGCCGGCGGGTTACCAATGAAAACGCCAAGCCCAGTCGGGTCATAATTCCGGCCGGGTCATACCGTGGGGTATATCCCCGACATATGCCATGCCGACATTGAGTGTGAGGAATTTAGGAACTTCCCCAAGGGCGGCCTAGTCAAATTCATTACATTAGACTTTACGAACGATAGAACAGTCCTGGGTCAGATAGGCCTCATTGTAGGCAAGCCCTTCGACCTCCAGAAGAATGGGATGGTGCCCACCCGTGATCAGCGTTCAATGCTGACCCTGCCAGGAGCCATGGTTCATCCTTCATACGGTAAACTGAAGAAACCTCCGCACACG
Source organism: Triticum aestivum (assembly GCF_018294505.1). Lineage (NCBI taxonomy): Eukaryota > Viridiplantae > Streptophyta > Magnoliopsida > Poales > Poaceae > Triticum > Triticum aestivum. The sequence continues at coordinate 128,931,302 of NC_057801.1, forward strand.
TTTCATCGTGCATGGCAGTGGAATGTACTAGATATAGACCACATCCACTACGCTGCAATGGATTGCCACCTTTGTTTCAATATCTACAAGGGTTCGATGAAGAGGAAGAGCCAAGTGTTTGGTTCAAGCAAAGAAGTATCGGCCAAGAGGAAGAGGGACAAGGACGAAGTCGAGGACGTGGACGACGTCTCCGAGTAAGGTGGCAGTATCTTTGCTCATGGTGGTTCTAATGCAGTGTCTACCGGATTAGTTGCTTTGCTTAATTTCAGGTGTGCTTAGTTTTATTTGAGGTGTGTGTTGTGTTGAGCCCCCAGAAGAACTATGATATGTTTCTTCTCGTTACTTTAACTCTTCAGTATGTACATACTAGTATTTCTTACAGTTCATCTTTTAGTTGGTATAGTACTACCACTCGTTTCTTCACATTATATACGTACAGTATATATGGCCAACATCATATAGCCAGCAGTTTAGTTGTCAAAAAATTTCAGGGTGCTTAGTTTTGTCAAAGAATTTCAGGCTGCTTAGTTTTATCTGAGGGGTGTGTTATGCTGGACACCATTATTGTGACTCAAATATCTTTTGCCATGTTATAATGACATAAATACCGATGGACCAACATGCCAGCTCTCCCTCTATCTCACTATAGTAAAATAAAGTGTGGGGCCTACTTGATCCCAACTGCGTTCTTATTTTCCTATAAATTTTTTCGCTTGGTTACTCCTCACAAGCGGGGCCACACTTACCATTGTGAGAATCGGCTTATTTTGGTCATGTAACATGGTCAACGGGTTTGACGTGAAAATAACAATTTCTAATGGCATTTTTGAGCAAACATCTAACTTAACGATGGCATTTTTGAGATATCTAATTGCATTTTTGAGCAGGCATCTCACAGATCGATGGATTTTTGAGTAGTTGTAACTTCTAATAGCAAAACTGAGTAGTGATACACAACTAGTGGCATAAATAATAAGAACCCAAGAATTAAATAGGTATGCTAATTTCTTTAATAGAAATTAGCACCCCATTTAAGCACGTACTAGCTTTTTTAATAGTACTATATGCATAATTTGGCGATGAGCGCTCTCTATATGTACCACCTTTTTTCTTTAATTTCATCTTGTTAGTTTTGCTCCATGGCGCAATCCATCGATACTACTACTATACAAAACTATACATTTTTTAAAAGGCTAGAGGGCGGGGCAGTCTAGCTTGGTCGGTTTCACGACAGGCGGGGACCTTTGTGATTTTACGGCTCATTACTGCTGGAAGGCGGAGCCTTGTGATTTGACTGCTCGTATAAATGTGTTGACGACCTGAGGAGGGGCAAAGAACTGTGCGGTATGCTCAAGTTTTCCACTAGAGTAGTACTACGACGGAGGAGCACGAAACACGGCAGCCCAGTGCCATATGGAAATAAAAATGATCTAATTTGCTAGTCATCTTGTTGTTAGCATTGTTCTATTCATGCCTCGCAGAGAACATGACACGTGCGGCGAAACACCCCAAGCAAAAGAAGAAACACAGGAGCAAAAGAAGAAGGAAGATTATCACCCCCAAAAAAGAAGGAAGACGCACACACAAGTCTGGGACGCTGCTCTCACTACATGAAGGGTTGTTTGCCGCGGAGTCGTAACTGCTTCTTCATCGCCTCCACGACTGAGGGAGTCCTGGATTAAGGGGTCCTCGGACAGCCAGACTATATATTGTGGCCGGACTGTTGGACTATGAAGATACAAGATAGAAGACTTTGTCCCGTGTCCGGATGGGACTCTTCTTTGCGTGGAAGGTAAGCTTGGCAATTCGGATATGTAGATTCCTTTCTCTGTAACCGAATTTGTACAACCCTAGACCCCCCCCCCCGGTGTCTATATAAACCGGAGGGTTTAGACTTCTAGGGTTTGGACACAACAATCACAACCTCATAGGCTAAACTTCTAGGGTTTAGCCATTATGATCTCATGGTAGATCAACTCTTGTAATACTCATACTCATCAAGATCTATCAAGCAGGAAGTAGGATATTACCTCCATAGAGAGGGCCCGAACCTGGGTAAACATTGTGTCCCAGCCTCCTGTTACCATTAGCCTTAGACGCACAGTCCGGGACCCCCTACCCGAGATCCGCCGGTTTTGACACCGACATTGGTGCTTTCATTGAGAGTTCCGCTGCATCGTCACCAGAAGGCTTGATGGCTCCATCAATCATCTACAACAACGTAGTCCGGGGGGATATTTTCCTCCCCGGACAGATCTTCGTATTCAGCGGCTTTGCACTGCGGGCTAACTCATTTGGCCATCTAGAGCAGATCGATAGCTATGCCCCTGGCCATCAGGTCAGATTTGGAAGCTGAATTTTGTGGCCGATATCCGCGAAGACTTGATCCTTGACGTATTCGAGCCCATGACGGCTGCCCCCGGCCACCATGATGAACATGACCTAGATCCTCTCATCTGGCCGTGCACAAGAGATAACACATGTAACCGCCCTAGCCCTCGAGCCGGAGCAGACTGCGTTGTCCAAATATGGGAAGCTTAACCCCGCCACGGAGGCCGCAGACTCAGCGGCGCTCGAGCCGCACACAGACCCAACATTGAGCTGGGCTTGTGTCACCGGAACCTCGGACTCGTCTCCGGTCATGGGTTCCGCACCGCGTGCATCCGCACCCACCGAACCTGATTGGGTACCGGTCTTGAAGTTTAGCTCCACGGGCATCTTCTAGCACTCGCCTTTTGGCGACATATTAAACTCATTGAAGTCCCTCTCCTTGTCAGGGGACTCTCGACCTAACTATGTCCGGCTTGAATGGGAAGTGGACGCCCACCCACCACCCACTTTGTAGCCACTATCGAGGACTTAACCGACACGCTCGATTACGACTCCGAAGACATGGACGGTATGGACGACGATGTCGGAGAAGAGTAGGCACAAAAACCACCACCCGTAGGGTGGTGGACAACTACATCCTCACACGACATCTACATGGTGGACACACCCAAGGAGGGGGGAGCCGACGGTGATAACAACATGCATGTCGATGAACCTCCCAAGCACCGGTGTCAGAAGCGCCGACCTCGATCCGGCAAATGGAAAAGCATCAACATTGTCACGGGTGACAATGATAATCTGAACCAAAACAAGGACCCCGCAGACCCAGCATTGGAGTAGGGTGTGCGAGAGGACAACGAACACAGTCCGAAGATGTTGTCTGACCACAGCGACACCGAAGATAGCAATTATCAACCTGTCTCTGAAGAGGAGATCATCCTGGGTGACGACGAATTCGTCATCCCAGAAGGACCATTAGAACAAGAGCGCCTCCACCAAAGTCTTATCGCCACTGCAAGGAGCCTGAAGAAGCAGAAGCAGCGGCTTAAATCTGCATAGGATACGCTCAATGACAGATGGAACAAAGTGCTAGATGTTGAAGAAAATACGGTGGTAATCACCAAACAAAGAGCTATCCTAACGTAAGCTACTGCCCGAGTTTGACGACGAGGCTATCGCACCTATACCGCTGAAATACAATACGGCCGACAGGCCGGACCGACCACCTCGTGGTCGCGACAGAGCGGCTAGCAATGTCGTACACAAGCCCGCACCCCCTCCCCGCAAAGGAAGGAAGGTTGCGGCCCAGGACCAGAAACATGATCTACGTGAGGACTTGGACAAAAACGCTGGCAAAACCATTTCAATCTATGGATCCAGGGACCGTTCTCCTACATGGGATCATGATTATCAAACAAAATGTGTCGGCCATTTACCAGCTTGGAACCAATACCAAACATTACAACTGTCGGATCCAATCCACGACACAGCCAGATACAGGGGTGCCGCACACCCCATGTGCTTCTCTGATGAGGTGCTGGAACACGATTTTCCATAAGGGTTCAAACCCGTAAACATCGAGGCATGTGCGAAACAACGGACCCCGCGGTTTGGATAGAAGACTTTATTCTTCACATCCACATGGCTCGCGGAGATGATCTCCACGCCATCAAATATTTACCCCTCAAGCTAAAAGGACCAGCTCAGCACTGGCTAAAAAGCCTCCCTGAAAATTCCATCAGAAGTTGGGAGGAACTTGAGGATGCTTTCCGGGACAATTTACAAGGGACCTATGTCCGGCCCCCGGATGCAGACGATCTAAGTCACATAATCCAACAACCCGGGGAATCAGCCCGTAAGCTTTGGAACCGGTTTCTCACTAAGAAGAACCAAATCATCGACTGTTCGGACACCGAAACCTTAGCGGCCTTCAAACACAGTGTCCGGGACGAATGGCTAGCCAGACACCTCAGCCAGGAAAAGCCAAGGACAATGGCCGCCTTAACTACACTCATGACCCGCTTTTGCGTGGGCGAAGACAGCTGGTTAGCCCGTAGCAGCACCAGTGATCCCGGCACATCTGAGGTCAGGGATGGCAATGGAAAACCACGATGCAACAAAAACAAACGTCGGAACAATGATGAAATCCAGACAATACAGCGGTAAATGCTGGATTCAGGGGCCCTAGACCCGGTCAATGGAAGAAGCCATTTAAAGGCAACAAAGACGGTCCATCCACCCTTGATAAAATTCTAGACAGGCCCTACCAGATACACAGCACTCCTAATAAACCAGCCAATCGTACCAATAGAGAATGTTGGGTCTTCAAGCAGGCCGGCAAAGTCAATGCTGAATACAAAAGGAAGGGACCTCAGAGCAAAGACGAGGACAAACCTCGCCAGCCGAACACGGGGGGACAGAAGAAATTTCCACCGGAGATCAAAATAGTAAACATGATCTATGCCACTCATATCCCAAAGTGGGAGCGAAAACGCACACTCCGATATGTCTATACCGTTGAGCCCGTCGCCCCAAGTTCAACCCATGGTCGGCCTGTCCGATCACCTTTGATCGTAGGAATCATCCGACTAGTATCCGTCACAGGGGTTCGGCTGCCCTAGTGCTTGACCCAATAATCGACAGATACCACCTCACTCGAGTCCTCATGGACGGCGGTAGCAGTCTCAATCTGGTATATCAGGACACTGTCCGCAAGATGGGGATAGACCCGTCAAGAATGTAGCCAAGCAGCACTACCTTTAAAGGAGTTATACCGGGCGTGGAAGCCCTGCACGGGCTCTCTAACATTGGATGTTGTATTCGGCTCCCCCGGCAACTTTCGAAGCGAAGAACTAATCTTTGACATTGCTCCGTTCCGAAGTGTCTATCATGCACTACTCGGAAGAACGGCCTTCACCCATTTTAACGCAGTCCCGCATTATGCTTAGCTAAAACTCAAAATGCCTGGACCCCGTGGCGTCATTACGGTCAGTGGAAATACAGAGAGCTCTCTTCGTACAGAAGAATATACGGCGGCTCTAGCAGTCGAAGCACAAAATGGCCTATTCAAGCCGAGCAGCTCATCGGTCGTTAAGACCACAGACACAGCTAAACATGTCCGGCGCACACCTCAGCTCGTCAGCTCAGGTAAACCTGAGCTCGAGTAGCAGCTATGCCCCCATTGACCGCCCGATACACTCAAAATTCCTTAGGCGGCTTCGGGGGCACTCTGCACGCAAAAGGTCCATAGTTTGGCTTAACCCTATTCGGACTCTAGAAGTTATCCTTCATGGTTAATTCAAACAAACCAGCTTTACTTACGGCCACACCAGATTCTTTTACCTGGTATTTTTCCTTTTTACAGATGGCCATCATACTATACCCTCCAAGGACACTTCACAACAGATACAAAGGCATAGACGTGCAGCAGGGCCCCGCATTAAGCTTTCTTTTTTAGATTAAGACCCTGTGTAAACCTTTTTTATCTCTTTTCTTCATACTTTCATGGCATGTAAAATGTCCAAGAAAGATATTGGCATTATCTGTAAATATACGGCTTGCCGTACTAAAGTGGATGTTATAGAAGAAGCTTGGTTCGTATTGTGTTTTGAGATTTATGTTCTCAACACCTGCGCTCTTTCCCCACGTCGGATTGCCATACGTGCCTTGATACAAAGGTCTATCACCAGGGGCTGTATTCAACCCGGTGTATAGTGTGAGGCCCAAACACCTATAGGGAGTGTTCGGCGTCGCGAGATTGGCCTTATATGCATCAGCTCTAAATCATGTCTTTGGTCAATAGTTGGGTTGCCTGGCTCCTGTGGTTACTACCTTACGTTCCGCTATATCGGCTAGGGTAGTAAAGGGAGAACTACTGCGATTGTGTCCTGGATCGTCCGGATGAACACCTCAGTAGAGAAAGCCGAAAACTAACTATCATGATGTGCCGAGAGCTGGTCCTTCTGGTCACGTATGTAAACGCACCGTATTTGGATAACAATGGACATACCAGGGGCTATATTAGTAGCCCCACCGTCAAACTCCTCTGGCTAAGTGAAAGTGTTAAAGCTCTATAGTCTGATTGCCTAGTTCGCCGCACTAACACCTCCTTAACGGACCAAGACACTGGGTCAAGTGTGATCAAGTGCTTTTCCAAACACCCATGCGTTATATGCGAGGGGGCTGAAGGCGACGACTACAAACTTTCAGATTGTATATATAAAACAAAAGACGGCCACACAGGAGGCACCAAATCTTTTTGGGCAAAAAGTATAAAAACATAGCCTTAAAAATATCATAATATTGTTATTACAATTTTGATACACTTCACTCGAACATAATATTTTTCGACCACTGACCCTCTATCAAGCGGGCACCCTCTAGGATATCTTCAAAGTAATGTTCTGGCATGTGTCCTTGCCCTCGGGTGGACTCTGCGCTGCAATATCGGTGGCCTTCATCTTCGCCTAGTACATCTTGACATGGGCAAGGGCCATCCGTGCACCTTCTATGCACGTTGACCGCTTCACAGCCTCGACACGCGGCACCGCATTAACAATTTGCCGCACCAAAATGAAATAACTATTCGAAATGGGCTCAGTTGGCCACAGCCGAGCTATGACGTCCTTCATGGCAGTACCGGACATCTTGTGGAGCTCGGCCACTGGGCCATCTGTTCATTCAACAGTGAATGCGTTAGCGTATCAAATTGCGACCAAAACAGCTTTTCCGTCGCATGTCCTTCTTGCGCGTGGAAAACGGATTCGCATCGGCAGCACTCTTCAGCTGGTCCATAAAGGCGTCTGGAGAACTCCACAGTTGATTGAGCGGGGCATACTTTGGATCGCCAAACTTAGTTTGCACTAAAAAGGGCTTACCAGCCGCGATCTCCCCAGCTTGTCGGATCTCCTCCCGAGCTGCTCTAGACTCAAACCAGGCTTCCTTCGCCTCTTGTAAGGCCTTGTCAAGATCAGCCGCTTTGGCTTTGTTATCCTTCTCAAGAACTTGGCATCGGCTAGTGGCATCCTTCAGCTCAAGTGCCATAGAAGATATTCTCTCCTCGCACTGATGCCGAGCAGTCCGCTTGGCCTTTAATTCGGCGGCTACCTTTTCGGAAGACGCATTACTAATCCCGGCTTGCTCCTTGGCCCGAGCAAGTTCAGCTCGAAGGGTCTCAACTGTGGCGGCACTATCTGCAGTTATGCATATACAAATTTTCAGTATCACGCTCATTTCACAATACTAGCATGTAATGAGTGCCCAGAGACATACCTTGTGCCTCGTCGAGCCGCCTGTTAATAAGCGTGATGTCATAATCCGCTACATCAACCTTCTACTTCAGATGTGCTACCTCTCTAGCTTGGGCAGTCGCCATGGATGTAACAGCATGTGTTTCAAATTAGTCAGATCATTTCCTGGGCATATAATTTTGATCCTCTTGTCGCCTCCCTTTGGATGTCAACCAGAGTCTCAGGGGCTACTATCTATACACAGGTGCAATTTGCATTTATAATATAATTGAAGTTACACTACATACCTCGAAGCCTCTTAGTAGGCTCGTAAAGGCTTCATTCAATCTGCTTTTCGCGGACCAAACTCTTTCAACCACCGTACCCATCAAGGTACGGTGTTCCTCTGGGACGGACGCATGTTGCAACATGTCCATCAATGTATCTGGCGCCCCCGTATTCGGAATAGGTTGTGTCATCCCTCAGACATTGGATAGCTCGGGACTTTTATTGTTCCCTGTGGGGGCCGCACACCCCGGACCCTAGGCGGCCGAAATATTACCTTTGGCCCCGGTCTTCACTACCTCTTGCACCACTCGTTGGTCAGAAAGGATCCTCCAGGACAGCACCTCGCTGTCGCCTGCCTTTTCAGGCAGGGAGATCTATGGAGGCATTTCGCTCTCCATCATCTCCAGAAGAAGATCGCCCGAAGAGGAGGACTGTTGAGGAGGGCTGTGTGCCGGACTGCAAACATGTGTTTAAAATGTTACCCTTACAGCCAGGAAAGAAAGGGATATGTTTGACACACCCTGGTTCACTTACTATCCGGCTAGGGGCCTATCTTTATGGAGCAACTGTGTGTAAGCATCATCCCCTGGCTGGGATATCTTCCCCCGCTTAGAAGCTTCTCTCTTCAAGTGTTCGGAGGCGGTCCGCTTCTTCCCATGAGGAGAAGGGGTCAGCTTGCCCTTCCCTTCCACTTTTGGAAGTGGAAGTTCTTATCTCCCCGGACAAATTGCCTGGTGTGCTTCCAAAATAAAGGTCGCCTTGGGCCTCTTCGCACTCCTCCTTATCTTCCCCCGCCGGCACTTGATATGGTGCCGGAGCTAGCATCCTTGTTAACACTGGATCGGCATAGTCTTCGGGAAGTGGAGTCGAACACCTAATTCTCTCTGCCTTCTTTGGCCAGCCCTGGCCGAGTAGAGTTTTATCAATACATTGTTATGAGTAATCTCACTAAACTGTGTTCGGGAGTCAAGTACGAGTATCCGGATGATTGCAATCAAGACCAAGGTCTTCTGTTGTATGCGTCCACTATTTTCGTGCACCAAAGAATAAATTCCACATCCCTCTGAGCATTGTGCCGGAGAAGTGCTGAACGGTCCGTGGACCTTCCAGATTGAACTCCCACATGCAGAGAGGATGCCGCTGGCATGGAAGGATCTGGCATACTAGCATTACTTGGATGATATTGGTGAGGCTGGTGCCCTTCTTAATGAGGCTCTGAATCCGACTTTGAAATGTCTACACTTCATCAACAAAACCCCAGTCCAACCCTTTGTTGACCCATGATGCAAGCTGAAGTGGAGCGCCAGATCGAAACGCGGGTGCAGCTACCCTCTTTTTACCATGGGGTTCGGTAATGTAAAACCACTCCCATTGCCATAAGTTAGAAGATTCTGTGAAGGAGCCCTTCGGCCAGGGAGAAGTGGTAAGTTTGCTTATTGAGGCACCTCCGCACTCCGCTTGTTTCCCGCCGATTATCTTCGATTTCACGTTAAAGGTCTTAAGCCATAAACCGAACTATGGGGAAATATGGAGGAAGGCCTCGCACGTGGTGATGAACACCGAGATGTGGAGGAAGGAGTCTGGGGCTAGATCATGGAAATCTAGTCCACAATAAAACATGAGCTCTCGAACAAAGGGATGGAGTGCAAACCCAATCCCTCGGAGGAAGTGAGAGATGAACACGACCCTCTCATTGGATCTGGGAGTGGGAATAACCTGCCCTTGAGCAGGAAGCCTAGGGAAGATTTCCACAGTTAGGTATCTTGCCTCCCTGAGCTTTGAGATATCTTCCTCTGTGACAAAAGAATCCATCCACCGGCCTTGAAGGTTGGGTCCGGACATGGTTGGAAGCTCGAAGTGACTGGATTGACCCTTGGGTGTTGGAACTCAAGGTGGGAGGGGGAGGAAGGAACTAGCATGGAAGAAAAAGGACATGTCTTAGCCCCTTTGTAAAGGCGACGAATATCAAATGTCCCTCCATGGCCTAAAAACATGTCTATTCCCAAGGAAACATGCCAACAGAACGGTTGGGTTACCCACGACTGTGTTGATGAAAATCCCGCAATAAGGGGGGATGATCTCTGCTTTGATAAGATGTGCCATAAAAACCGCCTCTCGAAACATGGAGTGGCAGGCTAGAAAACGATTCAAAATAATGGCTGGGTGATGACGTAATGTCGTGCTACCAAAATTGTCAGCGGATTGGATTCGTGAAATATTGTATTCTCTACGGTTGTGTGTGGAACTTGTTTTGCAGAGCCGGACACGATTTTTGTGATCAAAATCTATGTTGAAGTATTCGGAGAAGGAACCCGCCTTGCAATGCTGAATACAATCTGCGCGCCGAACTCATCGTCATTGAAGCCTGGTTCAGGGGCTACGCAGTCCTGGATTAAGGGGTCCTCGGACAGCTGGACTATATACTGTGGCCGGACTGTTGGACTATGAAGATACAAGATAGAAGACTTCGTCCCATGTCCGGATGGGACTCTCCTTTGTGTGGAAGGCAAGCTTGGCGATTCGGATATGTAGATTCCTTTCTCTGTAACCGACTTTGTACAACCCTAGCCCCCCTCCCCGGTGTCTATATAAATCGGAGGGTTTATACTTCTAGGGTTTGGCCATTACGATCTCGTGGTAGATCAACTCTTGTAACACACATATTCATCAAGATCAATCAAGCAGCAAGTAGGGTATTACCTCCATAGAGAGGGCCCGAACCTGGGTAAACATTGTGTCCCCCGCCTCCTGTTACCATTAGCCTTAGATGCACAGTCCCGGACTCCCTACCCGAGATCCTCCGGTTTTGACACCGACAATGACCTCCATATCCTTCCGCGTCTCCTCCGCCATCTTCTTCATTCTGTTCATGACGCGGGATTTCTTGACGCGAGCCTTCATCATCTGTTCCACGGCCGCATTACGTACCTTGACAGCAGTCGGGTGCTCAATGTGGAGCTTCACCAACTCCTCCTTCTGTTCCATGACAAGGGCCTGCAGCATCTTCATTGAGGAACTACTTTTCTCATGCAGCTTCTTCTAGCCGGTGTTCTCCTCCTTCAGCAGGTCGAGCTCGTGGTAGAGCTTTGCCTTGTCCTCCTGAAGTTGCAGGATTTCGCCGGTCGCCTTCTTCTCCGAGGCAATTCTCTTCTTCAGTAGCGTCACCAAGCCGGCGGTCAACTCCCCCTTCTCACTGAGCTAAGCGGGCATGTCGTCGAGGCTCTCCTTCAGCAGCTCCATCAAGCTGTGGTTGGACTCCTTGTGCTTATTGATGTGCTTATTGAGCTGATCGGGCATGCCGTCGAGGGATAACGACTCCAGCGCCGCCAGCTTGGCATGTTCGCCTCTGCGGCTAGGGCGCTCCTGGGAGCCATTGTCTTCCCGTGAGAGATCTTTCGAGGTCTCTGCATGGCGGCGAGCCCTCTCTTTTTTTCGCAGCCTTGGTTCCCGCTCCCTTATTACGAGTAGTTCTCGACCTAGAGCTCTGCACACCGGCCATGGCAAAGACGGACGAAGAAGAAGGACTTATGAGCAGGAAGGTAGAGTAATTTTCGGTTAGGTAGTTCCCCTTTTTATAACCTAAGTACTAGCACTAATACTAAAACCTGCATAGTGGGAACACGTTCAGGTTTGGTACGTACTAGTAGGTGTGAGCAGGCTTGCACTTAATTGTAGCACTAGTACTTTCAAATGTTATGGGAACAAGGTAAATATTAATTGATGGTTTAGGTTTTGAGGCCCGAAATGGCTTCCGATGAGTTTAGTGGAACATAAATTTCAAGTACTCGCTCCATCTCAATTTACAAGGCTTGCACGTGTATCTAGGTCGTCAATGTAGAATGTTTGAAGTTTGTAATGATATATTTTTCGTAATCTATGCCTCGTATTAAGTTGGTCAAATTAATGACCTAGGTACACATGCAAGACTTGTAAACTGAGATAGAGGGAGTACTACACTGCTCAAATGCGGTCGCACAAGTCAGTGTTGTAACTGGTCGTACATGTCAGACCAAGCCGATGCGTGTCCCTTCGGTGAGACGGGGGTCCGACCGACCGTCTGTTGGTGGGACCAACCGTGAAGTATTACGCGATGCAGACTTCTGGTTGTGGCTTCGGTTGATTGTCACGACCAAGCATTCTAAAACTAGTGATAAATCAATTACCATCTTTTTCCAAACGACCAAGTATTTTCACAGGAATATAATACATATAGATGGAGTGGTTGTCAAGGTTGCAAACCGACACGGCGTTACAAGTTCATTGCATCGCTGGCGGGGAAGGAGGGCAGCTCACCCTGCCTACGATGCATGCCCAACGGCGCCGTCGCAACTGGTCCCAGGATTTGGCTTCTCCTACCGCCCATTTGAACAGTTGCACCGGCTACTCATGCCATTACGCAGGCATACACGTTCTTTCCTCTGCATTCAACTTCGTGAATATGATCTCTGCCATTAGCCCTAGCTCGAAATCAATGCGACGCTACTAGATGCTGACATCCCTCAGCATCTCTCCCCTGAGATCGACTTGCGCCTCCGCCTTGTACTGTGCTAGGCGCAACTCCTTGGAACTTCTCTCCAATCGATGCAACGCTTCCTCGATCTTATTTGCCCTTGCTGCCCACCACCTAAAACGCAGCCCTCGCATGTCCTCCGGCGCCACCGATCTGTGATTCCAAAGCAATGAATCCCCTCTAAAAGACATGTTGGTTTCGCTCAAAGGCGGTAGCGGGACACAGCGAGAGGGCAGCCTGTGGGATCCTGGGATCTAAGGGACTATCCATGGCGGGATCCTCCATAGCGGGATTCGGTGGGCGAGGCGGGGAGGCGAGCCTAGGCGCTGGGAGAGCCCTACAAGGCTAAGATAAATATAGTACTACTCCACTCCGTCCATATTTAAATACAAAGGCCACAAACAATAGCCTTGGCAAAAATTGATCATGCTGCCTGCGTCCTGGTTTATTGGCCCCTTTTTTGTGCCACTTTTTATGACATGCACAAATATTATGTTACTTACAAATATGGTCAAAAATTGGCACAAAATACAAAGGAGACCAATGGAAGTACTAGCAACCCATGATTTAACTACTCGCATGCATGCAGTGGAGTAGTAATATCTTTCTTCCGCCCTCACGTCCACTCAATTTGCATGCGCTGTATTAATTGACCATCAATGAAGTGAAGGACTTTACACGCGTCAAATTATCACATGGGGTGGATCTTTGAAAATGCGCCCGCCCGTGTATCCGCGTGTGCGTGCGAGGGAATGAGTGCGTGCGTGGCGTGCATGCACATCTTCGCTTCATGCATGTACCGCCAGTGTGGCTCAGAGAGGACGAGTACATTCTTCTGGAACCAGCAGCACATCACTGTGATCAATCCACACAAGGAGGTCGCGACAATGCCTCCACATGTGCCACATGGCTTCATGAACTGTAAGAGAGACACTCTGTAGCGTGCCATTGGAATTCTAATTTACGTGTTTTGCACATACTTGAAGTACTATGAAGGTACACGTGCATTGCACGCATTAGATTTGGCAACCAAATTATGAATAAATACCACACTATAGCATGTAAGCTCTGAGTCATATATGCCTGATGTAGACCTTCGTTTAATTCTTATAGTTCATCTCATTCAAAATCAATTAGTTTTTATAAAAAGCTAGGGCCTCTTTGATTCGTTGGATTTCCAAAACGCGGGAATAGGAAAAACATGGGACTAGAGTGGAATGTCGTCTTGAATCCTACAGGATTGTACGAGTGTTTGATTGTGCATAGAAAAAACGTAGGATTATTTCAAAGAGGTTTGAGTGGATGGGATGTTTCCTATGAAATCTAGTGCAAATGAATCCTATGGAAAAATTCCTATGGTTTAAAATCCTAGAAATCAAAAAACCAAGACGGGAAAAATTCCTTAGGATTAGAATCCTCCAAAATTCCTTTGAGAATCCTTTGAAGCGAAGAAGCCCTTAATCTATTTTATGATTCATGGAATTGTGCATTGCAAAGCATAAAGTAAAAAAATAATGGCAATTCAACTAGAAAATTTTTTTGGGCAGTTATGATACGAAAGATTCTAGAACAAAGGACAAGCACTTGTATTTTGTGGTTTGTGCATTATGCTTAAGTTCAACCATGGAGTCCGCTAGATTGTACATGTGGAAAAATCGGGTGGGGGCTAGAAGATGGTGCTAGGCGCCAAGTGGAGGGAGACTATGAAGGAGTGCACAAGTGCGAGATTGATATTTAAAGAGAGGGGGCGAGTACGTGTTGTTGGAGAACGTTGCAGAAAATAAAAAAATTCTACGCTTCACCAAGATCAATCTATGGAGTCATCTAGCAATGAGAGAGAGGAGTGCATCTACATACCCTTGTAGATCGCAAGCGGAAGCGTTCAAGAGAACGGGGTTGAGGGAGTCGTACTCGTCGTGATCCAAATCACCGAAGGTCCTAGTGCCGAACGGACGACACCTACGCGTTCAAAACACGTACGGTTGGGGAAGACGTCTCCTCCTTTTTGATCCAGCAAGGGGAAGGAGAGGTTGATGGAGATCCACCAGCACGACGGCGTGGTGGTGGAAGTAGCGGTGATCTCGGCAGGGCTTCGCCAAGCTCAGCGAGAGGGAGAGGTGGTGCGGGGGAGAGGAAGGCGCCAGAGACTAGGGTGCGCCTGCCCTCCCTCCCCCCTCTTTATATAGGGGAGCTAGGGGGTGCGCCGGCCCCCTAGAGATCCCATCTCAAGGGGGGGCGTCCTAGGGGGGGGGGACTTGCACTAGTAGAAAACCACCCATTAGTCCCGGTTCGTAAGGGCCTTTAGTCCCGGTTTAGGAACCGGGACTAATGGGTCGTTACTAATACCTCAACCCATTAGTCCTGGTTCAAACACGAACCGGGACCAATGTGCCTCCACGTGGCCCTATGCGCCGAGCCCAGTCAGGGGGCCTTTGGTCCCGGTTGGTGGCTCCAACCGGGACCAAAAGGCATCCACGCGTCTGCATTCCAGTGGTTGGGGTTTTTGTTTTTTTTGAAAGGAGGGGGGTTGGTGGTTTTGGGGGGTTAATTTAGGTGTTTCGTATATTGTGTTAGCTAGCTAATTAATAGAGAGAAGTGTCCTCTCTTATGTCCGTGCTTGGTCGACGCTACGTAGTATATATACATAAGTGATCGAGAGAACCATTCAGTACAGAAGTTCGTCATGCATACCGAGAGAAGTGATCGATCGACCTCTCCTTCTCCGAGAGATTGGTCGAACAACAAGTTTTTTACTGGCTACATACATGTACAATATATATAAGATCTCTTAATTACAAACCCCTAGCATTTGAAATCAACTTCCACATGGTATTCTCCGGCTTTACTGATGACGTGTTCAAGAAAGAATCCCACCAATTCCTCTTGAATTGCTTTCATGCGATCTGGTTCTAGGAGTTCATCCCGCATCTGCCACGTCTAATTAATTTGAAGAAGGGGGTTAATTTATACATATATATGAATGAAACTCAACAGAAATGATGGTGTAATAAAATGAAATTGTGAATATTATTGCTTACGCACTTCATATTGTCTTCTAGAGTAGCCCCGCTTGTTTTTGAAAGTCGCATTGTGGATGAACTCGCACACGTAGTATCCACAGAAATCATTCCCTTCCTCCTGCCACAAGCACTTTACGAGAAACAGAGGTCAATCAAACTGATAATGAAGCATTATAAATGGCATTGATGAAAGTATAGCTATAGAATCAACGGGAGATGCGCGCAACTAGCTAGCCAGTAGTACTTACTTTCGGGTATACATATCGCAGCTCCTTCGGCAGTCCCGGAGCTTGTGCGGTGAACTGTTTCCAAACCCTGCAAGACAAAGAAAATAATTATTATTACTTGAGATATCAGGAAATGAACAAAAAATTGCCGATATGGTGCGATAATGATCGATTGAACTTACTTGCTGAGCATTTCAGTCATGTCCGCATAGGTGCTGGGATCTTTCTGTCTGGAGTCTAAGACGGTTACTAGTCCACACTCAAGCTTAATCTCCAGAAGAATATAGTGGTACCTGCACATGCATGCAGAACTCATCAATTACATTAACCTCGCTCGAGTAATAAGGGAAACCAAATATGCACGCGACAGTAACACTCGCGGGCCGTTGTAAGGAAAGAGTATGGTATCTTTGTTTTGATTTTTGATTAACGATTGTAGCAAGTTGTCCGCGGCCTCTTCGACGTTCTTTTCAACTAGAAATACATCTATGATATTTGTGTTAATGAACCCAATATCATAGATTTCATTTTTTTGCACTCGACGATCTTCAATCTGCATAATATATTGAGGATAATTAATTATAAATACATGCAATGAAAGAGCCGAGCCATATATAGAGACTAATGATAGAAATAGTACTTACAGGCAGTAGCAAAAGACCATTAATTTATCGAGGGCCTTTTGATTGAAGAACTCGAAGAACTCCTCAAATGGAACACACAACAGATCATTTGAAACGAGGTCGTGCTCCTCTTTAACGTTTAGATACAAACTGTTCGTCCCCTCAGACTCTCTGCAGGTTTTCATGTACCAACTATGGAATCTTCGCATCATTGTTGTTAGAGATTTTTCATCTTTGACGAGAGGCTTCCCGTACTCATATCTGAATATGTCCACCTCCATGAAATCAGGAAGTGCATCGTCAGGCAGGTAATCTTCAAGATTTCCATAACCGGCCACCGTCCCCGGAGGATTAGACACATTGAGCGGGGGGCATGATTGTTGTGCTTGTTCGCCGAGCTGGGCAATTTTTTCCCCTTTGCTCGTTGTTCTTTTGACCTTTTATCACTGACAGTAGTTCCCGACCGCTTGGCTTGGAGATATGTCTGTTCAGTAATGCGCTCATAGTTGGTTCTCGGCGGAGACTTTGGTGGTTTCCTCAGGGCATCGAGAGTGCGCTTTGCTTTCACCGGATCTACCTTCTCCTCCGGAGGTGGATGTATCTTTGCTTTCACCCCTTCAAAGAACTCCTTCACTTGGGCCTGCACGATCGTATTGTTTTCCTCCTTGGTCCTCTCGTACGGTAACTTCGCTACAGGCTTTAGAGGTGGACCGTATCTGTATTGCCTCTCTCTTCTTGTGCTGCTAGACGCCGGAGCAGATGGAGCGGCTGCGGCGTCTGTCTTCTTTCGTGCTTTCTTACGAGGCGGAGGAGAAGGACTACGACGCGCCGGAGCAGCCGGGGCGGTGGCGGGTCTCTTTCGCCCTTGCTGGCGAGGCGGAGAAGGAGGAGGCGGAGTGCCGCCACGCGCTGGAGAAGGAGGCGGAGTGCCGCCACGCGTGCCCTGATCGTCACTCGCTGGACGAGGAGGCGGTGGAGGAGGCGGAGTGCCGCCACGCGTGCCATGATCGTCACTCGCCGGAGGAGGGGGCGGTGGAGGAGGCGGAGTGCCCTGACTCGCCAGAGGAGGAGGAGGAGGCGAAGGCGTCCAGTTCAGAAGGTTGATGAGCTCCTTCCGCCATAGGCATGGAGTCTTCAGAGCAGAACCCAGCCTAGTCTCCCCTTCACCGGTAGGGTGCTCAAGCGCGAGGTCCTCAAATCGCTCTGTTATTTCATCCACCATCACCTTAGCAAATCCTTCTAGAATCGGCTGGCAGTGATAAGTTGTGCCGGGTCCACTAGGATAAACTTGGCCAACAGCCGCCTTGACCTTGAAATTCATCCATCGCGCCATAATGTGGCAATTTTGAGACTCCGTGATACCATCCACGGGATAGCTGGCAGGAGCCGTCAAGACATGCTCCAGCTGAAGCAGCTCGGTGGAAGCCACGCTGCTTCTCCGCTGAGATGGCGGGGTAGCTTCGGGGGAAGCTTCGGCATGTCGTTTGTTGCGATCTGCTGCTTCTCGTTCCTCTTCTCGATCCTCTAGCCCCATTACCCTTCCAAGCAGCGCCTGCATTTGGTCCTGCTCCAGTTTCTTCCTCCTCTCGTGGGTTTTGTAACCCCCTGCGTTCGGAAAACCAACCTTCCACGGAATGGAGCCTGGCGTGCCTCGTGTCCGTCCAGGGTGCTCGGGATTCCCAAGGGCCATTGTGAGCTCGTCCTTCTCCCTGTTAGGAAGGAACGTCCCTCGCTGCGCTGCATTGATATAGTGTCGAAGGTTCTTGACTGGTGTTTGCAGTTGCTCGTCCGTCCACTGACACTGCCCTGTTACAGGGTCCAAGGTTCCGCCAGCCCCAAAGAACCAAGTCCGGCAACGGTCTGGCCAGCGCATTGTCTCTGGTTCGATCCCTTTTTCAAGCAGATCATGCTCTGCCTTGGACCACTTAGGCCGGGCTTTGAGGTAGCCACCTGACCCCGTGCGATGGTGAAGCTTCTTCTTCGCAGCATTTTTCTTGTTTGTCTCCGACATCTTCTTACTCTTTTCCGATGTCTTGTGGGCCACAAATGCGGGCCAGTGATCTTTGATCTTCTCATATTTGCCGATGAATTCTGGTGTCTTTTTTTCTTGACAAACTGGTTCAGCTCTTTCCTCCACCTCCTCATTAGGCCTGCCATCTTCTTAAGAGCACAAGACTTGATTAATTGCTCTTTAACTGGCTTCTCCGGATCCTCCTCTAGCGGTAGGGTGAAATTTGCCTTCAGCTCAGTCCAAAGATATTATTTCTGCATATCATTGACATAAGACACCTCAGCGTCTTCATCCTTAGCAGGCTTATACCATTGCTGGATGCTGATCGGGATCCTGTCCCTAACAAGAACCCCGCACTGAGCAGAAAATGCCTTCCTTGTCTGGATGGGTTCAATCGGTTCGCCGTCGGGCGCGATTTCTATGATCTCAAACTTTTCATCCGAGCTCAACTTTTTCTTCGGGCCTCGTCTCCTTACCGAAGTTGTGCTCGATCCGGAGGGCTAGAAATTATAAGGAAGAAAGACGACAGTAATTAATATGTGTACACATACCAAAACAATGGATGCATCAATTAACTAGTCAGCACGGGCTTAACTAATATATATATACCTGGCCGGACTCGGTTCGGTGAACGGAGCAGTCAGCACGGTCTCCTTCGTCTTGTACCTCCATTGTGTCACCGGAGCCATCATGAACATAGTCCTCCTCTTGTACCGGCATTAATGGGTCGAAGCCATCATAAACATAGCCCTCTTCTTCATCCAGCTGACCATCGGTGTCGATGAGAAATGACGCAACATCATCACTTCCATTTGCGATTATGTCCCCCAACATTGCTTCTGTTTCTTCGTCTCGGGAGTGCTCCATAGTTTCTGCAAATATTTACAACATGTCAATTATTATTCAAACATGCTACAGATGGATATATATATATATATATATATATATATTAGTGGCAAATGTAGAACTAGCTAGCTAATCACAATAAGGAATCATGTTAGTGGCCTCGACGCTGCTTCTCTAGGGTTTGGGGTCGCCTCGACACAAAGCTTCAAGGGTTTGGGGTGGCCTTGACGATAACGCTCTTTTAACTTGATAAATTTGGGTGGCCTCGAGAGAGTTAATTTGTCGGGTAGGGGCGCGGCGGGAGGGGGTAGGAGACCAAAATCGTTTTCTCTCTAGGTTTTGGGTGTCCTCGAGAGTTTTGGTCGAGCAAGAGGGCCGAGGGGGGTGCTGCAGTTGTATAAGTTATCACGGTCGAGAGGGGGTATATATATCGACCGCCCCTCATGTCGAAGTTATCTAGAGGGGGTTATATCGACAATGACGCGACATACATATAAATGGGAAAATAATGTTATCGGGGAGGGGGTATCGGTACCACCCCCTCGTGTTGAAGTTTCTTCTTTCTCCTCTATTCCTTTCTTTCTTCTTCTCCCTCGAGAAAGGAAAATAATTAAGGAAAAGGAAGAAAAGAAGAAGAAGGAAGAAGGAAGAAGAAGAAGAAGAAAAAGAAGAAAAAAAAGAGGAGAAGAAGAAAGGAATAGAGGAGAAGAAGAAAAAATAGAATTTTTTTCTTCTATTTTTTCTTCTTCTCCTCTTCTTTTTCTTCTTTTTTCCTCTTCTTATTTATTTCTCCTCTTCTTCCTCTCCTCTTTTTCTCCTTTCTTCCTCTTCTTATTTTCCTTTTTCCTCTCATTCTTTTTCTTCTTCTTCTTCCTTCTTCCTTCTTCCTCTTTTCTTCCTTTTCCTTATTTTACTTTCTCCTCTACACTAACCTAAAATGCACTAACCTAAAATCGATCGATATCTACTAACAACCTAAATATAAAATTAATACATATATGAAAAAACATATATAAACAAAAAAATGCTATGAACATTATATTCATACATACATATATAGCCGCATCCATTCATCATATATATATATAGCTACCACATACATATATACATTATACATATGAAAAAATGCAATGAACAAAAAAAATACACTTATGAAAAAAATATATGAACATGTACACATATATACACATACAACCACATATACACAAAAAAATGTAAAAAAAATGCTATGGAGGAAAATGCAGGGCAGGGGCGGCGGGGCGGCGCACACGGCGGCCGCATAGGGCAGGGGCGGCGGGGCGGCGCGCGCGGCGACCGCGCAGGGCAGGGGCGGCGGCGCACCGGCCGCGCTTGATAGGGGCAGCGCGTGGTGGCCGCGCAGGGCAGGGGCGGCGCGCGGTGGCCGCGCAGTGCAGGGGCGGCGGTGCGGTGGCCGCGCAGCGCAGGGGCGGCGGCGCGGTGGCCGCGCAGGGGCGCGGGACGGGAGGGGCGCGGGAGCAGGCTATCCTCACAGGGGGCGGCGGCGACGATGAAGGCGAGCAGCCTGATGGCGTCGGTGGCGGTGGCGACGGCAAGGTGGAGCAGGGGCGTCGGGCGGCGACGGCGACGAGGAGGAGCAGGGGGCGTCGGGGGAGAAGTGGGCGATTTGGCCGGAAACTGCTAAGTGCTGCTTATATAGCACAGCCTTTAGTCCCGGTTGGTGGCTCCAACCGGGACCAAAGGCCTCTTTTCGGCAGCCCAAAGGGCGGGAAGCTGCGGCCTTTGGTCCCGGTTGGTGGCTCCAACCGGGACTAAAGGGGGTGCATTGGTCCCGGTTGGTGCGACGAACCGGTACCAATGCACCCCCTTTAGTCCCGGTTGGAGCCACCAACCGGGACCAAAGGCCCCTGTGCTGCCCTCATCGGGGCCAAAGTTTAGTCCCACCTCGCTAGTTGAGAGGGGCGCGCAGTGGTTTATAAGCCCCACTGCCGCACCCCTCTCGAACTCCTCTCTACTGCAGGCTTATGGGCCTACTTGCTACTGCTTTGCCTGATGGGCCTTCTGGGCCTACTGCGGGCCTGAATCCTGGCCCAAAGTAGGGATTCAAGTCGTATTCAGGTCGTGGGGGCCCAGTAGGGGGCATTTTTTTGTTTTTTTATTTTCTTTACTTATTGTTGCTATTTTTATTTTTTTTTCAGATTTTTGTTTTGTTTTCTGCATTATTTATTTTCTTTTCTTTTTTGGTTTATTTTTAAATTCTTTTTGCTTTTAGTTTTAGGAAAATTATAAACTTTCTGTTAGTGCCATTACTTTTCAAATTTGAAAACACTTTTTTTTGTTTTCTTTCTTGCTTTATTTATTTTATTTTCTTTCTACTTACAACAAAATACTTATTGTTGTTTTTTTGTTTTGTTTTCTGCATTATTTATTTTCTTTTGTTTTTTGCTTTATTTTTTAATTCTTTTTTCGTTTAATTTTACGAAAATTATAAACTTTCCACTTTTTTTGTTTTTTTATTTTCTTTCTTGCTTTATTTATTTTATTTTGTTTCTACTTACAACAAAATACTTATTGTTGCTATTTTTAATTATGACGAGGGCCAAACCATAAGACATTAAAGCATTTCAAATGAACTCTGAAAAAGTTGAAAGTTGGCATGGTATCATAAATTGACCCACACATAGCATGTGCATGTACAAAACGGACAATGGTATCATACTCGTCAGTTACAAAGTTGGCATGGTATCATCATAATAGTTGCGGGAGAAAGTCTTCACTTTTTCTTCGCTTGTGTCATTTGCTTATTGCGCCGTAACCATGGATAATCTTCATCGTTTATCAGGATGCTGGGGTCAGCCTTGACTTTAAAGGGAGGAATTTCATGAAACTTTTCATAATCTTCAGACATGTCTGTCTTGTCCTCCACTCCCACGATGTCCCTTTTTCCTGAAAGAACTATGTGGCGCTTTGGCTCATCGTATGATGTATTCGCTTCCTTATCTTTTCTCTTTCTCGGTCTGGTAGACATGTCCTTCACATAGATAACATGTGCCACATCATTGGCTAGGACGAACGGTTCGTCAGTGTACCCAAGATTTTTCAGATCCACTGTTGTCATTCCGTACTGTGGGTTTACCTGTACCCCGCCTCCTGACAGATTGACCCGTTTGCACTTAAACAAAGGGACCTTAAAATCATGTCCGTAGTCAAGTTCCCATATGTCCACTATGTAACCATAATATGTGTCCTTTCCCCTCTCGGTTGTTGCATCAAAGCGGACACCGCTGTTTTGGTTGGTGCTCTTTTGATCTTGGTCAATCATGTAAAATGTATTCCCATTTATCTCTTATCCTTTCCAAATCAATATAGTCAAAGATGGTCCCCTGGATAACAAGTACAACTCATCACAAACAGTGTTGTCACCTCTGATACGTGCTTCCAACCAACTGCTGAAAGTCCTGATGTGTTCACATCTAATCCAGTTGTCGCACTGCTCCGGGTGTTTGGAGCGCAGACTGTTCTTGTGTTCATTGACATACGGGGTCACCAAGGTAGAGTTTTGTAGAACTGTGTAGTGTGCTTGAGACCAAGAATATATGTCCCTGCATATTATTGAGTCCCTTCCAAGCATGCCTTTTCCAGTCAGTCTCCACTCATACCGCAATTTAGGGAGACCTATCTTCTTAAGGCCAGGAATGAAGTCAACACAAAACCCGATGACATCCTCTGTTTGATGGCCCATGGAGATGCTTCCTTCTGGCCTAGCGCGGTTACGGACACATTTCTTTAGGACTCCCATGAACCTCTCAAAGGGGTACATATTGTGTAGAAATACGGGGCCCAGAATGACAATCTCGTCAACTAGATGAACTAGGACGTGCGTCATGATATTGAAGAAGGATGGTGGGAACACCAGCTCGAAACTGACAAGACATTGCACCACATCACTCCTTAGCCTTGGTATGATTTCTGGATCGATCACCTTCTGAGATATTGCATTGAGGAATGCACATAGCTTCACAATGGCTAATCGAACGTTTTCCGGTAGAAGCCCCCCTCAATGCAACCGGAAGCAGTTGTGTCATAATCACGTGGCAGTCATGAGACTTTAGGTTCTGAAACTTTTTCTCTGCCATATTTATTATTCCTTTTATATTCGACGAGAAGCCAGTCGGGACCTTCATACTAAGCAGGCATTCAAAGAAGATTTCCTTCTCTTCTTTGGTAAGAGCATAGCTGGCAGGACCTTCATACTGCTTTGGAGGCATGCCGTCTTTTTCGTGCAAACGTTGCAGGTCCTCCCGTGCCTCAGCTGTATCTTTTGTCTTCCCATACATGCCCAAGAAGCCTAGCAGGTTCACGCAAAGGTTCTTTGTCACGTGCATCACGTCGATCGAAGAGCGGACCTCTAGGTCTTTCCAGTAGGGTA